>NC_079170.1:19144653-19481320 GCF_947568905.1 Ostrea edulis | reverse complement strand
AATTGGTAGCGTATAAGTTTTACATTATGACCCCTGGGTAGAGGCCTCTGCTGGTGGACTGTTAGTCCCCGAGGGTCTCTACAGCCCAGTAGCTAAGTACTTCGTTACTAGCTTGAAAATACGGATGTATATTTAATTGCTGTTATAAAATTTAGAAATTCATTTCAAAATTAAGGATTATCTCCCTCATGCATAGCTCTTATCCTTGGACGAATTTGGCTCCACTTGTTTGGCACGCTGTTTTTAGCTATATTTAGATCTAAAACTTCATAGTTGTTTCGGATTTCAAACATTTCGGTTGAGCATCACTGAAGAGACATTATTTGTCGAAATGCGCATCTGGTGCATCAAAATTGGTACCGTATAAGTTTTACATTATGACCCCTGGGTCGAGGCCTCTGCTGGCGGACTGTTAGTCCCCGAGGGTCTCTACAGCCCAGTAGCTAAGTACTTCGTTACTAGCTTGAAAATACGGATGTATATTTAATTGCTGTTATAAAATTTAGAAATTCATTTCAAAATTAAGGATTATCTCCCTCATGCATAGCTCTTATCCTTGGACGAATTTGGCTCCACTTGTTTGGCACGCTGTTTTTGGCTATATTTAGATCTAAAACTTCATAGTTGTTTCGGATTTCAAACATTTCGGTTGAGCATCACTGAAGAGACATTATTTGTCGAAATGCGCATCTGGTGCATCAAAATTGGTACCGTATAAGTTTTACATTGATGACACTTTATTACCAATACTGATTCACATCCATGTCGATACATATATCTGAACTCAAAATAAGACAACATAGATTATTCCATATGGATATGTTATAGAACGTAGATCTGCTAACGCAAACTAACAATTCAACTTTATGACAAAGAAGATGAGAAGATACTCCTTCGTCAACTTCCCATTTTATGCAGTATTATTATATTATTACCTACATACTATGTTCATATCTCTCAGCTGATTCGATGTGCGAGAACATGCTCCATATGCAAGGTGAAGATAACGAACAGTGATCAATCTCACAACTCCCACAAGCAATACAAAACAGATAGTTGGGCAAACACGGACCCCTGGACACACCAGAGGTGGGATCAGGTGCCTAGGGGGAGTAAGCATCCCCTGTTGACCGGTCACACCCGCCGTGAGCCCTATATCCTGATCAGGTAAACGGAGTTATCCGCAGTCAAAATCAGTGTGCCAAGAACGGCTTAACAATCGGTATGAAACACGCCAGACAGCATATATGATAAAGTTTTAAATCGAAACAGTATACTGAAAGATCAGGTAATGTTAGAGTGGATTCAAATGTTTAGTTTAAAGTCAGCATTTCGCAAATTCCATGGTCGTAATAATGACCTTATTAGCAAAGAAACCTATTTTGTTATCTCATGTTGATCAACTGACCCACGGAAGTACAGTCCAATACATCAAAGAAATGAATATCAGTCCTAGCCTATTTTAACTGTTAATGCAAGCGAGAAGAAAAATGCATCTCAAGAGATTAAGATTTTTCTGAAATTTTTAAAAATAAAGTTTGAATTATATCTACTGTTATCAAAATTAAATGCAAATTCATAAAGCTATAAATTTATCCAAGTATTTACTGTCATATTTACAATGTTGTGTTTATAATAAAAGTCTAATTCCTACGCAGGATACAGTCGTGCTTTTGATGCAGAGTACAACCGACTCATAGTATATGGATGGAGACGTGGATTTAGAAGTTGAAAGAAAGCTTGAACTTCCGTCTTATACTTGCAATCCAAATTGTAATATTCAATTAAAATGTAGAAACTCAAAATTTTGAATCATTATTGTACAGCTAGCATATGGGGTAGTAAAGTTTATTTGACCTGTCAATTTTTATGCTCTCGCTTTCCCTATGGGACTAATAAAAAAGTTAATCGCAAGGACTGTTTTCCACAGACAATTGTTTTTGTAAACAACTTACGACCTCTGTCTACTAATTTTCTAGTGTTCATGCTTTGAACAGGTTGAATTTAAATAATATATATTTGCCAAATACTCATTACATGAATTTTCTCCCAGGGTTTTGTATTAAAACATTTATACATGAATGTGATTGGAATGATTTCAAGTTTGTAAAACTTCGTTTAAACAGCAATGCCTTTCAATATAATGGGAATTTAAAAATAAATCGATAAATTCAATTATTGGGCATGTATATTGTAACGGAAAATGCCGTATCTAAAATATTTGTATTAAAACCTGGTATGAATAATGATTTTTCCTGTATTCTACAGCATTTCGTTATAAATAATATGTGGGCTCTGTACCCTTTATCAGTTTACAAGACAAGAATGTTCCTTTAAATCGCACACAAATTTATTGTAATAATCGGACAACGTATGTAAAACAAACGGGTAACTTCCTGGTCGCCAGCTGGCGCGGTAAATCAAAGGAGCAATAGATCCGTCAGGAATAATATGCAAAATAAATATGAAAACACTCTAAATGGACCTAAGTAATAGGAAAATATCCCGTAGTTGGTTTCTGGTTAAGGTGCAAGTGTATGCACCTTGTATTCGATGAATTGAGAGAAGGTGCACAGGTGCGAGAAGGTACGGATGTACCGTAACTATGTAAACAAAAATAGGAAGGGGCGGATCAACCTCCTACAACACAAGACAAGGGAATGATTGGCACTGGAGAAGGTGCGGCGTTCAATAAATACACCTTAATAAATCAAGAATTAATCACCTTCAGCACCTTCGCTGGATCCTGCAGCAATTGCATTTGGGACATGGTGGATATAAGAACGACGAACTCTGAACAAAACTAGAATTCATTAATGATTTTTCAGTTGTTAATAGCAAGTGGCATGGTTGGTTATCATGAGGGAGAGGAGGGGGGGGGGGGTGTCATCATGGTTTGCATTACCGGACATGTTAAACGGAAATGGATTAAATTCAAGCACTTATTATTTTTAGTCGCGGAAAAAACCGGAAGATTTTTAAAAAATGTTTTCAATCCGAGCAAACTCCATCGAGGTTTTTGTAATTTTTTAAATAGCACTAATTCAGTTCATTTTCAACTATATCAACATAACCAGTAATGACATTTCCAGCTGAACTATAGTTGAAAGAAGATGAAGAACATGTTGGTGGATTACGTATAAGATGGTCTATATCTAGGCACTGCAAAGTTTGTTTATAATTAAAAAGTGTGGATGCAATAGTAGAAGTATAGCTGTAGGAAATACTGGGTGTAGACTTGAACTTAAAATAAGTTGGAATACTCGACCGAACCATTTTATGACGAAGAATGTTGCTTATGTTGATGGCATCTATTCCTTTGTTTGTAAATTTGAGCTTAAGAAACTGGTGGCATGATTTGGAAGAAATATCATCCATGACCCATGCTGGTGTTTAGAGCCTGTGGTAGGCAACATCCATAGAAATAGAGTTCAGTCTATATTCAAGTGTTGAAAAATCCAAGTATAGACTAGCCATAGCTTCTTCAAATAACGTGTGAAAAACTCTCAATGGAATAGAGTAAAGTTTTGTACGAATATTATGTGGACCTAATTGTTTGTTGACGTAAGGCAAAGGTGAATCAAATGTGACATCATTTATGCTTGGTCTTTTATATGAACGATGTCCATCACTGTATTTCCGTCTTGGGAAAGAGTCCCATCACATTCACGTTATTTCCTTGTGGACTAGTCAAATGTCCCACATCATATACATTATCATTGTATCCATATGGAAATGCAGTGCCTAGGGTCCTGATCCAGTGATATTCTCGTTGTCTACGAAAAGGGGTGTTTAATGTTGAATTGTTTGTGTGATGGTGAATTTTTTCTAAAATCCTTACCCTCATGGACAAGATGGAGTAGTCCGGTGCATTAAAATGCTTGTAAAGAAGTTGGTTACCACCATTATTAATTTGAAATCTGTGCACCGATATTCTTTTATTAAGTGAACCCTTGGTTTCTCCCACATAAATTTAGCCACACAGGTTACACTCAATGGCGTAGACAACGTTAGAAGTTTTACAAGTCAGATTATCAAAAGTTTTGGTACAGAAACTACGTCCAGTTATATTACTACTAAATGATTTTTTAGTGACCAGTACATCACAAGTTTTGCCATTTTGTGCAGAACATTCTGAGGTTGAACACATGGGGTCTGAAAAGGAATTATCAAAAATATTTCTTAAAGGAACATACCAGTCTTTAATTTGGGTATAAGAATTTTGGTTTCTGTACCAAAGCTGACAATCTGACGATTGTACATACGACAAATCTTTGATATCTCGAAGGATAATCCGAGGGACACCAACCGATCTGTAGGAGTATGTGTCCCTTATAGACTCCACAGTGTGACACCTTTTTATACTGGGCGACGTGTCAGCCAGTATTGTTTCGTTATTGTGTATATTCATGAAGGAACATATATCATATACATGTGAAGTGTTTGCTAATTAAACATGGTAAATTATCTTAATGTGTCCTCTGCATGTGTTTGATAGATACCAGTAGTTCTCATACAATTCATATTGAAAGAAAACCTTATGGGAGGCCAATATTTAATGAAGAGGATATGCATAGATATAGATGACTTGCAAAAAAAGAATATGTATTGACTTTCTTGGTATACCTGTACTAAGGACAAATGATTAAAGTAAGCTTTTCACACACGAATTAGTTCTTTGTCATTTAAGAAATAAAGGGTCATTCTGAAGGGTGAATTATTTTGATTAAAGAGAGGTCCTGGACCCATTCCAAGGGAAAATAAATGCAAAATAGGATATCGCTGTAGATCCACGGGACCAGGAATGACAAAACTGTGTGAATACTGTTGTATATGGCTTGAAAACATGGTCTTTGGGGACATGGTTTGGTCATATAAGAGGTGCATCTTATTTATGAATTTCCCTGAAGGACGAATGTATATGTAATATATATTATCTTATCCTTAGACGAATTTGACTCCACTTTTTTGGCACACTGTTTTTCCCTATAATACCTCTAAAACTTCATTGTTATTTCGGATTTCAAACATTTCGGTTGAGCATCACTGAAGAGACGTTATTTGTCGAAATGCGCATCCGGCGCATCAAGATTGGTACCGTATAAGTTTGGCATTCATTAAAAAATTGTAAGGCCAGTGTTTGTCTACAAAAGACTTCTGATTCATAATTATTTCCTGTTGAATCTTTGAAAATACCAAGAACAATTGATTACAATATATATCAAATTATACATGCACTGTATGGAAGTGAATGTTGATTTGTTCAAACAGTGGGATAGCTTAGTTTTGGACCACATATTTTGCAAGAATTGTACCCCCTAATTAGAAACAATATACTTGTAAGGTAAAAATGAATTGTTGCTTGATGTTAACTTGCTTTACTCACTGGGATTAATTTCAGGAAAATTTTATATGTTTAAAAATGCTTTCTGGAAAGTAATAATTTTTTTTAAAAATATTACATTGGAGGTTAGTCATATGATTACAAGGATAAACAAAACATGGCGTATACTACAAAAAATTATACCTCAGGCACAGAGAACTTGGGAGGGGTATCCACCCTCCCACTTTCTGTGACAAATGTATCTGCCATGTATATAAAATAATAAAATGGACAGTATAAACAGTATAATCAAAACTTATTATGAAATAAAAAAACCAAGTTGCTTTATGATGACAAGAGTAACATTCGGTATGTATTTTATCCTTCAACTTTTGCTTGTCGATCCCCCCCCCCCCCCCGTATTTTTTAAAAAAAAGTGACGTTGCATTTATGAGCCTGTACTATTATATGTTTCAAATGCAATTTGCGAACAAACGCAATGTGTCATAGAATAGATGATGCTGACCACAAGTTTGGTTTGCTTATTGTAATGAATATCAAGTTCATATGATGGTTTGTTTCGATCTGAGACGTTGACTAAAAAAATTATCCCACCCCCTTTCGTATATGCCCATCTTAAATAGACACCAGCTATAC
Organism: Ostrea edulis; assembly: GCF_947568905.1. Classification (NCBI taxonomy): domain Eukaryota; kingdom Metazoa; phylum Mollusca; class Bivalvia; order Ostreida; family Ostreidae; genus Ostrea; species Ostrea edulis. The sequence continues at coordinate 19,475,340 of NC_079170.1, read as the reverse complement.
ATGTATACGTAGATTTTTTTATATAGTGTAGCTTTGCACAAATTGCTAGATCTATCAACGTTTTTTTTTATTTCTCCAGCATAATTCTCACCAATGATGCCAGGGGCCCATTGGATTGAATGTATTTTTATTATGATTATTAGTTCATGTAAGGCATATATACAATTTATATAAAAATACATAATATTACTATATGTACAATGATGTATAGTAGCGGAAAAAAGAAAATGTGCATTATTTAATTTATGAAAAAATAATAAAAAATAACAATCAACAAATTCTATTTTTTGTAATACTGTTAACAAATGTATTCGTTACAACATTTCATAATCCATTAATTTTAATGTCGAATAACGTCAATTTCAGCGCACTCGAAAGACACTGGTATTCGAACTTGAATTAGCAAAGTTAATAACGTGTGTGACCACCATTTACATTCACGCATGTTTGACAATGGAGCCTCATTGATGCCACTAAAGTGTTCAGAAATGCTTGAGGGATGTTGTTCCAGATGTTGGTTAAAGCCTGGCCTAAATCAGCCAATGTCACTGGCTGATTTGGTAAACGGCATAGACGTCGTTCCATTTCATCCCACATGTGCTCGATCGGCGATAAATCAGAGAAAACAGCTGGCCACGTCAAAACATCGACATTCTGTTGATTTAAAAAAGTCCCTGACTACACGTGCAACATGTGGCCTTGCGTTGTCTTGCTGCAGAGTGATGTGATTTTGTTGTTTCTGTATGAAGGGTATGACATGGCCTGAATAATTCGTCTCGATAGCGTATGCCGATGATATTTTCATTGACAATTTGTAGAGGGGTCCTTCCACGTGCTGTTATTCCACCCCACACCATAAAGCTACCTCCGTCGAATTGTCGACGTTGCACAACACAAGCGTCCTGGTACTGTTCCTCAACGCGACAATACGCTCTACAACGGCTATCGCTGCTATCCAAATGAAATCTGGATTCATCAGTGAACATAATATTGGCCCAGTCCTCTATTCTGAATCGCAGATGTCGTCTGCACCACGCTAGTCTTATGGTGACGGCATTTATTCTTTTGTTTATTATTGAATATTGTTTAAGGTCCTTCTAGACAATATTTCATGAGTATGGATACGTCACCACTGCCGGTAAAGGACTGCAAAATACAGACCCATGATAGCAGGTTATGGTCTTTGAGCAGGGTGGGATCTTTATCAAGCCACACTTGCTGTGATACGGGACCTCGGTTTTAGCGGTTTCATTCGAAGGACGGCCCCATTCAGTCGCCTCTTACGACAAGCAAGGGATGCTGATGATCTATTCTAACCTGGATATCCACATGATGGTTGATGTTAGAGGAATTTCAGTGGTGTAGTTTAAAATCTGCCTTTGGCAAATTCTATGGTTGTGATAATGGTCGTATTTGCAAAAACTACCGACAAATAAGTTGATGGTGCAGATATTTCAACACCCTCGTTTAAAGTCAGCATCTGGCAAATTATATGGTCGTTATTACAATCTAGTTTGCCAATACAACATATCAATGGGTCAAATCCTGTCTGACTTGTTTCATACCGATTCTTAGGACGTTCTTGACACACTGATTTTAACTAAGGATAACTCCGTTTATCTGATCAAGATATAGGGCTCACGGTATGACCGGTCAATGGGAAATGCTTACTCCTTCTGGGCATCTGATCCCACCTCTGGTGTGTCCAGGGGTCCATGTTTGCCCAGCTCTCTGTTTTGTATTGCTTCTAGGAGTTATGGGATTGATCGATGTCCGTTGTCTTCGCCTTTCATCATTAAGGTGGATATTGTCTGACTTTTTGGGCCATTTTTTGCACACTTATTGTGACTACGAATTACTCCGGTCAACAGGGATTTCTTACATATATTATTGTCACCTGGTCTACCTCTGGTGCGTTAAGGGGTCCATGTAATTTTGTATTTTCTTAGGATTTAATCGGAAACGATGATCAGAAAAAAATTATGCATAATATATATATAATTGAAAAGTGGATATTCATCATAATTTGTCCGAAAATGCAAAACACTTGATGCATATTGCTCATATACGGTATTTCTTTTCCTTTCTACATATATTTGAAATATATCGATACTAGAAAGTTTTAAAGCCTGAGAATATTTTATGTTTCGACGTACCGTTGATAAAAGTATATTGCACTCGAGCAAGAGAGCTCATCCCACTTACAGCATCTAGCGTCTTTTCAAAACTCACAGCATTGTATCTTAAATCTAGAACACTTGTATAGAAGCAACCATTAAAAAATGTCAACCTTTGAAATATTGTAAGATTAATCTTAATATTATATATACATTGGCGTCTAGGCGAGGATACTTGTTCAAGATAAACGTTTTACCCATCAACATTTGTATGATCATATAGAAAATAATTTCAGGAAACACATAATTAAATTAAAGCTAAAGAAAATAGAATTGTCAAACTTTAATTCTCTATTCATTATTCATATCAACAAATATTATTTACATGATGTCACAGTATGCGAATTCAATCATCGTGATGGGTTCATATTTTGTATATCTTTGAGTGATAAGTTATTGTAAAAAGTTTTCTTTTCTGGAAAAAAATGGTTTGCAAAATCTGAAGATTTATCCATGCATAGATGATCTGTTATTGGCATCTACCTCTGACTTCACAAGTTCTATTAACCATGTCAAATACAGTGTCTGTTGGACATTTCACAGCAGTAGCATTACCACCTTCACAGCTATAGTAAGCGTCACAGAGACCAATAGGATACCGGTAATTTCCGTCTGGTGTTCCTTTACAAGAGGGAAGATAAGCACTCGCTAAAAACTCTTTTGGAATGGCAAACAGATGAACACATTCCCCATTGTAAGGATAAGACGAAATACCCCATATGTCATTATATGGACACTGTCCTGTTGCGATTGTTCTCCCATTTTGACATATTTTGTAATAATTCCACCTATACTGACTGGCATCATCACGCCAGAATCCATCCTTCTTTTTCTCGCAATTTGGGTATGTACGTTCACAAGCACCCATTGAATATTCGAGGTGAAATCTTAAGTATCTACCTGCATATATACAAAAAATGTTGTTTAGCTGCATTATCACAAAACATGTATAAACAGTAACTAGATTAGTTTCAAATTTACCTACATTCCCAGATTGGTTTATATCGTGTTCCACAATCAACCTCGGTATAATTTTCACATTGAAGTGTGTCCTTTGAGAACAAAAATGGATAGTGACACTCGTGCAGATACTTTGAAGGCCAATACGCGCCAGCATAACTACTCAAATCTTCAACTTCTCCGGTGCAGTTGTAATATTGTTGACATTGTGTTGTTTTTCCAATGATCAAATTTGGGTGTCGTTTACACATTTCATCGATGGTGTTATCTGTACAATTATTGAAAATAATCAAGAATTTATAGAGTTAAGACATTATGCACAGTATAAGATTGTAGTTTTTTTTATTGGATTATTTTATGGTTGTATTTTGCTTGACGTCCTATTTTGGAAATTTTAATTGATATAGAGACGTATTCAGCTTTAGGAGTAGTGAGAAGTTTATATAATGTCATCGCCTACAGTGACACGGGACTTTCGTCGTCATATCATATCTCAAATGCCCATGATTTTCAACCCTAATGCCGGGAGAATGAAGGTAAATTCGTTCAGAAATGAATACCAGGATTAAAATACCATGTAAGCAGACATTGTAGCGAAGATTTAATGTTGGCATTATTAGTGTCACTGAATAGATAAAATAAAATAAAAACACCTGTATATGACTTCTTTTGCTTGTAAAATGATGCGAACAAAATTTATATAATGGTTTTGCCCCGATTTTCAATCTTTTACAATGCATATAGTTTGTAAACATGAATGATAACCTATTTCTGAATAGACATTGTTTACGCTTACCACATTTACACAGTTCTTCCAATGGATTTGACATTGCACGGATAGTAATGTAAAAATCTTCAAGTTACACTTAATATTTCTATATTTACATTGAATGAATGGTACATTGATATATTTAAGGGATTATTCTCGCACTTTCTGAACAAATTGACAATCAAAACAAATTAAATCTGCACGGAAATTATATTACAATTCTATTCCGACATTAAAATGCACCTCAATTCATGCATGTAGTAGTACACAAGTTTTGATCAACTTACGTGTGTGACAATTTCTGTATCTTACCTGTAGGAGTTATTTGTGAGCCGTACATTCTCAGTAAGTCGTTGTAAGCATTATTGACTGGATCATTTTTACTACTTCTGAGGACGTATTTTAAACGTGTTGTTGTTTCCTCGATCAGATTTTCGGTTTCGTCTAACGCTGTTCGTAAAGCTGTTATTTTTCTATCCTGGTTGTAGATTTCATATTGGTCGCAATCGTTGTCATACAATGTCTGTGAATGTAAGACGTTCCATATTATAACGGACAGACAAGCTACTAAATACCATGATAGTAAGGTAGACATGCTGCACACTGCTGGAAGATTATCTCCGATTTGATTGATTTTTGTCTGTATTTAAACTTCCTTCTCAGATTGTGTATACAATGATTCTGTAGATTGCTTTCAGAAATATACAAATAAGACGAGTATGATTGTCAAACGATCAATCAAAATTGTGTGTTACCAAAGTAAACGAATACTATGGAAATAGAGAGTTTTATACGAGTAGGGGCTAACAACATTACGTATTATCCACATTGTAACTACGAACATATTGGTAGTATAGGTACAGTATTATGCAAACTAAATGTACATTTACATTTTCAATATCTTTTCCTTCGATACCTCATCAATGCAAAGCAACTGTGAACAATGTGGATTTGAATCTGGTTATTGTGAATATAGTACGACAATCTTAAAAGCTGGAAAATGTGAATTTAAGAAATAAACTTCATTTTTGAAAATACATGAGTGCATGAACTATTCCGATTCACGCCAGCTTTCTTCATGAAGCGCATTGAGACTTCATGAAAATGATATTAAGGTGAATTGCTGCAGTCCATAGCTTCATGTATTTTCACGAATGAAATTTTTTCTTACATGTCTTGAAGAGGTTTGCACCTGACATTTTTAGTAATGCACAGCACACGTTTTTAAAAATGTAAACTTGACATCACATAAAATACGTCATGCACCAGATCTTGCTACATGTTTTGCAGTAGTTAACTTTATAAAAGTTTTAAAACTAAATTATAACTTACTGAAGCATGCAGCATCGTCACCAATTAAATCCGACACATTAAAATTTAAATAATTACCAGAATGCGATCCACATGTCAATCGACGTGCCGTGACGTCATTTGGTATATTTTGTTAGAGATGACACATCTCATGCTTTGATATGCGGATCTCGCAATCCCACCGGTGAAAATGTATTTTATTATGAAACAGCATAAATTAAAGGTACTTCATATACCATTATTTCACACATGATATCGTTGTTATAGAGATATTATCGAGTTTCTACCGTAGGTCCACATCATATTTGCTCAATACTTTACTCTGTTCCATTGAGAGTTTTGAATACATTAACTTGGCATTGATTCCACATTTAGTAATATTACGTATCTTCCAACTACCCTTTCAAACGGTGAATCCCTTCAAAATCATGCTTCAGTTTTAAACACATTTAATATTGCAGTCATTGGGATGAATAAATACGCATCAATAAATAGAGTTACCGTACCTATTCTGGATTCCCAAACTTCTTAAAAGCCCTTACAAAAATACATTGCTGGAATCAGTGAATGTTCTACCAAGCCCCCATCTTTGCCTCTCACGTAAATATTAACAGCTGTGAAGGTGAAACTCCAAATGTATTGTGCCATAATATATGCCAGGAGTGGTGTAAATCAAATGTGGATTCTAAAATATTTTAAAAATGATGTAGTAAATTGTAAATCAAAACTTGTGAACTTTACATCGTTAAACTTCTCCGCATCGGGCTCCAGATTTAATACACAGGCAGCTTCTGAGATTCCTATGAGCGCATCTTTATGATACAGTGACACACGAATACCCCTGTCTGACAAGAACGCCTTCAACATGGGTACAGGTTAGTTGTTGTGACATTCATCAGCAATTCTGAGCAAAATATGTTTAACCTTTCATAAAGTCATAATGAAACTCATGTGGTAGATACAGTTAAAAGAGAGATCCCGGAAACGATATATTGCATAATAGAAAACAACTATTGTATGCTGAGGCGTTGGTTATTTTTCAAATTTATCTAATAAATCCCATATACAGAGTGTAGCAATGACGTATTTCGATTTAACATTATAATTAAATATTTCAATGTTCGCATGATATTAAATAAATTTCTATATGCAATGTGAAGATAACGAACAGTGATCAATCTCATAACTCCTACAAGCAATTAAAAATAGATGGCTTGGCAAACACGCACCCCTGGACACACCAGGTGTGGGATCAGGTGCCTAAGAGGAGTAAGCATCCCCTGTTGACCGATCACACCTGCCGTGAGCCCTATATCCTGATCAGGTAAACGGAGTTATCCACAGTCAAAATCATGGGCTGGTTTTTTTTACAGTAGTAGCCAGTTTGAATGACCTCTCCATTACTTTTAAACTCAAAACATCACGTAGACAACTTCAATGCATTGACCAGAAGCAGGTAGGGGTATGTTGGTATGATCTCTCCATTACTTTTAAATTCAAAACATCACGTAAACAACCCCGATTCTATTGACTAGCCATTGTATCCATTCCATTGTAGCAAGGGGTCCAGCAAAGGTGGATTTTAAGTGTGTTAATGTACTCGTATCACTCCATTCCTTAATAGCATTACTTTTAAGGAATGGAGCGATACTCGTACATTAACCCTTACATAATATCTTCCGCCGCGATATTTTCAACCGCGACACGTTGTATTGTTTACATTTTTATAACAGAAAGTCTATTGTAGTTTCACTCGAAAAAACCCACAAATATATGAATAATAAATACAATTTGAAAAAAATTGTCCTTATTCAAAGTATCACACCGGTAATTATTTTCACTATGTATTACTATAGAGGAGAAAAAATCATTAAAATCAGTTTACAGAATTGATGCCTAGCAACACAGTCGGAAATGGTCTATGTTACCTATCTCGTCTGTCGACACCGGAAAACATCACCCTACGCGGCATTTTAAAAAAAAAAAAATACTCGCAAACAAGACTACCCTCATGTGTGTAAACAGTCTGAATGCAGCTCAGGAAATAGCCTCAGCTCCCAAAAGAAAATAGCTCCTTTGTATACATTTTGTTATTTCTACAATTACACACAATTTCCTAATCAAGGGTACACAAATTAAGAGAAAAGTAGAAGAGGAAATGAGAAAAATCGCTCAAGGATTTTTTTCCTTTAAATGTATGGAACTACAATAAACGAAGTTCAATTTGATTGGACAATTACCGGTGTGATACCTTGAAAATGCAACAAATATCTTAAGGCATTGGGCCCTTTGATAGATTTTTAAATAGTGTTCTGCACGGTTAATACCTATGCAGAGGATAAAAGTTTTGTGAATGATAATATGTGCATTATGTGTGTATTATTGCTATATGATAATTGTTATTCTAATGTGAAATGCATATGCAAAATATATCGATTCTAAGTTTTAGAGCCTGAGCTTATTATGTTTTCGACGTATCATTTATAATGTTCGTTTGATCTGATCAATCGGAAGATAGATCCACTTTCTAGCGTCTCTTCAAAAACCCCAGATAAAGAACAGTGATCAATCTCATAAATTCCAAGAGGAATATGGAATATAGTTGGTCAAAGACGGACCCCTGCACATACCTAAGAGGAGTAAGTATCCCCTCTCTCCTGTTTCTTTAAAACTGAAAGCTTGTGTTCATAGAATTAACCACAGAAGAAAATTGTCGACCAACGAAAGCACTTGTTCAAGATATAATCGTCTCCATACAAGGTGAAGATAACGAACAGTGATCAATCTCATAACTCCTATAAGCAATACAAAATAGATGGTTGGGCAAACACGGATCCTTGGACACACCAGATGTGGGATCAGGTGCCTAGGAGGAGTAAGCATCCCCTGTTGACCGGTCACACCTGCCGTGAGCCCTATATCCTGATCAGGTAAACAGAGGTATCCGCAATCAAAATCAGTATGCCAGGAACGGCTTAACAATCGGTATGAAACACGTCAGACAGCATTTGACCCAATACGAGGTTGTACTGACGAAGTAGATCGTTATAACGACCATAGAATTTGCAAAATGCTGACTTCAATCGAGACTGTTGAAATCCCTGTACCATCAACTTGTTTGTCAGTAGCTTACCTCGATCTAAAAACTGACTATACGCAGAACAAGCTCTTGCATATCGAACCAGTTGAGATATATAAACACCATATGCAGGTGATAATAGAATATTACAACACAAATATGGGAAGTTGACGATGGAGAAGCTGAAATCATCCCGTTTGTCATACAGATGAGTTGTCAGTTTGCTATTGATGTCTACTTTCAATAAAATATCTAAGTATGAAGCAGAAGTGGTGTCCTTTATTTTGAGTTCACATGGATATGTAAAATCGACATATGAATGAAAGCTATCATTGTTAATAGACAAAACGTCATCGATATATCTAAAAGTCGAATTGAAGGCCACAGCGAGAGATTTTTTTCTTCTCACGTAGAAGTTTTTGAATAAATTATGTTTTATATGAATATAAAACAGGTCAGCTAACAAAGGAGCACAATTCGTGCCCATGGTAATTCCAACAGACTGTTGGAAGACTTGATCACCAAAGACCACGAATATATTGTCAATTAGGAACTCTAGCATATTTTTTATTTCAACCTCACAATACTTGTGCGTGGAATCAGAGTGGTGTTTAACAAAGTAAGTTTTTGAATGACTGATCACTAGATATGAATATATCCGTTTTCCGTTTTTGTTGAAGAAGCAACTGTCTATGATGTCAAAAAGTCTAGTCTTTAATTTATCGTGAGGAATGGTCGTGTATAGTGTTGAAAAGTCATAGGTTTTAATGTTATTGATTTGGGTAAAATTCTGTGATTTCAAGTTTACTAAAAGTTCTTTAGAATTTTTTAGAATACACATTTGATTAACACCACTTCTGGCATATGTAGTCTCACAGTAAGTTTGAAGTTTCTCCTTCACAACTTTTAACATTTTCGTGAGGAGCAAAGATAGGGGCTTGGTAGAGCACTTACTGGATCCAGCAATGTATCTTTGTCTGTAAGGGTTTTTATGTAGTTTAGGAATCCAGTATAGGTACGGTAGCTGATATTCATTCGACCGATTGACTGAAATATTAAACGTGTCTAAAACTGAAGCATGGTTTTCAAGAATTTCATCTTTTGAAAGGGCAGTTGGAGTATAAGTATGATTACCAAAGGTGGAATTAATGCCAAGTTCGTTTAAAATACAGTTGTAATAATGAGCCTTACAAACAAGACAATGTTGTTACTAGCTTTGTCAGCTGGAACCAAAACATATTCCTCATGTAACCTATCTAATTCGTTTATCAATTCTGGTTTACTAAACACAGAAGGATAGATGGTACGTACTTTTGCTTTCATGCGTCTAATACGGGATTTTAATATCCCTTGTATGCTTTGAACCCATTCTGGCAATGTATCAAGTTATTTTTTTTTTATATTTAGCCCATCGTCTGGCATAATCTTCGACAGAACTCATAATAGAGATGAAGTTCTGTCGCCAATTACAAGACCGAGGTTCTCTGTATTTTGGACCCTTTAGAATAAGTGATTTGATGTCCTCATTTTCAACTATATCAACATCACCAGTAATGGCATGTCCAGCTGGACTATAGTTGAAATAAGATGAAGAACAAGAACATGTTGGTGGATGACGTATGAGATGGTCTATATCCAAGCACTGCAAAGTTTGTTTATGATTAAAAAGTTTGGATGCAATAATAGAAGTATAGCTGTAGGAAATACAGAATGTGGACTTGAACTTGAAATCAGTTGGAATACACGACTGAAACCTTTTATGACGAAGAATGTTGCTTATGTTGACGGTATATATTCCTTTGTTTGTAAATTTGAGCTTAAGGAACTAGCGGCATGATTTGGAAGGAATATCATCCATGGTCCATGCTGGATTATAGAGCCTGTGGTAGGCAACATCAATAATCATCGAGTTCAGTTTATATTCAGGTGTTGAAAAATCCAAGTATAGACTAGCCATAGCTTCTTCAAATAACGTGTGTAAAAACTCTCAATGGAATAGAGTAAAGTTTTGTACGAATATGATTTGGACCTAATTGTCTGTTGACGTAAGGCAAAAGTTAATCAAACCTGACATCATTTATACTTGGTCTTTTACACGAACGATTTCCATGACTGCGTTTCTGTCTTTGGGTATTGGTAAATAGTCCCATCACATTCACGTTATTTCCTTGTGGACTAGTCAAATGTCCCACATCATATACATTATCATTGTATCCATATGGAAATGCAGTGCCTAGGGTCCTGAACCAGTGATCTTCTCGTTGTCTAGGAAAAGGGGTACTTAATGTAGGATTGTTTGTGTGATGGTGATTTTTTTCTAAAACCCTTACACTCATGGACAAGATGGAGTGGTCCGGTGCATTAAAATGCTTGTAAAGAAGTTGATTACCACCATTATTAATTTGAAACCTGTGCACCGATATTCTTTTATTAAGTGAACCCTTGGTTTCTCCCACATAAATTAAGCCACACAGGTTACACTCAATGGCGTAGACAATGTTAGAAGATTTACATGTCAGATTATCAAACGTTTTCGTACAGAAACTACGTCCAGTTAGATTACTACTAAATGCATTTTTAGTGACTAGTATATCACAAGTTTTGCATTTTTTTTGCAGAACATTTTGAAGTTTAACACATGAGGTCTGGAAAGCAATTATCAAATATATCTCTTAAAGGAACATAACAGTCTTTAATTTGGGTATAAGAATTTTGGTTTCTGTACCAAAGCTGACAATCTTACGATTGTACATACTACAAATCTTTGATATTTCGAAGAATAATCCGAGGGACACCAACCGATCTGTAGGAGCCTGTGTCCCTTATATACTCCACAGTGTGACATCTTTTTATACTGGGCATCGTGTCAGCCAGTATTGTTTCGTTATTGTGTATATTCATCAAGGAACATATATCGAGCGACAAGTCTCCTCGGGGACAGACTGTCCACCAGCAGAGATACAAACTTGATGGTTAAATACAAGTGAAGATAACGAACAGTGATCAATCTCATAACTCCTATAAGCAATACAAAATAGATAGTTGGGCAAACACGGATCCCTGGACACACCAGAGGTGGGATCAGGTGCCTAGGAGGAGTAAGTATCCCCTGTTGACCGGTCACACCCGTCGTGAGCCTTCATGATCATATGAATAATATTTCGAAAAATAAAAACCCATTTACTGCTAAATCAAAGCTACAGAGAATTTAATTGCTAAACTTTAAGCTGTATTCTTATGAACATATTATACATGTGATTTTAACTTACGCGAGATCAGAATAAGGGATATCATTCAAGATGAGATATGTATACTCCATATATGTCTGATTCATCCATTCTTCTAAGAAAGTTTGCAGGTAAGTTGGCCTGTAATAGTCTCTAAAATCTGACGTTTTATCACTGTTTTGTTTATCTGCTAGTGACAAGTACCCCTAACCTCACACTATCTGCTACTGACAAGTACCCCTAACCTCACACTATCTGCTACTGACAAGTACCCCTAACCTCACACTATCTGCTACTGACAAGTACCCCTAACCTCACACGTTCTGTTAACCAAGTCAAATACAGTGCCTGTCGGACATTTCACCGCAGTAGCATTACCACCTTCACATCTGTAGTAAGCTTCACAGAGACGTTCAGGATACTGGTAATTTCCGTCTGGTGTCCCTTTACAAGAGGGAAGAAGACCATGAGAGTTATCGTCCTTTGGGATGGCAAAGAGATGAACGCATTCCCCATTGTAAGGAAAAGACGAAATACCCCATACGTCATTGTATGGGCATTGTCCTCTTTCGATTGTTCGACCATTTTCACATATTTTGTAATAATTCCACCCATGTTGATTTGAACCATCGCGCCAAAATCCATCCGTCTTTTTTTCGCAATTTGGGTATGTACGTTCACAAGCACCCATTGAATATTCGAGGTGAAATCTTAAGTATCTACCTGCATAAATACAAATAAGAAAAAACGTTGTTTAGCTGCATTCTCACAAAATAGACATAAATAGTAACTTGATTAGTTTCAATTTTACCTACATTCCCAAACTGGTTGATATCGTGTTCCACAATTAACCTCCGTGTAATTTTCACATTGAAGCGTATCCTTTGAAAACAAAAACGGATAATAGCACTCGTGCATATACTTTGAAGGCCAATTCTTGCCAGCCCAACTGCTCAAATTTTCAACTTGTCCAGTACAGTTGTAATATTGGTGGCATTGTGTGGATTTTCCAATGATCAAATTTGGGTGTCGTTTACATATTTCGTCGATGGTGTTATCTATATAATTAGAATGAGAGTGTATATATATATATATATATATATATATATATATATATATATATATATAAAGTATGGAAAAAATAGCAATGTACCCTGAAATGAGCATACGAGTATCTGCCCTAAGTGAAGAAATATTTGATTTAAAGCTAAACTTCACATTATTTGGATACCCACTTCCGCCACTTCCCGGGGTTGAACTAACGACCTGCGGAATCAAATCTCTTTGCAGCATGTAATCAGTGCGTTAGACCGCTCTACCATCTGGACAAGTCTATTAAAACTTGCTTTCAATGACGATGAAATTCTCACCACGCTGTCACATGCTACATAGTCATTGCTAATGGAAATGAGATACAATTAATTAAACGCCGAGGTTTCAACCGATCGGTTTTCCTCAGGTAAGTTAACTGCGGGGCGGAGCTAATTTGAGGCAGGTGTAAAGCACCAAGCCTGAAAAAACTCTGCTAGCTTTTATATACCGTCCAAAATACACAGAATGTTATCTGTATTACCTGCATCACCTGTACGTTTTGTAAGATTGAGAAATACATGGTAGTCAGTTTTCGTGTGCAGGTAAATCGAAACGTTGGTAATTAAATCTAATGAATCAAGTATGTAAAACATCAAAGCTCGATAAATTTATCTTATATAAATAAGAACGTTAGCCATTCAAATGTTGGGTAGAATATTCTTTATTCTAAGTTTTCTTGTATTCATTTGACTTCCTCCGTACCCGGTATCCGACGATGGACTGCCAAACATACTGTTTCCGACGGGAGTTCCGGCGTAGTGGGGTAGATTTTCTGGCTATGTAAACCGATCATCGTCCAATGCCCCGTGATGACAACATGTATATATTCCAAAAACTGCTGAGAAAGTTTTATTCAGTTTGAATTAGTTTTTCTGGACGGCACACCAGAATTCTTTAGTTACGAAAGTTGTGTGTGTGACTCGTCCATAACGCATGACCTACACAAACAGTCAGGATATTCGGATTTTCCGACAGTTCCTTCGATAACTGGTCCAGACGAAGAATTCGTTCTTCCTCTGGATCCCAATTACAACCACTATACGCAAGAAAAAGCCCTTATAGCGACTAACTTCTTTTCCGATAAATTGACAGTTACATCAATCTAATTAAAATTAGATGTTAAATCCACTCACGTACTCACATACATATGTATGCGAATACACGAGCGGAATTAACATCTAATTCTAATTAGATTGCAGTTTCATGTACGTTTGTCGCCATGTTTCGAGAGGCAAATTATACTCTTATAAATTTTCAACTGAGTGTAAATAAAATTTCATTAACTTACAATGTATTTACTCATAATTAATCTGTTTAGCATAAAATCGATGCCCGTGTAAATTATATTCTAACAATCCATAATAATTATTATCAATCATACCCATTCCTAAGCATAACCTACTATATTCTATTATAATTGATGTAATTGTATGCAAAATTTACTACTGTTATATTGTATGACTATCTCTACATGAAAATTCCCTCTTCAGTTGGATTACGCGGTAAGCATCAAAAGATTGCACTGGCGCCTCGATCGCCAGATAAAATAGATAAGGTACACACAAAGAGCAGTAACTAACTTGTCCATCAATTTCTAGCATTCAAAGTGAAGCTCAATTTCTCCTGATTGACAAGGGTTCACAGGCCAGGACAATTTGGAGGCGGTGCTTATTTTCGCGGTTTTTAACGTAAATTTAACGAACACTGATTTTGACTACGGATGACTCCGTTTACCTGATCACGACGGGTGTAACTGGTCGACAGGGGATGCTTACTTCACCTAGGCACCTGATCTTAAGTCTGGTGTGCCCAGGAATCTATGTTCGCCAAACTATCTATCTTGTATTGCTTACAGAAGTTATGACCTTTCATTTAAGAGAATCATACAAAATACACATTGCATTTGAAATATTTCATACAGAGCACGGAAATAGCAGTGAACTCTTAAATTAACATAACTGCCCAAGGTGAAGAAATATTTTATATCAAGCACAGGAAATTTCCTTTTATTTGGATACCTACTTCTGCCCCTACCAGGGATTGAAGTCATTTTATACATGTTATTGATACATGTAAAGAATACATCTTCGAAAACAATACAAAATAGTTGTGTTAACACGACAACAATGTCCCCGCCTGCAGTAAAATCAAATATAGGAACCCCATTGAAGTATAGCATTGAATGTAGTATTCAGATTATATATTACATCCATTTAATACAATAAAGAACTCGACAACATTCCTTGATATGTTTTAACAGCCATAAAATAAATACACACTTTATGGAAAGGACATAACTCCATCAAAAATCAACTCACCGGAACAGAACTCAAATTCGATCTCTAACTCATCAATACACACCTGTATACAACAATCATTTCAATATCTCAAGTCGTTTAGAAAAAAGTCTGGAAAACGGGTCGTAACAGTAATTTTTTACGTTAAAGGGACAGAACTCCATGAAAAATAAACAAACTGGAGCAAAACTCAAACTCGATCTGTAACTCTTCAATATAAACCTGCACACAGAATATCGATTCAAAATCCCATGGCGTTTAGATTGATTGTTGTGACACGGGGTCTCGGATTTTGCGGTCTCATCCAAAGGACTGACCCATTTAGTCGTCTCTTACGACAAGCAAGGGGTACGGAGGACCTATTCTAATCCGGATCCCCAAGGCGTTTAGAAAACTAGGTGTCGTAGAAGGACAGAAGGAATGACAAGGGTAGAACTATATGCCTCGACCACTTTGTGGCGAGGGCATACAAATGATTTCTCTTTTCTCCATATGCACACTTTTTAACACAACCACAACACTGGAAATACAATAATAAAAAAATCAAAATCAAAACTGCACTGAAACTACATGTATTACAATTGTATTCCGATAGTAAAATTGTGTCTCAATTCATTGTTACACACAAGTCTCGATCAATCTGAATATGGTATATTTCTGTACCTTACCTGTAGGAACTATTTGTGAAACATACATTCTCAGTACGTCGTTGTAAGCATCGTTACTACTTTTAACTGCTTTTTCTAAACGGGTTGTTGTTTCCTTGATCCGATTTTCGGTTTCTTCTAACGCCAACAGCAGCGCTGTTATTTTTCTATCCTGATTGAAGATTTCATATTGATCGCAATCATTGTCATACAATGTCTGTGAATGTAAGACGCTCCACATAATAAGAAACAGACAAGCTACTAAATATCGTGATAATAAGGCAGACATTCTGCACACTGCTAAAGACAATACCTGTAATTTAAATTACTCATATTTGAACATGCATTTAAACTTCCATCTTAAACTGTGTTATATATATTGATTAAATGGATTGCTTTAAGAATATACAAATGAATGAGACAAATATGGTTGTCAATTAATAAATCGTGCATGTGTTACCAACCAAGATGCTTCAAAACAAAAGTGCGTAAAATATATCCTTCCGTGTTTAGTAAACCACCAGTGATAAAAGAACTAAATAGGTTACACGAGGAATATGTTGTGGTTCCAGTTGACAAAGCGTGTGACAGCATTGTCTTCGGTTATAATGATCGTTATTGGAACAGCATTTTAAACGAACTTGGCATTGATTCCACATTTAGAAGTCGTAAATATGCTCTAATTCAAACCAGCTACCCTTTCAAATAATAAAATTATTCAAAACTAGCTTCGGTTTTAAACACATTTAATATCCCAGTTAATGGGACGAATTAACATGAGTTATTGTACCTATACTGGATTCCAGAACTTCGCAAAATACTTTACTAAAATTTATTGCTGGATCCAATAAACGTTTTACCCAGCCATAGTTTGCAGCTGTGAAAGAGATACTTCAAATGTATTGTGCCACTACATATGCCAGAAGTAGTGGAAATAGAATGTGGATTCTAAAACATTCTGCAGACTTTTTAGTAAATTTAAAATCACAAAACTTTTCTCAAATCAACAACATCAAAACGTATGACTTTTCAACACTTTACATGGCCATTACGCATGTGAATTAAACAGTAGGCTTTGCAACATCATATATAGTTGTTTCTTCCACAAAAAATGGGAAAAGGCAATACTCGTAATCATGCCTACTGATCAGTCATTCAAACAATTACTTTGTTAAACACCACTCTGATTCTACATATACTGGCAGGTATTCTGAAGTTCATATTAGAAAGATCCTGGAGTTTTTTTTATTAACAACACGTTTGTAGTCTTTGGTGATCAGGTCTTCCAACATTTTGAACGAATTGCCATGGACACAAATTGTACTTCTTTGTTAGTAGGCCTGTTTTTTATATCTTTATGAGGCAGAATGTATTCAAAGGCTTCTACATGAGCAGGAAAAACAAACACTTGCTGTGGCCTTCAAATTGGCATTTAGATACATCGACGTGTGGTTTTATTTATTAACAATGGTTTTATCTATTAACAATAACCATTCCATTCATATGGCAATTTGTTATGTCAAAATAAACGACACCTCAGCGTCTTCCATATATGCTATATACTTCGATATTTTATTAAACATAGATGTTAACGGAAAACAGACAACTCAATTTCATGACAAAAGGGATGACTTCAGCTTCTCTATTATCAACCTCCCATATCTAAGTACCAATATTCCATTATCACTTACATGAAAGGTGAAGATAACGAACAGTGATCAATCACTGGTACATATGATGTTTATTATTATAATCAACGGATTCGATACAAAAGAACATGTTCTACATGTGATCAGTTTCTAAATCGAGGTAAGCTACTGACAAATAAGTGGATATTACAGGAGCTTATCAGTCTCTTTTAAAGTGAGCATTTCGCAAACTATAGGGTGGATATAAAGATCTAGTTTGTCAATGCAATATATCATTGGGTAAAATGCTGTCAAACGTGTTTTGTATCAAGTGTTAGGTCATTCTTTACACACAAAGTTTGATTATAGGGCTCAAGGTGGGTGTGACCGGTCGACAGGGGATGCTTACCCTCCTAGGCACCTGCTCCCGTCTTTGCTATGACAATGGGTCAGTGATTCGCCAACTCTTAATTTTCTATTCCCTGTAGAAGTTATGAGATCGATCACTTCGTTATCTTCAACTTTTCATATTTGCCACATTTTCAAGTAGAAATTCATATTTGAAAGTCTGCTTTATTTCTAGTTGACATATTTACGTTGAGCTTTGGGTAGTGATTCAGAAAAAAATAACATTATAACGAATATACATTTAACCAAGTTCATAAACGCTCTTCACATCGTATGTATAGCTACATATACATTTAAAATTCTGTTTGATATTGTTTATTTCCTTGCTTGAAAGGTGAAGATAACGAACAGTGATAAATCTCATAATGCTATAAGCAATGCAAAATAGCCCCATATCTTGATCAGGTGAACGGAGTCATTCATAGTAAAAATCAGAGTGCCAATTTCTCTAAAGTGATGTAAGAATTCGGGGGAAATATATTGTTAATGATTGATTGATTGATTGAATAGTGTTTAACGTCCCTCTCGAGAATATTTCACTCATATGGAAACGTCACCACTGCCGGTTAATGGCTGCAAAATATCGGCCTATGCTCGGCGCTTATGGCCTTTGAGAAGGAAGGGATCTTTATCGTGCCACAACTGCTGTGACACCCGACCTCGGTTTTTGCGGTCTCATCCGAAGGACCGCCCCATTCAATCGCCTTTTACAACAAACAAGGATTATTGAGGACCTATTTTATCTGGATTCCCACGGGAACGTTGCTAATGAAGGTACCCCTCTATTAATTATATACAACATACCGGTAGAAGATAGCTATAGATAGTTATATATCTTTCTTTAACAGCACATGTATTATTGGAATATCTTACGTCACCATATTGGAATCTCACTCATAACTCTTTTATGTATTTGGGTAAGATATTACTCCAACTTTTTATCTGTCTTGAACTTTTTAATTTTACAAACAAATAACGTAAATGGATAGCATCACCCAGAGCAAGTGACATCGTTTCTACATGTTCCACTCCTTACGTCGAAAATGGTGTTTGATGTACATTTGACGGCAGTTGCATTCCCTCCCTCACACCTGTAGTAAACATCACACGGTCTGTGGGCATATTGGTAGTTGCCATCAGATTTTCCAGAGCAGTCAGGGAGGAGACCGATGTCGTGATGAGACTCTGGGATAGCAAACCGGTGTGTACATTTACCGTTGTACGGGAATGTCTGTGTACCCCACTCCGTGTCCGTTGGACACGTTCCGTCCTCGATCAACCTTTCTTGGAGACAGCGAACGTAATACGGACCGGGACGCTTAACCGGATGTTCGTTGAAACCGTCAGGTAATCCTGCACAACTGAAGTGATAACCCTCGCAGTTTCCCATGTGTCGATTCATGAACAACTGCACCCAGTATTTGCCTTAAAGTGGAAATATATTTTAAATGTATATGTAGACTTGCATGCATGTATATGCTCTGAAAATAAGGGGAAAAATCGTTTATATTTTTTTTGTCAGAACAGTTTACCTAACGCCAAGAATTTTTTTTTACTTTTATGATGTTATTGTTACAAGTAAAATTAAAAGTTGACTTTATTTTAGGAGCATTATTGTATGTTTGTAGGACTCCAAAGTGCGTTTTTTCTCTAAGGTGCGATGACCATGCCAAAGTACGATGGTCTGCGCCAAACTCCGATGGTGTGAAATGATAAAGTGCACTGGTTTACACTCATGCGCCAAAGTGCGATGTCGTTACACGCCAAAGTGGGATAATGTGATAGGCCAAAGTGCGATGTTGTGTGATGAATGCGTCAACGTACGATGGTACGATACGCCAACGTGCGATTGTCCACACCAATGCGCCAAAGTGCGATGGTGTAACAAACCACTTTAAACGTCAACAAACCATCGCACTTTGGCGCAGGCCATAGCACTTTGACGAGACCATTGCACTTTAGAGTCATACATATTGCTGCACACTGATATTGCAATTATATGTAAACTTCAACCGTATTCAGTATCATATAACAATACATGGTTAAGGAAATGTATGCCTGTAGTACTCACAATAGTCCTTGACTTGGGGGCGGGAACCACACGTGACCTTTGTAAAATTTTCACATATTTGGGTGGTTTCTGAGAATTGTTCTGGATACGGACATTCTGCCAAATTATTTGGAAATCCGTTCCACATTTTAAAGTTTGGGTTACATTATAGCTGGCATCCTAATTCGATAGAGTGATTCCCAGCTTTGCACGTTTTACTTTGGGATTCAAACACGGAGCCACCGGGACATTTGACAGCAGTGGCCAAGCCCCCTTAGCAACGATAGTAAGCATCGCATTGTCTACCAATTCCAAAATAATCTCCTTGTTGCATGTAATAACTGTCATGCTCAAAGCGATAATTCCCGTCTGGTTTTCCTTTACAACTTGAAAGGAATCCACCTTCTTTGTATGGAACCGCGAAAGGGTTAGTGCATTTTCCGTTATAAGGAATCTTGTATATATCCCATAAAACGTCATTTTCACATGCCCCTTTGTTCATTAAGCGTTCGTTAAAGCAATTGATGTATGAGTTTGGCCCTTGGTATCCTTGGTGATATCCATCTGTTTTACCACTACAACTAGGATTCTGCCATTTGCATGTGGATGAACTGTTTAACTGTCCTCTATAATCACCTGCAAAAGAACAAATTTCATAAATCTCAAAGGCAATACAAAATACATAGTTGGGCAGCAGGGTCGGGATTCATAAAGATTCTAAGATTTTTCTTAGATTTCCTACTTAAGTACTAAAAAAAATTTTAGGTAAGAAAGATACTTAAGTATCAATTTATAAAAAAGTTAAGCACTGTTCTTAGCTAAGTACAGTTCTTAGTAATTTAGAATACTTAAGTTGGGTCACCCTAGCAACGCATAGTATTTCCCAAACTAAAGGTGGAACTCTTGTGCGATAGAGATCGTATTTTTAACATGTTTTACGTCACATCTGTCAAACTTCGCAGATGTAAACCTGGAAGAAAGCCACAAACTCAAACGAAAGCCTAACCGGAGTAGTGAGGAGTCCTTGGCACCCACTACTCTTGTTGAAGAATACAAGGATGTCGTGAAAGGGAAACTAAGTCCCCAGTTAATCTCTCAAATGAAGTCGAAAGCGTGGGGGAGATTGCGGTCAAACTTCGTGCTATGAGTGTTGAGGCAACTCGAACGGCAGCAGAAGTTGAGAAAAAGTGGAACAACATCTTCTCAAAGACAAAAACGGAGATTTCCAACCACCACGTATAATTATTGGTACAGGTGAGTTGATGATGAAATTGTAAGTTATGGTGAATACAAGTTTTATGACCAATAGATAGGCGCATAGGCCTAAATATACTGACGAGTACGCGAGTGTTATAGAGTTTGTGTATCACATTAAATATACACGTATACTCATACATCCCATTAACACAGTGGGATTAAAGTGCGTATTTCATCCAAGTAAATCTTTGATTTAGTTATTTTCGTTTCATTTCCATTGCAAGGAAGTATACCGATGAAAAGATAATGTGGGATATTTTCCTTTCTTCGTTTTGGCCACTCATTTTGCTCACAAGTCGTTTCGGCCCCTAGTTGTTTCGACCCTTCTATCTTTTAAATTATCTTAATCATTTAAGGAACTTGAGAACCATAACAGCATTCATTATGACATTGTTATTCAACAATCATACATGATTTCAGAAATTAATGTAACATTTCATGTGATAAAAAAAAATTGCTATCCCCCCCTCCCCATTAAATATTTGATATGTCATATGCTTTTAAATTCATGTTATTTAAAACACGTACATTTTCTTTATAATTCTATACAGTGTATTACAGTAATATTATGTTTTAACACTTTATAAATCCTGTAGGATAAATAAAAAGAAATCCACACTGTATGTGGCAATTCAATACATTTTTACAGAAGAAATGTTTTTTTGTAGGTGGTGGTCCTCCTCCGAAGTCACTGAGTGCTGTAGCAGAAGCCGTTACTAGTGTAATTGGGGCAAATAACACTTGCCTGATGGGTATAGAGGGAAGCATTGATACTTCCCTGCTAAACCTAGATATACTTGGTGATGAATATGTGTAAGTAACTTAATGAGTAACATCATTTACTATTTAAAATTATATCATAATATGTGTCAAATTCTTTGATTGATTGGAATCTACCATGACAGAATTAATGTTTGTAATTTGATTTGTATGAATTAATGATATATCATATAAACATCAAAATGGAAAAAGACCAACAATTATTAAACTAATCATCCAAGTCATCATTTAATCACTATCAAATGAATTAATACAAGATTCAAAAGAATAATGTATTCCTCTTCCCATCATAGGGGAATCCCAATATTTCTTGGATCAACTCCCTTAGAAGTAACCTCTGTCCTGGAGTCTTCATTGCCATTGGTAACCTCAGGCAATGGCAGCATGGACATTAACCTACAAGAAAAATGGAAGAACTAACTTGAAGGAAGCTGGAACTAGAAGTCCAGTATTTGGAAATGAAAATAAGAAAGCTTAAAAAGAGGAATGAACTATCCTTAATTTTAAGTCTTTAAAAATCTTCTTATCATGCACTGCTAGCTATGATTATAGTCATGATGATAGGCAAGCATCCTCTGTTATTGTATATTCAGTTTATTCAAATCATCGCTCTACAGAGTACAGTGGGGCCACAATGATGGATCAGATTTGTACATGTCAATATATTGGAAACATTTCTTAAAAAATCTTTTCAAGAACTGCAGGGCCATGGTTATCATATCAATGTAGTATGGGAAAAGGAAACATTTTATAAGAACAACTTAACAGATAACAACCCCAAAACAAACTGTAATTTTTTTCTTACTGTGTGTTACGATTTTTTAATAAATGTAAATCTTATATATGACTTTTTAAGGAAATTTTGCATATTCATAAAAACTGCAATGTTATCATAGCCAATTAGTAATGTTATTTTTTTCAGTTCCCATAAAGCTTGATAGTTTGGGATATTGTTTATCAAAGAATTATTTCATTTTCATCACTATATTTAAGTCAGATGAATCCTTAAAAATTTTCATAGCAATGAGTTGTCATTACATGTACGACTATATATATGTGACTTAATTGTCCAAAATTGATTGTTTTACATTAATTATGAGTAGCATATTACAGACATAACTATATCAACAAACTTTTGTTAATTTACAAGACATACAATTAGTACTTGTATATGGTAACTGTAAAAACTCTGCTCGCTCTTATGAAATTTGTAAATGTGAAGTGTGTGTGTCTGTGATACCAGAATTTTTGCATTCTGAAGAAAACATGAATGAAAAGTTGTTTTTTTTAAATTCAGTTGCACACTGTATACCAGTAAAATATATGAAATATAATTTCTGCTTTTGACTGTTATTCGTGAATAAATTGATGATCATGATAAAACACATGTCTGTAGTAGTTTTGTTTTCATTCTGGCCAAAATTGAAATATGTTTGTTTGCCCATTTCTGATTGAAGGATTATAGACAATAGTTAAAGGGTAGGAAATGTTTTACATGTACTTTTTTCTTTCTTTTTTAAAATGTTGATACAATAATCAATTAGTATTAGTACAAAGTAATGTTGAATGTCTGAATTTAAAAAAAAAAGAAATTTAATGTATACTAAAATGATTTAAAAGGAAAACAAAATGTAAAGTTAAGGGGTTGAAAATTATTATCAGTAGGTCAGATATAAGGGCAAACAAGCAATTTCTTAAATAAAGTCACATTTAATAATGCATGAATTCAGTTTTTAAAATATGTAAAATATAATTTTTAATCTCTATTTTAAATGTCCCAGCCTCCATAATGCTTACCAATCAAAAGTGATTTTCTGCAAATATTTGTCTGTACCTCAGTCCTTCTGTTAGACCGTTCTGGTGATTACCAGTAACATGCCCATCATCTCGCTGGTTGTTAGCATTTTCATCACCATCATTCCCACCATCATCAGCTGGACAAGGTATCTGTCTAAATTTGCATATGTTGTGCAAAATGCAGCAAGCAATAATGACTTGGCACGCCTTTTCTGGAGAAAGGCAGATTTTGCATGCAGAACATGGAATCTTCTCTTAAGTTGACCTATCCCTCTCTCTACAACACTTCTTGTTTTCTTGTGAGCCCTATGATTGAATCAAATCTATATAATATATTAGGAAAAATAATAATAGCAAAAAAAATAATAATAATCCTTATCTTAAGTATGTAAAATTTTTGAAAATGGGATGGGGGTAATTTGAAAATTTGAAGAAAAACCACTGCCACTTTTGGTCTGAATAATATAGGATTTTAGGAATTGTTGTTGTTGCAGTTTATAGGGCAAATATATTACCGCAGATTCAACCACAAGTTTGTTATATTGAGCTGACAGAAGGAGTGACATTGATCAGCATATAGACAGTTTCAAAATGTTAGAAGTGGATAAATTTAACATTTAAAATAAAATAGAAAGGTTTGAAATTGAATATTTGAAACTGATATAATGAAATGGAGAAAAATATGATCTAGATGACGGTATAATTTAGTTTATATTTACCCAGTCCATTGATTTTAATAGCAAGCCATACTTATAGTGATAATCATCAAATAGATTGCTGATTCAGTAAATGTTAAAATAATAAGAATATGCTAAAATGTAAATTTAAGAAGTTTTGAGATAATTACGGTATTTCAGTTTCTTAAAAAGCCATTCTCTTAGTGTTGTTTTGTCAAAAATAACAAAAAGACATATTTGAGTGTATCATAAGTATGATTGTATCAATAAGCATATGGCTTAAATTTTGCTGCCCTGGCTACACCTACATGTACATAGCGCTTTATAGGGATTTTAATGACTTAGAGGGAAAATATAGGAACCTTCAAGTTTATAGGGAAATATAGGAATAAATAGGGACTTTGCACTGTGCCGGGAATGAAAAACTTTATAAAAGCATTATGTTTCATATGAATTATTGTAGTAAAAAAAATATTCCACCCGCCCCAATAGTCAATGCTCATCTATTTTCAAATTGTTGAAACAGAAGAAAAAAAGAAAGAAAATTCCCCACATCTCGTTATGCGAAATGTTTTTATCGAAATAATTTCTAAGTTTGAATTTTATGTTTAAAAAAATATTTGATATAAATATATATTCTGGTACATGTTACCTGAGTATGTGACAGTCAGGTGCATGTGACATGTACCACCCCTCCCCCTTTTATTTACAAAATAATTAATAATGTACCCTTTATTTACATGCCAGTGAAAAATAACAATCAAAGTAGATATATAGTTTATAGATTACATGCAAAAAGAAAAATTTAAATTCTAAGAATTGCAATAATCAAAAAGAGTCAAAGCTGAAATTGCACAGTCTAAAGAGTTGACAGCTATTTACATCACATTTATGTGACATTATATTCTGAATTTGACGTTACCTAACTAATATTATCCATGTCCATGATGCAGTGTCTGCATTTGATTTCAATTCATGAAAGTGCCAGTATATATAATTTATATGTTGAAACATTTTTACATTCTTATTTTGTCCTTCCCACAAGTTGCCCCCCCCCCCCCCCCCCCCCTTTAAACAATACATGCAAGAAAGAGGAGAAAATTTACAATAAATGTAAATTGGAATAATAATACTAAAACTACTAATAGTAATAAAACCAAATATTGCAGTGGCTTTTATTTAGTTTCATGTTTACATCACCCAATTTGGAAACTGTTGGATCCACCCGATTGTTTCTCAAATAGGGGGCGCTTAAGTTTCGAACTAATTTTACACCAATCAGACCTTGATTATACCAAGAGGGAAATATGGATGTGAAAAAAGCAAAGACTCGTTTATCATGTTTATTTATAATATTGAAAGGTGTGCATGTATCATGTGTATGAAAGAAGATTTGAAATCTTTACCTGTTGTAATTCAACTGCGATGGTTGGTTTGGTCTCAGAAAAGGAGTCAATAACCAACGTTTGGAGGGATATCCGCTGTCGCCAAGCAAATGTGTGTGAATGGGGATGTGATTGTTTTCGAAAAGGACCCTCAAACCACTTTCATTAAGGATTCGGGAATCGTGAGTGGAGCCTGACCATTTAGCAACAAAATCAATGATTCTATATTTTGCATCAAAAACAACTTGTGTGTTAATATTGTGGTAGTTATGTCTATTGACGTATTCATTTTCATATTCGTGTGGTGCAATTATTTGAATGTGGGTACCATCGATGGCGCTGACTATCCCTCGGAAGCCCGTAATTGCGTGAAAAGACTCTTGGTTCATTCTAATTTC
The DNA here is from genome assembly GCF_947568905.1 of Ostrea edulis. NCBI lineage: Eukaryota > Metazoa > Mollusca > Bivalvia > Ostreida > Ostreidae > Ostrea > Ostrea edulis. Next base: position 19,449,401 of record NC_079170.1, on the reverse strand, counting down.
TGCTGCGCTAGATGGAAATTGTACAAACAGACTGATCATAAGAGGGGAGGTAAGGCTTGCCAGTGTTACGGTAATGGCCCGTGAGACAGTTGGCTGAGAAACACCCATGTCATCACAGTTGCATAGCTGCATTTTGCCCGTAGCTAGAAACCTCAAAGTAAGATGAACTTTCTGAAGAGAGGATAATGCCATATTACGCCGAGAGCCACTAGATATTTGTTCACGAATAAGTGATTCCACAAAAAGGATCCACCGGAATCAAGGCGAAAACGTTCGATAAGTTCACGATCACTGTACTGCTGTAAACAGTCTTTTCTCTCTCTAAAATTCCTTTTGTGAACTATGTTGGCAGCCATTTTATTTGTGAACTTAAGAAATTCTGAAAACTTAAGTCTGCTACAGACTACACTTACTTTTAAGAATGGTTTAAGATTTTTTTTCAGAATTAAGTTGTTTTATGAATAAAACTTAAGATAAAAACTCATTCTTAGCGTTATTTAAGTATTTTTTATTGATTTAAGAAATTTCTTATACTTAAGCATAACTTAAACATATTTATGAATCCCGGCCAGGTGCCTAGGAGGAATACCGTAAGCATCCCCTGTCGACGGGTCACATCCACCATGAGCCTTTATATTGATGTTAATGAAGAAACTTACATTTGTCCTTCAGTACTTTTCTTACTCCACAACAAACCTCAGTGAAGTTCTCACACTGACGTGTTTGTGTGGAGAAGACATCGGAATATCGACATTCCTCTAAATGTTGTTCCAAGTGGATTGGAATGTTGGTGTACGTCAAGGAGCAGTCGTAGTATAACTGACATTCGTCCGGGTGTGGAAATATCAAAGAAGGGTGTAGCCGACATATTCCCTCCACCTTTGTTGCTAAAATAGAAATATAGTGTAATATAATAGGCAAACGTTTCCCGTCTTGTTTAGTGAGTACATGTACTATACATTCATTTCTAATCTTATATAATGTAATCATGATTTAGTAAAAGTTGACACTTATCAACGACAAAACAAAGAATGTGTACAGTGTGGTGGAATATGGTGTATTTCGAAAAACAACAAAGGATGTGCCTATGTGTGATGGAACGTGGTGTGTTCCGAAAAAAACCCAAAGGATTTATCATGATCAGATAAAGATATTTTTCCGAAACCATACCGGTCGTCCTATTCTACGAATACAGTTTTTTGCAAACCAAAACGTTTCATTTCTCTCTTTAGACCTAGCATGCTTTTTTTAAATAAAAGCGAATTTAGATAAATCTATATACACTGTGTTTAGTGCATGTAAAGGATGGAGACAACCGAATAAAAACAGTGGATGGATTAATAAGAGCTTTTTATTTATTTTACATATTATGAGATTGATCACTGTTCGTTATCTTCACCTTGTATTATACACTATATCGAATCCGCTAATCGGGGTACAATGTACTTTTCAATGGATATTTGATCATTTCAATTCATTTGCTCAAGAATTACTCAGATATAAAACACTTGATGAATATATATGAAATTGTGTGACATTTTTAAAATGGAGATTAAGATCTACAATCAAGAATATGGGTGAGATCTTTGTAGAATTTAATAATGATTTTATTTTGGATTTAGCATCCACTTCGTTTCATTGAACTATCTATACATTTGGTTACAGTGCTATCGAGAAATTGTATGGTGTAATCTCATTTCCTTGTAAAATGCTCTCGTTTTTCTGTTATTACCGTTTGATATCAAGAAAGATCTTACCTGGTAATCCTATCAACTTCACCAGAGACACAATCAAAGTCTGATGTTCTCTGTATAAGGGCTCTGAAACCGGTTTTAACTTTGAAGAGAATTCCAATAATTTGGCCAGGTTCTGCTGTAATTCCACACTCGCATTTCCTACCTGACAAGGCTCTGTAGTTTTAGGCAATAGTCCGTACTCTCCATCTTTAAGAAGAACAAATGTTAGGAAGAAAGCCCACCATTGCAAAACAGTGAACTTCTCCATGGCTTTACTACCTGCAAATGGAATACCTGATGACTTAGGGATATTCTTATCTGGTGCGTTCCGTATCTGGGATCTGAAAGTTCGTTTCTGTAATTTCGTTTACCTGATCAAGATAAAGGGCTCACGGCGGGTGTGACCGGTCGACAGGGGTTGATTACTCCTCCTAGGCACCTGATTCCACCTCTGGTATGTCCAGGAGTCCGTGTTTACCGAACTCTTTATTTTATATTCCTTATGAAAGGTGAAGATAACGAACAGTGATCAATCTCATAAGGAGTTGATCACTATTCGTTATTTTCACTTTTCATGTTTCAAAACTTGTGTTAAGCCTGTTACAATAGTCAACAACATAACGTAAATGTCTTTTTTCCATGTACATTTAGTTCATTTGGAAATATAAGAAACAGGGTAGTTAATAAAAAATACCAACATTGGACAAAACATACCCATAACTGGGTCAAGAGTATGAAACACACCCACTATCAAGGCGTCACATTGGTGAGCTGTACAATTACAAGGGTCATAAAAGTAAAACTAATTCAGAATGATATAAACACGAAACACAAGTTCATTGCACATAATATGCGGTTATGCAAAGGCAGTCGGAACTCAATTTATGCATGTAAATTGTGCAGTCTAAAGTATGCACTGTGATGTTGTTTTCTGTTTTCAGTTTTATTCTGTTGCACGATGGAGGAAAACCAGACCCAAATACTAGAGCAAAAATATGCTAATGAATGAACAAAGAGAGGTAACTCTCTATCTTGTACTCCTTTCATATTGATCAGACACAAATTACACGACAGGAATAAGACACGGAAGCTGCATGATTTAGATCATACATACCTGTAAACATAGCTTTCAGGAAAATCAAATTGAAACAATATGTATATACATTTTGACCGCGTAAATTCTCTCATGACAGTCTACAAGAATATAAATCAGTCAATATGTAGTATGGAATCCCTGAATTATCTTTATAGAACATGAGGAAACATCAATAGAAAGGAAAGGACGAACAACAGTTCGGAGAATATTTGTCTTGAATTGTATACGGTAGTCAAGGTGACAGAAAACTTATTCCTAGGATCTCCTCTCATCTTTACATTCTTATGAAAAGTGTCCGCCATTTTTCATTTAGTATGATATTTACAGCGCAAACTTTCGGTGTGCACTTTAAGCCCTAAGTTGATTACCAGTTTTAAATCATACATACCTATACAATCTACCTAAAATGACAATTGATGAAATGCATTGTGTTATTAACCATATGTTACCATAAAGATAAAAATAATATGATAGATGTCGTCCATTATTGTCATATAATCGAAGGATTAAGGCGACTGTCTCTGAAATGTCCGATCTACCTGCGTATGTAAGAAGAATGGTATTGCTTGCGCAGATGGATATAAGCAAATATAACATGTTTCATAAAAACTAATTGAGGAAGAGTTTAAATTATATAAGTCGATTGTACACATCGCATTGTTTAATATCAAATGGGCGCCTATTTGCAATGGTTATCAAGTTAGGGAAAATAAACATAATTTTATCTTTTACTATTATTTGCAATATATTGTAACATCTTGAGAGCATGTAGCTTATTGTTATATAAAGCTTAATGTGGTGTAATATTTTAAACTTAGAGTGAGATATTGCTTGGAGACATATTAAGGTAAAACGAAAACGTTTATTGTGTAAAATAACATCAAATTAATAATATTAATAGTATTTAATTTTATAGTGCATTTTTAGATTAAGGCATATTCTCTTTATATTCTTGGAGACCTTTCCAATAATTTCAATATTATAAGACAAACGTAGGAATGAGATTGACATTAATGTTTTCCTAACCTACAGGAAAATTTAACTCTTCAACGAGATTTCACGTATTCTATCGTAAACGCAAGTAACAAAATTCACGTGCAAATTAACTATAACACATTTGTTAATTGTTGCAAAATGTTTGATGGAGAGTTTGTGATTTCATTACCTCACCTATTTTCGTGATCACGGTAGCGTGTATATAGCGTGTATATGCCATGCTCTTGGACAGGGTACAGCTAAGTGACTTTCCTGGTAACATTAATACTAGGAACTGCAATAAAGAATGAAAGCTAGAGATAGAACTCTATTTAAGGTACCTCATTACACCAAAACTTTATCTAATGGCTCGTTAAAACACCTCTTATGATGTATGATTTCACCATCGAAAGAGTGATACAAGCTCTCTTTATTTTATGTGAATTTTTTGTTATTTTCCCCCCAGAATGATGAAGAAAGTGTTTTGTTTGCAAGGTGAAGATAACGAAGAGTGATGAATCTCATAACTCCTATGAGCAATAGATAGTTAGGCAAACACGGACCCCTGGACACACCAGAGGTTTGCAAATAAGAGATTCTAGAGTCCAAATTTAAAAGGTTATTTGTTGATATATTTCGAACCTACGGATAAAATCTTTAAAAAAAACACCATGTCAGTTAAAGAGATATATCGAAGAAATATATTTTAAAATGAAATAGGAACGAAATGACCAAATTTCAGATAATATCACTATATTCAAATAAGAGAAAAAAGTATAAATCTCGATCAGAATGGATAGAAATGAATAAGATAATCATATTGTTGTTAATTGTAAGCACTTTTCATCACGAAATTGGTTTCCGGTATACATTATTTAATGTGTAAACCATCTTACATGAAAGGAATGTTGTTTTCTGGTTACAATATTCTCTATGACTACTTTTTTATAATTCCGATCGAGCTTGGTTCACATTTAAAAAATCGTAATATTTCTCAATTTTGACCATTTCATTTCAATTTCTGTTTACGATATATTTCTTTGATGTATCTTTTTTCTAATTAACCTGTTTTTTGAAGATTTTATTCGTAAAGGACTAAGACCATGTTTAGCTATATCGGCCCTGTGGTGTGTTAAAAAATAAAGCAGAATGAATTGAAATAAAATTGCTATCATTTGATAATATAATCTTTATACCATCGCGACGTGCCAAGATTTCCCCGCCAATACGTCAGCTTGTGGAATTCTATACAAGACAAAACCGGTATCGGTCTGGTTTTCTGCAGAAATCTCCACTTTTTCAAATTTAGTTATATAATTCATATAAAACACGACCTTCGATCCAGAAACTGACTGTAGTCTATCAAAATCTATCAATACAAATAAATTTTGCACGAACGATTTTTTGGATCGAAAGGTGTGCTGTTGATGAATATCAACTTTGAATTAAATCGAGAGCAATCCGGAATTATTTATTTTTGTGAGAGTTGTGGGTATTTTATTAATTATGTTGCTTTGAAAAATTAAAACAATATACTTATGTGGAGTCTACATCATTTCCATACAGAATACATCCCTATGTGGTGTTTTTATCACAAGTTTGTGCAGGAATTCTAAAAGCTATAGAATTTTAATGCGTAAACAAACGAATCTGTTGTCCGACAAATCGGACCTTCAATGCTATAGAAAGTTTTTATTTAGATGACACCAACAGAATTACTAAGATCAAAATGAAAAGAATTTATAGAACATGCATTGATATAACTAAAACTATTGCCGACATATCGAAAGTATAACGTTAACTAGGGCAAGTAAATGTATGAAGGATTTTTGAGCGAGTGACGTCATAGACTTCGTAGCTTAGTGGTAGAGAGCCCGTCCTTCAATCGGGAGATCCGGGTTCAATTCAATCAAGGATTACAGATTACATTTTTTAAAATTCATTGAAAAAAAAAAACCCAAAATACTTTTTCGGACTTGATTTTATTTCAAAGTATGAACCAGCAAAAGATAATGGAAAGGAAAGTTTTTCCAATGCATCTAATGTACAGAAGAAAAGTCAGAAAAAATGTGAATCCATTAGCTATTCGTCATTTCCTGCAGAGTAAGAACTTTCTTGTTGAAACCACCACATGATATATTGTGTAGCAAGTGTAGACATGTGTGTCAGTAAATTCACATCCAACAAAATTGTCACAATCAATCTCGGCCACTTCCTGAGACAAAGTCCCTACAGGCAATTTCAATGCCTCTCGACAGAACCAGGCCTGGGGTAATGGTAATTAAATGACAGCCAGTTTCAATGTAATGGGGGTGTAATGGACCATTTTTGCATTACAAGTAATGGTAATGTAATGCATACTGTACTGCACATTATTTTCCATTACATTTACACTACTTCAAATATTTGATGATATTTTGAAGATTTAGAATAATTCATTATATTAGTGATTGACTGAAGCATTTGAAACATTGATGACAATCAAATGCAATGAATAACTTAATAGATATGTTTCCTAACATTGCTGAATATTTTGTGTACTTATGTTAATGTATAATTAAAAATCATAATACAGAAATAATTTTTCTGCCATTTCTTTAATATCTGACAGTATGTTATGTAAATGTGTAATGTAAATTCACTCTCAAGTAATGTAATACATTATATTTCAAAATAGGAGTAATGGTAATGTGAAATTTTCTAGGTAATGTAAGGTGTTACATTGCTATGTAATTGACCTCAAGCCTAGATAGAACACCTTCTCATGCATATATGCAAGTGCCTTGGACCCCAACTTGTAATTTCCTCTTTTGCAAGATTTTCAGCATTTCTTCATAGAGATCATAATTCCAACTGCAAGGTGTCCAAGATGATGAATTCAGATCTGACCAGTGTTTTTGACAATTTGTTAACTTTTGACTCTGCACTTTTCATCAGGACAACCATTCTTGAACTCATTCAAAAAGTACATTATGACATTCATAATTCAATATGCAGATTTTCATTTGAATCATCAAATATGAATTCTTCCAATTAATAACCCCCCCCCCAAAAAAACCCACTTAAAAAAACCTCCACAGGTATATTTCAAATGACATAGAACCATGGTATCAGGATGTCTCTGGAAGTGCCATGGATTAATAAGGTTTAAACTTCAGAGTCGACATGTTTCTTCCAAGAAATATAGTCTTGTTTGGATCCAGTTTTTCCAGTTCTGATATAACTGCCTGATACTGTACAATGTAGGTGTCAATCTGGTCCCCCTATTGTGGGAATCTGTTTCCACATAACTGCTGTATAATCTGGTACCTTGCTATTAGCAGGCACAATAATGATGTCCAACACTTATCTGCATGTGTCACTGATGCCACTATCATTGATGAATCTGATGGCAGTGATGAAAGCATTATTGAGGAGTAGGAATAGGGATTCTTGTCAATCTGATTCATGTCACCCTTGCCATCAATTTTTGCTGGACATATTATATCATCCTGAAATTCAAATTACTCCAGTATTATATCATTATCAAAACTATATCAGAAATGAAAGGTGAAGATAACAAACAGTGATCAATCTCATAACTCCTACAAGCAATACAAAATGGAGAGTTGGGCAAAAACGGACACCTGTATTATAATATTCATATAAAAGTTGTACTTTCATGCCCTCGTATTTTCATTGATATAGAATTCAGAAAAATTACATTTATGTATTCGGTGGTAGATTGACATGTCTCCAACTAAACAATAGAGGACAGTTTAGCTACATGTACATTTCTGCATAAATAATTATATACACAAACATTTTATTTGAATTTGATTCCCCATCTAATAATTTTTGTTGTAGCTAATGTTGATATATTATCTTACTTCACAATTATCAGCAAATTCACAAAATATTTTTATCTTTCATACTCTTTCTTGTGGTAGATGTATGGAAAAAATTAATATTCAATAATATAAAGGAGATAAGCTAACAAAAAATTATATGCTTAAATCATGGTAGTACCCATGAAATTCAACATTCTCTGAGTGATTCTATATCTAATCCCAATGCAGGCATGTAAGTTGTAAGTGTAATTGTTGAAATTAAGTTTGACATGTTTACAATTTATCTTGAAATAAGGTATATTTAAATTAGAAAACCAAACTGTTCTTATGATTTTCCTGGCTTAATGGTGCTTTTAAGTATTTAAAAATTATTGAATGTAAAAATCATTCTGACTTTTCTAATCCATGTTTCCGCGTAAGGCCAAAAAAAAAATTATATATATATATATATATATATATATATATATATATATATATATATATATATGTTAATTGGTTTCCACTTTCCCGACCTACCTTAATTAAACATTTCTATTGACCCTAACACATTTTTTTCTATATTCTCACAGATTTTGCAAATGTCATCACTACAACAAGGATATATTTATTGACTTATGAAGTTATTTATTATGCACTAATACCAGACAGATTCCAAAACACAGAAACAGTTTTTGTTTACAGTAAATTGAAGAAATGTATCGATTCATCATATAACTTTTATTTGATTACTAAATAATCACTAAGTTAAGTTTAAACATAGTAGAATACTAGAATACTAAATCATTCGAAAATTATTCAACCTATAACCCCCCACAGGCCTACATGTTACCCCAGTGACCTATACCATTATGGAAATATACATCTATATACAATTATATGTCTCTTTAACCTATACAAATACTTTTTAGACCATACAATGATACATGGAAAGTTCAAAGTGTAAAGTGAGTCAAACATCATGTAAGAAAATTCAAATAGACCCGAGAAGGCCATGCACTCGGAATTGAAAATGGCATGATCGTGAAACAGCTGATTTTTCTGATCAGCTGATATACATACAATTTTAAATCTTAACAATATATAATTATAATAGATAAACAATTAATCTATGTTGACAACAGTTAACAGATTTGTTGTGGGATTTCCAACAGCCCAATGCGTGAATATTATGAGTTTATGTCAACACACCACAGGCGCACCATACTATTCGTTCCATGCGACTTGTTTATTATTTTTAAGAGCAATTGGTACACCTATTTGGTTATACAGTTTAACGAGTAGAGGTGAAGTATATTCATATTTCTAAAACTTACGTTGAAATGCGATGAGTACATCCTCTGCAACTTCTACGAACAGCGCAAACAGGCTAACGGCGCGGCGTGTGAAAATGGCCGAATGAAGGATTGAAAAATATGGTGTGCCATTCGGGCTATAAGTAAAATAACATTATTGCGTATTGGGAAAGAAAATTTCTTTTTCAAGATCTTATTATATATTAAACCACTCATTGCATAATTATGTTTTACAATGCGTTACCACTTCTAATAATATATAGCGACGTTGTATGACGCAATCTTAAAAAGTAGAGCACATTATAGGATTTATACTAGTAATGTAAACCTAAAAATAGTGTTCTTTCACCAACTCTACATATAAAAACCAGTACATTACAGGAAAAGAACATGTTAGAGAATATTTCTAACAAAAAATTATTAACTTTGGACGTTAGGCCGAATTTTGATAAACATGGTCTTAGTCCTTTAAGAATATTAGCAAATAACGTTTTCAATTTTCATACTTATGTTTGATTTTAAAAATTAGAACGTGTGAGTTGTTCAAGCATGTTGCTTTAGATATTCACATTATGCATTAAATAACAGCGAATTTAGTCTTTTTCAATGGTTATTATAAAAAAATCTTGATAACCATAAGATATTTCAAAAGTCTACATTATATATGAATAATCAATTATATGTTCCAAAATATCTAATCGAAGGGCAAATAACTCTGTTTTGATTAAATTATTTATCAAGTTCATTTGACGATATATTTCCTTTATTTTTCGCAAAAAAATGTATAATTTTTAAATAAACAGTTTCAAGAAATTGTTATGAATGCAAGGTGAAGATAACGAACAGTGATCAATCTCATAACTCTTATAAGCAATACAAAATAGATAGTTGGGCAAACACGGACCCCTGGACACACTAAAGTTGGGAGCAGGTGCCTTGGAGGAGTAAGTATCCCCTGTTGACCGGTCACACCCGCCGTGAGCCCTATATCCTGATCAAGTAAACGGAGTTATACGCTGTTAAAATCAGTGTGCTAAGAACGGCTTAACAATCGGTATGAAACACGTAAGACAGCATTTGACCCAATGTAAAGTTGTATTATATCATATTCTATTATATTGTTACAACCTTATTTTGTGAAATATTGATAATGCTGTTTAATAAAACTTGAGTTGAAGGCTACAACAAAAGATGTTTCTGGTGCACAACTACGTTTTATATTCCGCGAACTATGACTTTACTGTCGTTGTTTCTACAGCTTCTGAAGATAGAATCAAAGATATAGCGCTCACCCGTGTGATCGGTCAGCAAGGGATGCTTACCCTTTTTAGGCACATAAACTCACCGCTAGTATGTCCAGGGGTCCGTGTTCGTATCCTTCTCTTAATTTTAATGATATTGATCACTGTTATCGTTTGTCATAAAGTGTTGTTACAGACCCTGAAGTGTAGTATCACGCCAGTTGAATGGTGAACGAACGGTGAATGGTTTGGGTTGGGAACGAACAGTTTTGCATGGGGAACGAACGATAAACGGTTAGAAGGGAATGGTTCTTATCGATAACGGAACGCTTTGGGATTGAGAACGAACGGTTCTCATCAATATTGGAAAGCTTTACTCAAAGGTTTGGCCTCAGTTTCTGCGTTTCGGACATTTTTGGTACCTTTTCTTTATGCATACACATTGCGGGAAGAGATATATTACATGCCAAAATAAAATTTGAATTTGATTAATATCAATGAATATTTTAAAATAGAAGAAAGATGGAAGAAAAGGGGAATGGAAATAACGTAATACATACAATAATACGTGTCTTGAATTCTACATGGGGACATTTATGTAATGTAATCAATAGAAAATAACTTCACACTTAAAAAATAGGAATCGAATTGCGTCATTTCAGGCTAGGTCCGATTTCAATATGAAAACACTGTCACCCTTTATTTAAAATGTTATGATTTTTTTCCGATTACTTAATGCACAGGTAATTTTTAAGAGGAATTCAGTTTGTACATGGTTGTATTACATGTATTTTTGTAACCTTTAATCAAGGGCTTGCATAGCTATACACATGTATTGTACAGTGTATATAACACGTAATACCGTTTGAAATGTTTTATCATATGCATATTCAGAATAAATGTATCCAACATGAATAAATCAATATACTGTTCGTTACATTCGCCTTTCATCTACATCTCCATATGACTTAATGATTAATGACAATAAAGGATTCTAATTTGAAAGTCGCTGATAATAATTATCTTCAGAAGAAATGATTTATTTTGCGTTGAAACCCTATAGGGGAAATCCCACATTGATTGATGTTACACGTAAAGGTACCCATTCGATACCGGTCGACAGGGGATGCTCACTCCTCCTAGGCACCTGACCCCACCTCTGGTATATCCAGGGGTCCGTGACTGCCCAACTATCTATTTTGTATTGCTTATAGGAGTTATGAGCTTGATCGCTGTTCGTTATCTTCACCTTTCACTTACATTGATAAAGGCTTTGAAAACACCTGCCAAAATTTAAAGAGGGTCATGAATGAAACCAATGTCACCTGAGACGAGGACCTGTAGTGTGGACTCCGTACACACTCTCCCGTAAACCGTTACTCTAGAAACTCTTAGTGTCTCGATCACTTCACACATGCACCCTCTTTTGAAGAGGCCACCGCAACAGTTGAGTTTGTAAAAAGCAATTCATTTTAATTTACCAACATTTGTACCATTTAAAAACATACCAATTCATACTAGTCTATTGATTATGTGTACTTAAAGTTACCTATCGACAAAATGATAATCTAGAAAATTAATCCCCACTTGATGATTTGTTTCTTTTCATCAAAAGTAACACTATCGTACTTCTTTAATTTATTCATTGGTTTCAAAATGAATGAAACATTTTCACATATTTTCTTCTTTCGAAAGTCCATATCCGTTCAGAATCTTGATTAAAGTTTTGTTTAAGCCAAAATAAAAATATTCTCTGTCGTGATGAACTGGCACATGTAATTTGTCTCTAACTATTTACGGATGTGAACTGCAGAACTCTCATCGTTTGTACAACTTTTAAAATATTTTATCGAATCAAGAGCGATAACCTTCTTTCATGTTGACCAAGCGCCATGTTGACCTACAGTAACAGGCTGACGCGTACGGTCCGAATGACCATTCAGAAACAACCGGTTTGAGGGAAGGAATGGTTTTAGATGATAACGGAACGTTTTAGTTTGGGAAAGGAACGTCTTGGTCTGGGAACGGAACGGTGAAGGGTTTCAACGGAAAGGTTCAATGCGAGAAAGGAATGGTTCTAATGGGGAACAGTAACGGAATGGTTTACGTGGTGTAGTAGTACGCTTCAGAGTATGTTGTTAGTGTTGAGTTGACTGGTTTTTATAATTAGTTAACTCGCCATACCTGAGATTGATTACGTCTATCATTGCTATTTCGCGCACTGTGGATCGGTCCATTAGAGAAGTAGGATATTTCCCAATTCCCTTCCTAGAAAGTATTGATGACCAAGCCAAAAACGATATCAAAAGATATATTTGACAATTTAAACATGTTTGAAGATTAAGTGTAATTTTAATGCTAGTGTTGTTAGTAGAACTTCCGCCATCTTATGCAAATATCTTCGTTTGTCCCGAGGAAGGGACAGGTCGTCCCAAAAATTTCACAATTTAATTCTTCATGATGTTGGTTATTTGTGCGTTTTTTGTTTTTATTAGAAATTATACCTTGTATCTATGTTGTGAATATGGTGCTGGTGTTATTGTAATAAAGTGCTCCCTATCAATCTATCTATCTATCTATCTATATCTCTCTATCTATCTATCTATCTACCTATGGGCTAAATATGAAAAAGAAGAACTTGATACATTGTCAGAATGGGTTAAAAGCATAAGAGGAATATTAAAATCCCGCATTAGACATGAAAACAAAACCACGTACCATCTATCCTTCTGTGTTTAGTAAACCAGAAGTTATAAAAGAATTAGATAGGTTACATGAGGAATATGTTTTGGTTCCAGCTGACAAAGCTAGTAACAACATTGTCTTTGTTTGTAAGGCTCATTATTGCAACTGTATTTTAAACGAACTTGGCATTAATTCCGCTTTTGGTAATCGTACTTATACCCCAACTGCCCTTTCAAAAGATGAAATTCTTGAAAACCATGCTTCAGTTTTAGATACATTCAATATCCCAGTCAATGGGTCGAATGAATATGAGTTACCGTACCTATACTGGATTCCTAAACTACATAAAAATCCTTACAAACAAAGACACATTGCTAGATCCAGTAAGTGCTCTACCAAGCCCCTATCTTGCTCCTCGTGAAAATATTAACAGCTGTGAAGGAGAAACTTGAAATTTACTGTGCGACTGCATATGTCAGAAGTGTTGTTAAGCAAAGGTGGATTCTAAAAAATTCGAAAGAACTTTTAGTAAACTTGAAATTGCAAAACCTTTCCCAAATCAATAACATCAAAACCTATGAATTATCAACACTATACACGACCATTCCTCACGATAAATTAAAGACTAGACTTTTTGACATCATATACAGTTGCTTCCTCAACAGAAATGGAAAAAGGAAATATTCATATCTAGTGATCAGTCATCCAAAAACTTACTTTGTTAAACACCACCCTGATTCCACGAACAAGTACTCTGAAGTTGAATTAAAAATATGCTAGAGTTCCTCATTGAAAGTATCTTCGTGGTATTTAGTGATCAGGTCTTCCAACAGTTTGTTGGAATTCCCATGTGCACGAATTATGCTCCTTTGTTAGCTGACCTATTTCTATATTCACGTGAAGCAGAATTTATTCAAAAACGTATACGCGAGAAGAAATATCGTCCTGTGGCCTTCAATTCGACTTTTAGATATATCGATGACGTTTTGTCTATTGACAATAATAACTTTGAATCAAATCTCGATTTGATTTATACCTGTGAGCTCGAAATAAAAGACACCACAGAGTCGTCCACTTTTGCTTCATACTTAGATATTTTATTGAAAGTAGACATTAACGGCAAGCTGACAACTCAACTGTATGACAAACGGGATGAGTTCAGCTTCTCCATCGTCAACTTCCCATATTTATGTATCAATATTCCATTATCACCTGTATATGATGTTTATATCTTTCAACTGATTCGATGCACAAGGGCTGGTTCTGTGTATAGTCAGTTTTTAAATCGAGACTACCTGCTGCCAAACAATTTGATGGTATAGGGGTTTCAACAGTCTCGATTGAAGTCAGCATTTCGAAAATTCTATGGTCGTTATAACGGTCTAGTTCGTCAATACAACATATCATTGCGTGAAATGCTGTCTGACATGTTTTATACCGACTGTTAGGCCGTTCTTGGCACACTGATTTTGACTACGGACAACTCATTTTACCTGATCAGGATATAGGGGTCACGGTGGGTGTGACCTGTCGACAGGGGGTGCTTACTCCCCCTAGGCACCTGATCCTACCTCTGGTTTGTCCAGGGGTCCGTGTTTGCCCAACTATTTATTTTGTATTGCTTGTAGGAGTTATGAGATTGATCACTGTTTGTTATCTTCACCCTTCATCTATCTATCTATCTATATATCTATCTATCTATCTATCTTTCTATCTATCTATCTATTTGTCTGTCTGTCTGTCTATCATATATACATATATAAAGCAATAGAACCAACAACACTCAACATCCAAACTCTCGGATCTGGATATAGATACAAAGTCAAATAAAAAGGGATGTATAAAACACTAATATGACCAAAGAGACGAACAATTTGGAATTATTATCAGGACTACAGAATATGTACATAGAAACGATAGTTAAATTCTTGTTATAAAAACAAAGACAAGTTAGCAAAAAACTAGATTACAAAGGCTAGGAAAAAGGACATCTACATATTGGAAGAACCTTTTTTATAAATATAGGAATAGGCTTGTTCTCTATCGTATTCTGTTAAAGTGTAATGTAGCTAATGAGCTAATGGTTGGTTTAACTTTATTCTGGAATACTCTTTTCATCAATTAATACTTTGAATGAATGCATTGTATTTTAGAGTACCTTAACTGTAGAACACCAGTTATGCAGATTGTGCGAGTGTTGCTGTTCGTATTCCTGCTATTTCTGGTCAGTGATCTTCACGCTGACGTTGGGGACGATGCCCAGGAAGTAACTGATGCAGTGAAGGCCGGGATTGAGGCTACGAAAGTGATCACCGATGTCGTCTCTGGCGTCAAGGTCCTTGCTAAATTCACAAAAATCTTGGGCGCTGTTGCTCCCTTTTTGGCGGCCATCGGTCCAATCATGGACCTCATAACCCTGTTTCTTCCGAAACAAGAAGATCCAACATTAACATTCTTGAAAGAACAATTTTCAAGGGTGGATTCAAATTTCAGAAATATGGAGAGGCTTTTCGGAGAAGTTTCAAATCTAATCAAATCAAAAGGCGTCAAATCGCAGTTTTCGGCAATTGAACAAAATGTCAATGGGTTATCATACCGCCTTCATATGTTGATGAAAGCTCCAAAAGATGCCGTCAATGGTCAAAAGGCCCGGTTTGTCTCGTCATTCAAGGTCAGTTATCAAAATGCAGCGAGAAAAATATATAACGGCATAATGACAAAGCAATCTTTTACGGACAATATTCCAAATGAGGCGATGCAATATACAAACTATGATCGAAAGAAGATGCAAAAACTGATGGCTGGATATCTGGGACTTCTCATTACGGCTGTTAAAGTCAACTTAGCCTACTTGGAATTAACAAATAGAAAGGCCAGCTATAAAATGGAAAAGAGTGAATGGGAGAAAAGCATTAAGATGGTTCTAAAGAAAGTGAAAAGTGTGGATGAGGAAGTCACCAATGCATGGGAACATCAACGATATAAAGATTTGAAAGACCTTTCTGCACAATACAAAGATGATGACCACAAAGGATTTGCAGATCGGTTGTACAGGTTTTATTCAGAAAAATATTACTGGAGGGATTGGGTTGTCATTGTATACAACAAAATGGCTAAATCATGGACTGGAAAGAATGGGCACGACTTTAAGCTATGTGGAGGTGACGAATATCTGGAAATGGACGGTAGAAATGTTCTAACATCGAGCGTACCAAAAAAGAAACAGAAGATTAACGTTGCCGACTACGAGAAGAAGTTGAGTAAAGTTACAACTGAGACACAGGTATGGATTCATTATGCCTGGGACGCAAGGGCGGCGCTGAAACAAATCGCGAAGTTTAGCAGCGGTTCTGATGTGTGCATGCGAGCCGTCATATCCGATCGAGAAAAAGCACAGACGAAAAGCGCTCCTGGTCGCTTAGCTAGCAAATGGAAATACTTTTACAACATGTACATTTTTGGCTGACGAACTGCACTTCAGTCTGTTATTGGCGTGTACACATGCAAATAAAAGTTTTTCAATGTTTGAAAATTTAAAACATGTTTGTATTGTCTCTTTCAAATGGTAATGATATATCTCAACTGATTCGATACGCAAGAGCTTGTTCTGCGAATGGTAATTTTTAAATCGAGGCAAGCTACTGACAAACAAGTTGATGGTACAAGGGTTTCAACAGTATGGTTTAAAGTCAGTATTTTGCAAATTATATGGTTGTTATAACGATCTACTTTGCCAATACAACCTACCATTGGGTCAAATTGCATTGATAAAGTTTTTGATTGATTGACTGAAGTTTTCCGCCACAGTCAACAATTTTTCAGTTATCTGGTGGCGGCCACTTTTTATTGGTGGAAGCGAGAAGCCAGGTACAATGTACCTGGGAAGAGAACACCGACCTTCCGAAAGTAAACTGGGAAACTTCCTCACTTACCGGCGCGAGCGGGATTCTAACCCGCGTCGACAGAGGTGAGAGGCCGTGTAATTTTGAGCGCGATGCTCTAACCACTCAGCAGTGGAGGCCCCCGATAAAGTCTTTGAAGACATTTGCCAAAATTTAAAGAAGGACGTCGATGAAGCCATTGTAACCTGAGACGGTGTGCTCCGTGTCCACTCTCCCGTAAACCAGCACATGTACATCGTCACTCTAGCAACTCTTAGTGTCTCGATCACTTCATACATGCACCTTCTTTTGAAGAGGACACCGCAGCAGTTGAGTTTGTAACAAGCAATTCATTTTAATTTACCAACATTTTCACCATCTAAAAACGTATCAAAGTCTTATTAGTCTATGGGTTATGCGTACTAAAGGTAACTCCATAATCGCAGTTTTCTCTGATACAAATTTAAAAAGTGTATTTATTTTCATTCATTAGATTTGAAACTAACAAATTATCAAAAAAATAAATAAGTCATCACACTTTTTAAGATGTGAGACGTGCATAAACTGAATCATTTATGACCGTCATAAAATTGCAATTTTCCTTAAACAGCATCATTAAAATTCCACACAAACTGGTTATGATGATATAGTAACATTCATAACAATTTCATGAAACTGTATCTTCACAAAAATATACAAAATGTCTGTAAAAAGTAAAGGAAATCTATCGCATAATAGATAGGAACATCAATTTTGTTAGAGTTTTTTCTTATAGTTATTGTAAAAAATCGTCCTAAAAATAAACTATTTCAAAAGTCTAAGTTATACATGAATAATCAATGATGCGTTTCAAAATATTGAATCCTAGGACAATAACTCTGTTTCTATTGATTTCTTCATTAAGTCCATTATGCGAATAATATGATGTCCGTTGACGAATACTTTGTAAATAGTAGGATGGACGTTCTCGAGCAAAAGCATTTTTTGAAATTATACATGATTAGATTTGGTGTATTAATGACCTGTTGTAGCAAAGTATGGCAGCATCTCTTTCAGTGTTTGCAAAAACAGGTACCAGTTTCCAGTCCTTTCGGCATTAAAAAAAACTTTTGCATAATTTCCATCAAAACAATATACAGGAACCAAAAAAGAGTACTGTATTTTCTCTCTGATGTTTTTCAAGTCTTCACGATTCGTTAAAGTTTTGCAAGTGATGCTCCCATTCAACAGTTCTTCAAACATATTGTCAGGTCTGTTAACCTTCTCTCTTCCCTACTTTGAATATTAACTGCATGGTGTCAACACAATACTACAAGTTGATTCAGTAGAGTCTTCAGTATGATAACTAACAGTGATCAATCTCACAACTCCCATAACGAATACAAAATAGATAGTCGGGCAAACACGTACTCCTGGACACATTAGAGGTGGGATCAGGTGCCTAGGAGGAGTAAGCACCCCCTTTCGACCGGACACATCCGCCGTGAGCCCTATATCTTGATCAGGTAAAATATATAAAATTATAAAAATTATGTTATCATTTGTTTAAGGACAAATTTTTTGACTGGACTATTTTAACAAATATTTGTGTTAATGCCGGGGTGCTTTGCATTTATAAAAAAAAAATATGCATTTTTAAAAAAGATGAAATGTCCAAGTGAGATTATATTTATTACAACACTCGCCAAGCTACAAGTATTGTTAGTGAGTCACATATGTTAAACCAACCAATTCCTGATTAGCAAACCAGTGTTTCAATTTACATCAATGACATTTATCGTGTCATAAACAGTAGGATAAGTTTCTTAAAAGAGTTATGGACTGCTAATGAAAATATTTTAGAAATACATAACCATCAGCAAATTAATGACTACGTACATATTGTAGAATGTAGAACACATTTTATACACCTAATTGATGTAACAACATTTGCCACCAACTTTACATGTTCTACTATATGTGTCAAATACAGTCCCTGTCGGACATTTCACAGCAGTAGCATTACCATCTTCACATCTGTAGTAAACGTCACAAGGACGTTCAGGATACTGGTAATTCCCATTGTTCTTGATTCGACATGAAGGAAGAAGACCCGCAGAATTATAGTCCGTTGGGATGGCAAACAGATGTACACATCGACCATTGTAAGGGAATGACACCACGTTCCAAACCTCGTCTGTTGGACAAGTGCCTGTATCTCTTACTTTACCATTTTCACATACTATATATCGTGGGGAGAAACCAGTGTCAGGATCTGGCCATACGCCATCTGCTCTGGATTCACATTTTGAATATCTTACTTCACATGGTATGCAGTGTGAAAGTTTACACTGTAGTCGGAAGTATTTGCCTGAAAAAAAAAATGAAAAAATTGGATTTTCTTATACATGTACATATATCAACATGTGACATGATTTTACTTGCATCAACATTTCCATAGTTTCACTTACATGCCCATGTTGGTTTGTACCGTTTTCCACAATCAACCTTGGTGTAGTTTTCACACTGAAGCGTTTCTTCTGAGAACAAGAACGGGTAATGACACTCGTGTAGATATTTTGTCGGCCAGAACTCATAAGGGTCAACCCATCCACTGAATGTAAGATCTCCTGCGCAGTTGTAATATCTATGGCAATCAGTAGGACTACCAAAAATTAGATTTTGGTGTTTACTACATATTTTGTCTATAGTAATGTCTACAACAAAAGTAAAAAACAAAAACAAATAAAAATGCACAATATCATGTGTATCTAAACATGTAGCTCCTTTAAACTGTGCATTATAGAATTTAGTATGATTTTTCTATATTTATTGTTTATATTTACAAAAATCTAAAAAAAAAAAAAAAATCGATAAAGGTGATGTTTTTTTAACAATATTGGATAGTATCCGACTGAGATGCACGGACGTTTTCATGGTTAATGAAATCATGTTGTTTATTGAAGTGTTCGTACGCACGAGTTTTACTGGCCAATTCTGTTTGTAGTAAGAAGTGTAAAAGGTTTGTGTGGACACTATTCCTTAAGGAAAGCACTTTAGTTTTGACAAAAATTTACTCTTCTGTCATGCCACGACTCAGCGAAAAGCAATGTAATCGTGCTGTCGGGGTGCTTCAAGTTGGAATGGCATAAAATATGGTAGCAAGACACTTTGGAGTTCATCAGAACACCATTCAGTCATTATTGTTTCCAACAATCTGGTAACACTCGGGATCGACCACGTTCTGGACGTCCTCATGTGACGTTGTGTCGACAGGGCAACCACATTAGACTTGTGAACCTGAGAAATCGTTTCCAGACAGCAAGTTTGACTGCTCGTAGCATTCCTGGACTTCGACCAATCAATCCAAGAACTGAGCGTAATCGTCTGCGCGAGCACAACATCAGACCAAGACGTCCAGCGGTGCGCCCAATACTGCTTCAACGTCATCGTATCGCTAGACTAGCGTGGTACAGACGACACCTGCGATTCAGAATACAAGACTGGGCAAATATTCTGTTCACTGATGAATCCAGATTTTCTTTGGATAGCAGTGACGGCCGTTGTAGAGTGTATCGTCGCGTTGGGGAGCGGTACTAGGACGCGTGTGTTGTGCAACGTCAAAAAGTCGATGGAGGTAGCGTTATGGTGTGGGGTGGAATAACAACACTTGGAAGGACCCCTCTACAAATTGCCAATGGAAATTTCACCGGCGTAGCTATCGAGACGAAATTAATCAGCGCCATGTGATACCCTTCAAACAGAGACAGCAAAATCACATTACTCTGCAGCAAGACAATGCAACGCTACATGTTGCACGTGTAGTCAGGGATTTTTTGTTCAACAGAATGTTGATGTCTTGCCTTGGCCACTGTTTCCCCCGATTTATGGCCGATCGAGCACGTCTGGGATGAAATAGGACGACGTCTACGCCGTTTACCAAATCAGCCAGTGACATTGGCTGATTTAGGCCAGGCTTTAACCAACATCTGAAACAACATCCCTCAAGCATTTC
The DNA here is from genome assembly GCF_947568905.1 of Ostrea edulis. Classification (NCBI taxonomy): domain Eukaryota; kingdom Metazoa; phylum Mollusca; class Bivalvia; order Ostreida; family Ostreidae; genus Ostrea; species Ostrea edulis. Next base: position 19,428,671 of record NC_079170.1, on the reverse strand, counting down.
TGAACCCTTTAGTGACATCAATGAGGCGCCGTTGTCAAGCATGCGTGAATGTAAATAGTGGCCAAACGCGTTATTAACTTTGTTAATTCAAGTTCGAATACCAGTGTCTTTCGAGTGTGCTGAAATTGGCATTTTTCAACGTTAACATTGATGGATTATGAAATGTTGTACCGAATACATTTGTTAACAGTATTACAAAAATAAAATTTGTTCATTGTTATTTTTTATATTATTATTTCATATATTAAAGTGAAGGCAACCCAAACTTTTTTACATGGTAAATCATATGATTAGTTATATGATAAAGATTTGGCATACTATTCTGTTGATATATGGACTAGATAGGCTTCAGTACTAATTTGAAAACGTTCAAATTTGAAATTCCCGCCATCTAGAGAGGCTGCCATGATGAGGAACTCTTTTGTATTCAAGACCACAAAAATCAATAATTTTGACGTCACACCGTATCTTGCGGTTTTGATAAGATTCTAAGATCATCAAAAATGTGCATGTGGTAAATTTTATGAATACATTGTAAATAGGTGGATACCTTCCTGTCAAGCAGTTAATTACACTAATGCAAAGGGGAGATGTGAAAAAAGTCCCATCCTCGAAATTCCTGACCCAACAAACTTATTTGAAAAGAAAATACTATGTAAACTGTGGATCCATCATTTGCGTAATGACAAGTTGAGGTTTGAGACATTTACATGTATAAAGAAACGAGTACCATCTACCTGGTCTGCAACTCGACTGAACGTCTTGTTTTCTTAAATTCTTTTTGCCACAGAACGGACTCAAATCTATACGGCTCTAAACTTAACTGTTCGTGACTTGACATGTTTACGGTGCTGCTGATGAAATAAACCGGAACCGACGATGTGACGTAATAAATTAAACTGCTCTTTTAGGGGCGGGTAATTTGAAATATAAGATGGACCAATATTGAATTAATTGTTAAGCAAGAATTTCTGTTGTTAAAGACTGCCATTTACGATATCAGTAAGTAATACTTTATTCATAAAGGCAACACTGTAGTTAGGATTGCACAGTTTCTTTTTTTCTGCTAGTATAGTTAAAGGACATTTGTGCAAAAAGCAATGAAGACCTCATGTAGTGAAAAGATATAACCCTGGTATGGACTAGTCAAAGAGTATATAAAGCAAAGCTTTGGGGAAATCAGTCATTTAGAAGTTGGCTGAAGAACCAGAAAGGAAGAAGTAAAGGGTAGAGTAAAATAAAGTCAAAACAGTCATAAACATCAATGGCAAGTGATCCTAGGGAATTGATGTTAAGTTCTGGGTGTGGTAAATCTGAAGAAGATTGAGACACCCATCTGTTCTCTATCAATATAAACCTAGGGGAGAAGTAACCCTTATTCGGTCCCAGTCTCTAGATAAGAGTCGAATCTACAACGGTGTAATTTACCCTCAGATAGAGCGGACTTAATAATCATTCCAATCATTAGCTCAAATAGAGCGGACTTTATAATCACTCCAATCATTAGCTCAGATAGAGTAAAAGAAAACATTTGTATCCCTTGTAAGAACCCAATCATACACGTTACAGATGTATTTCAGTTTGATCCTAAAAATGTACCTAAATTCATAGAAATCAAAAAGTGTCAATCAATTTAAGGTAGATCAGTACACTAAAGATTATACTCTGCATGACACCACGTCAAAAGATGGCGATTTAAATGTTTTGTGAAATTATTTGTATCGATCGATTTGTTTGTCTATCATCGTAGCTCAGTGGTTAAAGCATTGGGCTGGTGAACCGGATATCTCGATTTCAAATCCCGTGGAGTCTTTTGTTCATTTGTATTGAAATATTTGTTTTTGAAAATCATCTTTTTATCCAAATTTGTATATTTCTTAGATCAATTCATACTGATTTGAGAAACTATTTCTGGTTGCAGAGAGCCACTTTAATTACGTGTGTAACATATTCTGCACCTTACCTGTAGGAACTACTTGTGAAACATACATTCTCAGTAAGTCGTTGTAGGCATCGTTACTACTTTTAACGGCTTTTTCTAATCGGGTTGTTGTTTCCTCGATCCGATTTTCGGTTTCTTCTAACGTTAACCGTAGAGCTGTTATTTTTCTATCCTGATTGAAGATTTCATATTGGTCGCAATCATTGTCATACAATGTCTGTGAATGTAAGACGTTCCATATCATAACGGACAGACAAACTACTAAATTCCGTGACAGTAAGGTAGACATGCTGCACACTGCTAGAAGAATATTTGTGATTTTAATTACTCATATTTCCACCTGTATTTAAGCGTCCTTCTCAAACGATATATTGGTTAATTTGAAATGTCATTGTCAAATTATCAATCGAACATGTGTGTTACCAAATTAGACGCATGAAAACAAAAGTGCCTATTACCTATCCTTATTTGTTTAGTAAACCAAACATGATAAAGATTTAGATAGCTTACATAAGAAATATGTTTTGTTTCCAGCTGACAAAGCGTGTAGCAAAATTGTCTTTTTTTATACGGCTCATTGATACAACTGCTTGGAAGAATATCTGCGATTTTATTGATTTTTGCCTGTATTTAAACTTCCTTCTCAGAGTGTGCATATATTGGTTAAATGGATTTTTTAAACCATTTAAATTCATTAAAATTGATTCTTTATAGAAATAAAAGAGTCATGTATCACTGGCAAATTATCAATCGTACTTGTGTGTTACCAACGTAAACAAATATTATAGTAATAAAGAGTTTTATACGAGCTGAGTCTTGCAGAATTATCTATTTTCAACATTGTAACTAAAACACATTGAAATATTATTTTCAAATAATATGTTTTATGTGATCATTTTTAACACTTGGCTAATTTGTCTAGCCATGACTATATGCTGTACATACATGTATCATGTTATGTAGTCTGTGTTATGTAATCATCTTGTTTAGTTTCTTGATCACAAGTGAAGGACATGTATCTATTTTACACGTTATATCATCAGTAATCATAACCAATGATTTTAGCTGATTCGGAGGTATATTTTTATCCACCCTCATCAGCAGCCAATGAAATAATGAATAAGTGTCACGTGATCATGTCTTTGTTTGTAGCTGTCCAAGTGAAAGGAAACATTAATTTTTATGAGATTATAGAGGAAAATTTTCCCTCCACCACCCCAATCTTACCACCTTAATTCAAATGTAATGTGTGCCATTTCATCTTACTGTTTATCAGTTTTTACGGATTGTTTTGTACCTCCTATTATATTTGTGGTGTGTGGCAAAATTTTAAGGTGCCACCTTATTTTTCTATTTTATTATGCAAGGTGAAGATAACGAACAGTGATCAATCTCATAACTCCTACAAGCAATACAAAATAGATAGTTGGGCAAACACGGACCCCTGGACACACCAGAGGTGGGATCAGGTGCCTAGGAGGAGTAAGCATCCCCTGTTGACCGGTCACACCCGCAGTGAGCCCCATATCCTGATCAGGTAAACGGAGTTATCCGCAGTCAAAATCAGTGTGCCAAGAACGGCTTAACAATCGGTATTAAACACATCAGACAGCATTTGACCCAATGCGAGGTTGTATTGACGAACTAGATCGTTATAACGACCATAGAATTTGCGAAATGCTGACTTCAATCGAGACTGTTGAAATCCCTGTACCATCAACTTGTTTGTCAGTAGCTTACCTCGATTTAAAAACTGACTATACCCAGAACAAGCTCTTGCATATCGAATCAGTTGAGATATATAAACACCATATGCAGGTGATAATGGAATATTGCTACATAAATGTGGGAAGTTGACGATGGAGAAGCTGAAATCATCCCATTTGTCATTATGTTTGTATTTATCAAGATTTATAAAAATTAGGGAGATCCCAATGTCATTCTTGTTTAAGTTGTCTGAGTTGTAGTTTTGATTCCCGGGGATCTCCGTATTATAGGGGTTGTAAATAAGTTATCAACTTCTTCAATCGTCATTAATAAATGACAATTTTTAACCAACAATATGTATTCTATTGTTAATTGCCAAGAAAAATAACAAAGCTGCGGGACATGAGAAAACCGGTTTCTTCGAATAGTATTTCATATTCTTATAAAAATCGAGAGCATAAAGGTACTTTACGTAGTATGCAAACTAAATATATATATTTACATTTCCAATGTATATATATATCTCATACTATTCACATGTTCTTAGTTACAATGTGGAGAATGGATAATGTTGTTACACGTTTATTTTAACCACTGGGAATCCGACAAACGTTATAGGAGATTGTAAATATAAGGAACAAATTTCATTTCTAAGAATACATGGGAAGTCACTGTTACGACTTTTTGTAATAATTCATATGTACAAACACATGGATAAACACAAAAAGTCTTTATTTTGGTTGAACGTGTTTAGTGATGACACGTATTTTGAGAGTAAGTGACAAGTCGAAAACTGTCTCATATGTCAGATATCGAATGATCCGGGACTGTTCAGGAAGTTTGTGTCTTATAATGTCAAGTTAAAACATTTTTTACACTACCTGACCGTGGCAATGTCCAAGAAATCAGGCCACTGTTTACGATATAGCAATTTTTCTGTTTGTCATTCATATAGTGTATTTTGTTTTCGATTATTGCGTTTGCCAAGAAGAAACCACGTTTATTCATGATTTTGCCCTTAAATTATCATACTGGACAAAAACTACCATTTCAAACACATAGGCGATATTCAGTTTCAAATTTTGAAATTATGAACGACCGTTCATTTTGTCTTTGGTCAACTATTTGGCATGACGGATAACGATTGCATTCGTAAAATCATTATCTAATTTTCAAAACAGAGAGAGATCATTTATGATATATACAGACAGTCTATCATTTACCATAATAGTAATGCCTCGTTCACACGGATACGCATTAAAATTTACTTCGCATCAAATTTGATGCGAAGTAAAATAATGCGCATTAAATTAATTCGAATTAAATAGCGTTCACACGGCGGTAATATTTAATGCGAAGTAAACTAATGCGCATTAAATTCGTTTGCATATCTATTAAAGGGTGCGCGAAATAAATTAAAGAATAGACTATGTTATTGAAAATTATTCTTATAGATATTTTAATGAATATTGTGTAGATACATAATTCTTTGTTCAAAACGCTATATAGGCCTACATGTAGTATACTACATGTTTACAATTTACATGCTGATCTACACATAAGGAGTTTTGTCGTGTTTATTTATATGTTCCCAAGAAATTACTTGTTATTTCCTCTGACGACCAGCATTCAATCTAGACAATATATTGTTTCTTCATGGGCCAAATTTTTAAAAAACTTCGGAACGTCTTTTTCACCATTCCGCTGACTACTGTTGTGACGTAATTTTTAATTACTAATACGTATTATAAGTCTACTATGACGTCATATGGTATAAAAATTAACAATGAGCGGCATATTTGTTTTAAAAAATGTAAAAAAGAAAATTATATTATCACTATTTTAAAACATTGTTGTCGTATTTAAAAACAATTCCTTCCACATGTATTACTCAGTATGCCTATGCAGAGCACAGATTTACGTCTGACATTATCTAATGACATGCTGTTTGTACATGTTTTTAGTGATTATTATCATTTTGCTTAGTTTTTCGTACAAAACTAATATTAATATATATAGCTGACCATGGGTATGATGCATGTGACCCAAATTGGCCATTACGCATGCATCTACATTTAATTCGAATTAGCTTCGCTTAGCGTTCACACGGAGCTAATGCGAAGTAAATTTAATTCGCATTAAATCGCGACGTCAACTTTAATTCGAAGTAAACTAATACGCATTAAAATCCCCGTGTGAACGCGGTTCAGATTTAATTCGCATTAACTTACGTTTAATGCGAATTAAATTCTTCGTGTGAACGAGGCATAAAAGTCATGCGTAATACATGTACCACTGTATTTATTATTTAATGGGTTTTTTCTGTTAAAAGTGACATACAGGCCCGGTGGGCCGGGTGTTTAAATTCCTATTATTCTGTTTAATGTATTTTTCAATTCTGTAATGTATAAAACACATGTCACTATAATAAATCATTTGCTTACCTTATAACGAACATTTAATTTGGAGCTCCAATTTAATTGACTTCCTAATAATTAAGTTTTATTTACTATATATGATATCAATAAATATATTTAATGCACTCAATTATTTAAACATTTTTCTTAAATTCATTTCAATTAAAGATATCGTTCATCCAATTCATGTGAGCAACAATACAAACATGCACTGAAAAGTCCTTCCTCTATGCAATATTATTTATGATTTCCAACTCTTACGCAGGGTTTCATCTAGTATACCATAAATGTAAAACGTTTGAAGCGTTCGAGTGTTAATACATGACAATGTTAATATTTGTTCTATGTGATGTAATGCATTATTCATTCTGTTCGAGAGGATTCGTTAAAGAATGCTTCTATAATGAAAGGTGAATGGTATAATTTATTTCTAAGTTCAGTTAGATAGATGTACTTTTTTCCTCACAAAATTCATGCACAGTCATTGAAAGAAACTCGAAGAATTGAATGATACAAGAGAAGAAAAAAAAAACCTATGTTATGCAAAAAAAAAAAAAAAAAAAAGCAAAGGAAAGAACACATTCTTACAAACACAAATTGATATGATATTTGGGGATTAGAATCGCGGATACTTCTTACATGTTTGCTATTCTATTGTGAAATGAAATACACTGGTTCTAGAAAGTTTTAAAGCCTGGGTGTACGAGTATTATATATGTTTTGACGTATCATAGTTGAAATCATTTTGCACTCTAGCAGGAGAGTTCTCACCATTTATAAAGTTTTGTGTTTATATAAATAATCACTGTTCGGTTGTACTGGTGAATCGGAAGATAGATCCACTTTCTAGCGTATCTTCAAAAGTGTTGTATGAAAGACGAGGATAAAGAACAGTGATCAATCTCATAAATCCCACAAGGAATATGGAATAGTGTTGGTCAAACACGGACTCTTGCACATACCAGAGGTGGGATCAGGTACCTAGGAGGAGTAAGCATTCCCTGTCTCCTGTTTATTTAAAGCTGAAAGTTTATGTTTATAGAATTAACCACTGGAGAAAACTATCGACCAACGAAAGCACTTGCACAAGACATCATTGTACCCATGGATATGTACAACTGCATGATCATATGGAATAATATTTCGAAACATAAAATCCATTTACTGCTAAATTAAATCTACAGAGAAAAAAATTACTAAACGTTAAACATTTATTCTTATGTAAAAATAATACATGTGATTTTAACTTACACACGAGATCAGAATAAGGGGTATCAATCAGGGTGAGATATTCATACTCCGTATATGTCTGGGTCATCCATTCTTGTAAGAGAGTTTGTAGATAAGTTCTCTTTTCTGGAGGAAGAAAATGGTCTTTTATCACTGTTTTGTTTATCTGCTACTGACAAGTACCCCTAACCTCACACTATCTGCTACTGACAAGTACCCCTAACCTCACACGTTCTGCTACTGACAAGTACCCCTAACCTCACACGTTCTGCTACTGACAAGTACCCCTAACCTCACACGTTCTGCTACTGACAAGTACCCCTAACCTCACACGTTCTGTTACTGACAAGTACCCCTAACCTCACACGTTCTGCTAACCAAGTCAAATACAGTGTCCGTCGGACATTTCACCGCAGTAGCATTACCACCTTCACATCTGTAGTAAGCGTCACAGGGACCTACAGGATACTGGTAATTTCCATCTGATGTCCCTTTACATGATGGGAGATAACCATAATCGTTATCGGCCCATGGGATGGCAAACAGATGAACACATTGCCCATTGTAAGGATAAGACGAAATACGCCATACGTCATTATATGGGCACCTTCCTGTTGCGATTGTTCTACCATCTTGACATATTTTGTAATAATTCCACTTTTGAACACTGGCATCAGCATACCAGAATCCATCCTTCACTTTTTCGCAATTGGGGAATATCCGTGTACAAGAACCCATTGGATGTTCAAGATCCAATCTCAAGTATCTACCTGTATAAATACAAATAAGAAAATTTTGTTTAGCTGAATTATCACAAAATCTTTATAAATAGTAACTTGATTAGTTTCAATTTTACCTACATTCCCAGAGTGGTTCGTATCGTTTCCCACAATCCACCTTCGTGTAATTTTCACACTGAAGCATTTTCTCCGAGAACAAAAACGGATAATGACACTCGTGTAGATACTTTGAAGGCCAACGGTTGGCAACCCATTCATTCAAACTGTCAACTTCTCCAGTGCAGTTGTAATATTGTTGGCATTGTGTTGTTTTTCCAAAGATCAAATTTGGGTGCCGTTTACATATTTCATCGATGGTGGTATCTATATAATCATTGAAAATAATCAAGAATTAAAACTTAAAACATTATATGCTGTATGAAATTGTAGTTTGTATTGGAGTTTTGGGGGGTTGTATTATGCTTGACGTCTTATTCATTCAGATAGAAACGTATCCAGCGTTAGGAGTAGTGAGAGTTTTATTAATCTTGTCAGCCTACAGTGATACGGGACCTTCGTCGTCATACATGTATCATAACCGAAATGCCCGTGAGATTTTACCCTAAAGTTGGTTGAATGAAGGTAAATTCGTTCAGACATGAATACCTGGATTAAGATACCATGTAAGCAGATTTTTTAGCGAAGATTTAATGTTGGCATTATTAGCGTCGCTGAATAAATAAAAGAAAAAAACACATCGTATATCACTTCTTTTGCTTGTAAAATGATGTGAACAAAATTAATATAAGCGTTTTGTCCCGATTCTCAATCTTTTATTATGCATATAATTTGTAAAGATGAATGCTCACCTATTTCTGAATAGATATTGTTTAAGCTAACCACATTTAAACAGTTCTTCCAATGGATTGATCATTGCATGTATAGTAATGTAGGAAATCTTCAAGTTACATTTAACATTTCTATATTTACGTTGAATAAATGGTACATTGATACATGTAAGGAATTATTCTCCTAAGCCAATAACAAACATTATTTCTCATTTCCAAATGCGTACTATCTAACGAGAAATTAAACCTGCACGGAAACCATCCCGACATCAAAATCGCATCTGCATTCATAGTAGCACACAAAACTAGATCAACTTACGTGTGTGACAGTTTCTGTACCTTACCTGTAGGAACTATTTGTGAGTCGTACATTCTCAGTAAGTCGTTGTAAGCATCGTTACTACTTTTAACGGCTTTTTCTAATCGGGTTGTTGTTTCCTCGATCCGATTTTCTGTTTCTTCTAACACCGACCGTAGAGTTGCTATTTTTCTATCTTGATTGAAGATTTCATGTTGGTTGTAATCATTGTCATACAATGTCTGTGAATGTAAGACGCTCCACATCATAACGGACAGACAAGCTACTAAATACCGTGACAGTAAGGTAGACATTCTGCATATTGCTGGAAGAATATCTGCGATTTAAATTAGTCTTACTTGCACCTGTATTTACACTTCCTTCTCAAACTGTGTATCTATTGGTTAAATGGATTGCTTTAAGAATATACAAATGAATGAGACAAATATGATTGTCAATTAATAAATCGAACGTGTGTTACCAAGCAAGATGCCTCAAAACAAAAGTGCGTACCATCTATCCTTCTGCGTTTAGTAAACCAGGAGTGATCAAAGAACTAGATAGGTTACACGAGGAATATGTTTTGGTTCCAGTTGACAAAGCGTGTGACAACATTGTCTTTGTTTGTAAGGATCGTTATTGAAACTGCATTTTAAACGAACTTGGCATTGACTCCATATTTGGAAGTCGTAATTATACTCCAACTCGAATCACCTGCCCTTTCAAATGATAAAACCATGCTCCAGTTTTAAACACATTTAATATCCCAGTCAATGGGACGAATGAGCATGAGTTATTGTACCTATACTGGATTCCCGAACTTCGCAAAATACCTTACTAGAATGCATTGGTAGGGCCAATAAACGTTTTACCCAACCCATATTTTGCAGCTGTGAAACAGAAACTTCAAATGTATTGTGCCACTACATATGTCAGAAGTGATGGAATGTGGATTCTAAAACATTCTGAAGACTTTTAAGTAAATTTAAAATCACAAAGCTTTTCTCAAATCAACAACATCAAAACGTATGGCTTTTCAACACTTTGCATGGCCATTGCGCATGTGAATTAGATAGTAGGCTTTGTGACATCATAGATAGTTGTTTCTTCCACAAAAATGGGAAAAGGCAATACTCGTAATCATGCCTACTGATCAGTCATTCAAAAAATTACTTTGTTAAACACCACTCTGATTCTACATATACTTGCAAGTATTCTGAAGTTCATATTAGAAAGATCCTGGAGTTTTTTATTAACAACATGTTTGTAGTCTTTGGTGATCAGGTCTTCCAACAGTTTGTACGAATTCCCATGAAAACAAATTGTACTTCTTTGTTAGTTGGCCTGTTTTTATATCTTTATGAGGCAGAATTTATTCAAAGGCTTCTACATGAGCAGAAAAAACACTTGCTGTGGCCTTCAAATTGGCATTTAGATATATCGACGTGTGGTTTTATTTATTAACAATGGTTTCATCTATTAACAATAACCATTTCCATTCATATGGTAATTTGTTATGTCAAAATAAACGACACTTCAGTGTCTTCCATATATGCTATATACTTCGATATTTTATTAAACATAGATGTTAACAGGAAAAAAAACCCAACTCAATTTCATGACAAAAGGGATGACTTCAGCTTCTCTATTATCAACCTCCCATATCTAAGTACCAATATTCCATTATCACCTACATGAAAGGTGAAGATAACGTACAGTGATCAATCACTGGTACATATGGTGTTTATGTTTTTCAACGGATTCGATACAAAAGAACATGCTCTGCATGTGATCAGTTTCTAAATCGAGGTAAGCTACTGACAAATAAGTGGATATTACAAGGGCTTATCAGTCTCGTTTAAAGTCAGCATTTCGCAAAGTATATGGTGGATATAAAGATCTAGTTTGTCAATACAATCTATCATTGGGTACAATGGTGTCAAACGTGTTTCATACCAATTGTTAGGTCGTTCTTTACACACAGAGTTTGACTACAGATTACTCCGTCTACCTGTTCGAGATATAGAGCTCACAGTGGGTGTGACAGGTCAACAGGGGATGCTTGCTTCTCCTAGGCAACTGCTCCTAGCTTTGCTATGACTATGGGTCAGTGATTCGCCAACTCTTAATTTTCTATTCCCTGTAGAAGTTACGAGATCGATCACTTCGTTATCTTCAACTTTTCATATTTAACATATTTTCAAGTAAAGCTTCGTATTTGAAAGTCTGCTTTATTTCTTATTGACAAATTTACGTTGAGGTTTGGGTAGTGATTCAGAAAAAAAATAATAATATAGCGAATATACATTTAACCAAGTTCATAAATGCTCATCGTATGTATAGCTACATATACATTTACAAATCTGTTTGATATTGTTCATTTCCTTCCTTGTTTGAAAGGTGAAGATAACGAACAGTGATCAATCTCATAACTGCTATAAGCAGTGCAAAATAACCCCATATCTTGATCAGGTGAAAGGAGTCATCCATAGTCAAAATCAGTGTGCCATTTTCTCTAAAGTGATGCGAGAATTCAAGGGAAATATGTTGTTAGTGATTGATTGATTGAATATTGTTTAACGTCCCTCTCGAGAATATTTCACTCATAAGGAAACGTCACCACTGCCGGTGAATGGTGCAAAATATCGGCCTATGCTTGGCGCTTATGGCCTTTGCGAAGGAAGGGATCTTTATCGTACCACACCTGCTGTGACACCCGACATCGGTTTTTTCGGTCTCATCCGAGGGACGCCCCATTTAATCGCCTTCTACGACAAACAAGGATTATTGAGGACCTATTATATCTGGTTTCCCACGGGAACGTTGTTAATGAAGGCACCTCTCTATTAATTATAGGAGATAGCTATAGATAGTTATATATCTTTCATTAACATCACATGTATTATTGGAATAGCTCACGTCAGAAAATTGGAATCTCACCCATAACCCTTTTACGTATTTGGGTAAGATATTACTCCAACTTTTTATCTGTCTTGAACTTTTTAATTTTACAAACAAATAACGTAAATGGATATCATCACCCAGAGCAAATGACATCGTTTCTACATGTTCCACTCCTTACGTCGAAATTTGTATATGACGGACATTTGACGGCAGTTGCATTGCCTCCGTCACATCTGTAGTAAACATCACACGGTCTGTTGGGATATTGGTAGTTGCCGTCCGATGTTTCAGAACAGTCAGGGAGGAGACCGATGCCGTGATGAGACTCTGGGATAGCAAACCGGTGTGTACATTTACCGTTGTATGGGAATGTTTGTGTATCCCATTCGGTGTCCATTGGACACCTTCCTTTCCCTATCAATCTTTCTTGGAGACAGCGAATGTAAAACGGGCCGGGTCCCATGACCGCATGTTCGTTGAATCCGTCAGGTAATCCTGCACAGCTCAAGTGAAATTCCTCGCAGATTCCCATGCGTCGACTCATGAACAACTTCACCCAGTATTTGCCTTAAAGTGGAAATATATTTTAAATGTACATATAGACTTGCGAGCATGTATATGCCCTGCAATTAGAGGAACAATTGTTTATATTTCCTTTTTTTTCAAATCAAATCAAAACAATTTACCTAATGCCAAAAAGATTCTTTGCTTTTATGATTTTATTGTTACTCGTAACAATAAAAAGGTGACTTTTATTTAGGAGCATAATTGTGTATTTATAGGACTCCAAAGTGCTTTAGAACTCTAAGGTACGATGACCACGCCAACGTCAACGTGCTATGGTCCACACCAATGCGACAAATGTTATGATGTAACAAACCACTTTTAACGCCAACAAACCATCGCACTTTGGTACAGGCCACACTTTGACGAAACCATCGCACTTTAAAGTCATACTTATTTATGTACACCGAAATTGCAATTTTATGTAAACTTCAACCCGTATTCAGTATCATATAACAAAGCACGGTTAAGGAAATGTATGCCTGTAGTACTCACAGAAGTCCTTAATATGCGGGCGGGAACCACATGTGACCTTTGTAAAATTTTCACATCGCTGAGTGCTCTCTGAAAATTGTTCTGGATAGGGACATTCTGCCAAATTATTTGGAAATCCGTTCGACATTTTGACGTTTGGGTTACAGTATAGTTGACATCCTAATTCGATAGAGTGATTCCCAGCTTTGCACGTTTTACTTTGGGATTCAAACACAGAGCCACGGGGACATTTGACAGCAGTGGCCACGCCCCCTTGGCAACGATAGAAAGCATCACATTGTCTACCGATTTCAAAATGATATTCCTGTTGCATGTAATATCTGTCATGCTCAAAGCGATAATTCCCGTCTGGTTTTCCTTCGCAACTTGAAAGGAATCCACCTTCTTTGAATGGAACCGCGAAAGGGTTAGTACATTTTCCATTGTAAGGAATCTTGTATATATCCCATAAAACGTCATCTTCACATGTCCCTTTGCTCATTAATCGTTCGTTAAAACAATTGATGTACGAGTTTGGCCCTTGGTATCCTTGGTGATATCCGTCTGTTTTTCCACTACAACTAGAATTCTGCCATTTGCATGTGGATGAACTGTTTAACTGTCCTCTATAATCACCTGCAAAAGAACAAATTGGAGACTCTTGCATTATTGTCTTAAAAAGGTTTTCATTAAATACGTCTTGCCATTGTTGTTAAATTGCATGACCCAATATGTATTTCAAAATCATAATAAAGAATTACAGATGATATCATATATAATAAAAATACACTTCTATAGCAAACTATCCTACTATTGGACCATTAATAGTAGAGCAGGTTTTTGGCAATGGTAAGTAATCAGAATGAAAGGTGAAGATAACGAACAGTGATAAATTTCATAAATCTCATAGGCAATACAAAATAGATTGTTGGACATCAGGTGCCTAGTAGGAGTACCGTAAGCATTCCCTGTCGACGGGTGACATCCACCATGAGCCTTTATATTGATGATAATGAAGAAACTTACACTTGTCCTTCAGTACTTTTCTTACTCCACAACAAACCTCGGTGAAGTTCTCACACTGACGTGTTTGTGTGGAGAAGACATCTGGATATCGACATTCCTGTAAATGTTGTTGTAAGTGGATTGGAATGTTGGTGTACGTCAAGGAGCAGTTGTAGTATAACTGGCATTCGACCGGATGTGGAAATATCAAAGAAGGATGTAGCCGACAAATTTCTTCCGCCTTTGTTCCTAAAATATAAATATAAATATAGTGTATTAAAATAGGGAATTACAAATTAGGCAAACGTTTCCCGTCTTGTTTTGTGAGTACATGTACTTTACGTTCATTTACGTTCATTTCTAATCTTATATAATGAAATCATGATTTAGTAAAAGTTGACACTTATCAACGACAAAACAAAGAATAAGTCTGTGTACGGTGTGGTGGAAAAAAACAACAACAAAGGATGTGTCTATGTGTGATGATCAGATAACGGAATTTTCAGAAACCATGTCTGTCGTCTTATTTTGCGAATAAAGTTTTTTTGCAAACCAAAACGTTTCATTTCTCTCTTTAGACCTAGAAAGCTTTTTTTAATAAAAGCGAATTTAGATAAATCGATATACTCTGTGTTCAGTGCATGTAAAGGATGGAGACAATCGAATTAAAATAGTGGGTGGGTTAAAAAGAGCTTTTTATTTCTTTTACAAATTCTACACTATATCATATGCGCTAATCGGGGTACTTTTCAATGGATATTTAGATCACTTCAATTTATTTGCTCAAGAATTACTCAGATATATAACACTTGATGAATATAAATGAAATTTTGTGACATTTTTAAAATGGAGATTAGGAACTACGACCAAGAATATGGGTGAGATCTTTGTAGAATTTTAATAATGATTTTATTTTGGATTTAGCATCCACTTCCTGTCATTGAACTTTCTATACATTTAGTTACAGTACTATCGAGAAATTGAATGGTGTAATCTCATTTCCTTGTAAAATCCTCTCGTTTTTCTGTTATTACTGTTTGATATCAAGAAAGATCTTACCTGGTAATCCTATCAACTTCACCAGAGACACAACCAAAGTCTGATGTTCTCTGTATAAGGGCTCTGAAACCGTTTTTAACTTTGAAGAGAATTCCAATAATTTGGCCAGGTTCTGCTGTAATTTCACACTCGCATTTCCTACCTGACACGACTCTGTAGTTTTAGGCAATAGTCCGTACGCTCCATCTTTAAGAAGAACAAATGTTAGGAAGAAAGTCCACCATTGCAAAACAGTGTCGTTCTCCATGGCTTTACTACCTGCTACTGGAATACCTGATAACCGAAGGATATTCTTATATGGTGTGTTCCGTATCTGGGATGTGAAAGTGTGTACAAATTGTAGTATCGTCAACTCTAATCAAAACTTGTTGCAGTATGCATTTGTTTCATGATAATGAGTCATGGTGATATATTGTTTAATTTTAGCTCACCTAAACAAAGTCTTTTTGATCGGAATTTGTCCGTTATCTGTCGTTTATTTGGGGGGGGGGGGGTATAAACAATTTTATCTTCTGCTATAGAACTTCTGATCCAGTTTTGACGCCAATTGACACATAATATCATTCGGTGATTGGAATCAAGCTTGTACAATTGTAGGACCATCTTCCCTTCCAAGAGGAAATAATCACGAATAGGCTTGGGTCATTTCCAAACATCGCAAGAACCAATGAGTTAGAATAAAATGAAACGTGAAAGTTTCCTGACATAGCAAAGATTGAAGTTTGTCCAAATCATAACCCATGAAGTAGGATGGAGTTACAATATATATGGGGAAACTTTTAAATTCTTTTGTCAAGATCAACAGGGCAATGATTTGTCAAATTAATATATTCAAACACACTCAACAACTTGCAGTGCAGATTCAAATTTGTTCAATTTGTGGTTCTCGGGGGTAGGAGGAAGCCACAACAGGGATTCAATGTTTTACATGGTAATATCCTGTACAAAGTCTATCAAAATTATTATTCTCGTATACAGCTGGACTAACATCAGTCAGGCCGATAGATAACGCATCTTTAGGTAGTGCGGGTTCCATTTTAATGGTATCATGGCGCTAAAGTATAAGATGGTGCCACATGGAAATACTATATATGGGTTATATGTTTAGAAGAATTCTTGTCATGAACAATGGGAACGCAGGTATGCATACCAATATTGCAAGATTAAAGTGTTTTCAAACCATGACCCGGGTGGGGTGGTGGCTCAAAGGGGATCAAAGACAATATTGAAGAACCTAATCCCCAAGAGCAACTGGACCAAGATTAGTTATATTAATATACAAGCATCTTTAATAAATTCAGATTCGCGTTTGGTCATCTTAATGCCTCGGTGTAAATTTGGCCACAATATGGATTCGCAGTTTTAACTTTGTAAAAATAAAACTTATTAAAGTATATTAGCTCCATGATTAGTATGCAATCATCCTCATGTTGTGCAGATAATGGTGGTCCTCGGATGCATGGATATATATATATATATATATAGATAGATAGATAGATAGATAGATAGATAGATAGATAGATAGATAGATAGATAGATAGATAGATATAGTGTTTATATTTCTCAACTGATTCGATACGCAAAAGTTTGTTCTGTGTATGGCCAGTTTTTTAAATTGAGGCAAGCTACTAATAAACAAATTAATGGTAGAGGGGTTTCAACAGTCTCGTTTACAGTCAGCATTTCGCAAATTGTATGGTCGTTATAACGATCTAGTCGGCTAATACAACCTATCATTGGGTCAAATGTTGTCTGATGTGTTTCATGTCGATTGTTAGGCCGTTCTTGGCACTCTAATTTTGAGTACGAGTAACTCCGTTTACTTGATCAAGATATGGGGCTTACGGCGAAAGTCATGGTCCTGTGTTGCTAATGTGAGATTATAGCATGGGTCAACGGTTTTCAAGGGAATAGAGGTAAAACAATCGTCTTTTTTCAGAAGAAGAGCAAGGTGACTCGGGTTAGCATTCTGGTCTATAGGCCTCTTGTTTTGTTTGATTGATCGTATGTGTATCATATTGTTGTGAACAAAGTATTCATGGACGCTTGATTGATTACATGATTGTTCTATTTTGATTATACCAATTCATAACATAATCAATCATAGTGAAAATAAAGTAATGTTCAAGTTATAACATAAAGCCTATTGTACATCATTCTAAAATCATTTCCTCTTTTGTTATGTAAATTTTTTATAAGATAATACGTTGAGACCAAAAAGTGAGAAATAGCATGCCCCTTGATATCTTCTTTATTAATTTTAACAAACCAGTTCTGAAGGACAGAAATATGTTGTTATCGATGAGCAACACGTGTATAATCACCAATAGTTTATCCTTAACTGTATCTGTAGTTATTTGTCACCTGGATTACTTTTTTCAAATCAACAGGCTAAAATTACATAACCAAAGCTGGAAGGGATCGTGTTACGTACGACAAACAAATTCATTAAATGAACCCTCGTTGGCCCTTCCAAGTCTGCAACATATCAAAAGGTCTACAAATCATAAAATTATTTATCTTTTATTTTCTATGAACTATGAATAGACGTGCATGTAGTTTTACTTAGGTACGCGTCAAATCGCTTTGGTCAGTGAATATTTCTCGTCAGGTGTAAATTCCAGAACTAGATCATGTAGATGCGTCTATTTTATGTACCTGTGGTGGATGTGTATGTAAAGTAAAACTTATACGGTACCAATTTTGATGCACCAGATTCGCATTTCGACAAATAATTTCTCTTCAGTGATGCTCAACCGAAATCTTTGAAATCCGAAATAACTATGAAGTTTTAGAGCTAAATATAGCCAAAAACAGCATGCCAAAAAAGTGGAGCCAAATCCGTCCAAGGATAAGAGCTATACACGTATAGACAAATACTGAATCATGATGGTGGAAGGGCAGTCTCTCAAACCCAGAACTGTTCTTATAGCAATTGATGGCAGCGAGTACTCTAAATATGCCTTCAATTGTGAGTATATTTTATTTATATCATTTTTCTTCATTCTTTTTCTTTTTCAAAGAAAAAAGAAACAAAAAGCATTTATGTCCACATAAATGCGGAAATACAATTTACTAAAGTTATCTTTTCTGCATAACAATTATTCTCCTAAGCCAATAACAAAAACGGTTTCTCATTTACCATGCACACCCTCTAACACAAATTGATAATCGAAACAAATTAAACCTGCACGGAAACCATTCCGACATTAAAAATGTATCTGTATTCATAGTAGCTTACAAATTTAGACCAACTTACGTGTGTTGTACAGATAGTTCCTACAGGTAATGGACCTGTTGGAACTATCTGTGAGCCGTGCATTTTCAGTAAGTCGTTATAAGCATTATAGACTGGGCCATCTTTGCTACTTCTGAGGACGTATTTTAAACGTGTTGTTGTTTCCTCGATCAAGCTGTTATTTTTCTATCCTGGTTGTAGATTTCATATTGGTCGCAATCGTTGTCATACAATGTCTGTGAATGTAAGACGCTCCACATCATAAGAAACAGACAAGCTACTAAACACCTTGATAGTAAGGCAGACATTCTGCACACTGCTGGAAGAATATCTCCGATTTAAATTACTCTTATTTGCACCTGTATTTAAACTTCCCTCTCAAACTGTGTACCTATTGATTAAATGGATTGTTTTAGAATATAGAAATGAAAGAGTCAAATATGACTGTCAAAATATCAATCGAACTTGTGTGTTACCAACATAAATAAATATCACAGAAAAAGAGTTTTATAGGAGTAGTACCTGACAGCATTATCTATTCTCCACATTGTAACTAAGAACATATAGGTACATGTAGTATGCGAGATACATGTATGCAATGTTTTTCCTTCGATACTTTTACCAATTGTAATAATGCTCATTTCCTCATGAATGCAAAATGGAACAATGTGTGTATGATTCTTGTTATTGTAAGTATAGTATGCCTACTTTAAGAGCTTAATAATCCGACAGAAGTTAAAGGAGAATGCAAATATAAGAAAGAAATTTCATTTTTAAAAATACATGGGTCTCTGTATGAACTGTAACGATTCACACCGTTATACGTTTCATGACAAGTATGGTGGCGGGAATCGTTAAGGTTCATAACGTCATATATTTTCAAAAATGAAATTTCTTTCTTTAAAGTCTTTCGTATGGAGAAGTTTTATAAGTAAGAAGGACCGTTTGGTCCATATTATTTACAATGTTTACGAGAGCGAACACTTAATGAATACAACTGTATGTATACCATAATGTAAAACATTTGAAGCGTTGAAGATAACAAACAGTGATTAATCTCATAACTCCTATACGCAATACAAATGAAAAGTTGGGCAAACACGGACCCCTGGACACACCAGAAGTGGAATCAGGTGCCTAGGAGGAGCAATCATTCCCTGTTGACCGGGCACACCCGACGTGAACCCTATATCTTGATCAGGTAAACGGAGTTATCCGCAGTCCGCAGTCAAAATTAGTGTGCCAAGAACGGCTTAACAATCGGTATGAAACACGCCAGACAGCATTTGACTCAGTGATAGGTTGTATTGACGAAATAGATCGTTATAACGACCATATAATTTGCGAAATGCTGACTTCAATCGAGACTGTTAAAACCCCTGTACCATCAACTAGTTTGTCAGTAGCTTGCCTCGATTTAAAAACTGACCATACGCAGAACAAGCGCTTGCATATCGAATCATAAATATGGGCCATTGACGATGGAGAAGCTGATTTCATCGCGTTTGCCATACAGTTGAGTTGGCAGTTTGAATGATTGATCACTAGATATGAATGTCAAAAGATCTAATCTTTAATTCATCGTGAGGACTGGTCGTGTAAAGTGTTGCAAAGTAATAGGTTTTGATGGTATTGATTTGGGAAAAGTTTTGCGATTTCAAGTTTACCAAAAGTTCTTTCGATTTTTTCATAATCCAGATTTGATTAGCAATACCTCTGAGATATGTAGTCGTACAGTTCATTTGAAGTTTCTCCTTCATAACTGTTAATATTTTGGTAAGGAGCAAATATAGGAGCTTGGTAGAGCACTTACTGGATCCAGCAATGTATCATTGAAAGGATTTTTATGTGGTTTAGGAATTCAGTTTTGGTATTGTAACTCATATTTATTTGACTCATTGACAGGGATATTAAATTTGTCTAAAACTGAAGCATGGTTTTGAAGAATGTCATCCTTTGAAGGGGCAGTTTGAGTATAAGTACGATTACTAAAAGTGGAATTAATGCCAAGTTCGTTTAAAATACAGTTGTGATAATGAGCCTTACAAACAAACACAATGTTGTTTTAAGCTTTGTCAGCTGGAACCAAAACATATTCCTCATTTAACCTATCTAATTATTTTATCACTTCTAGTTTATTAAACACAGAAGGACTGATGGTACGTACTTTTGTTTTAATTTTACTATTCCTCTTATGCTTTTAACCTATTCTGACAATGTATCAAGTTCTTTTTCATACAGATTACTTTCGATAACTCGAAGTTCAAGGGACTTTGATAAAAACGAGAAATCGAGAGTTCGAGAGATCGAAATTCGGAAATTGTAGGTCCGTCGGTATGGTTCAGATTTTACAGTAACCGGAAATGTATACCAACAAGATCATATGATATCGTTTTGACATGTTTTCCTTCATATTCGTCAGGTACTGTGATATCAAAATAAAATACCTTATTTTGCATAAAACATTTCAAAGTTTATGTATTTATTTGTTGTTTGATCAAAATCTAATTCTTAGATAGGCATACAAAACCAAGTTCCGATGACGCTTTACTATCGCAAACTAAACAGATCACAATGTTATGTCGCTTTATCCAAAGCAAACTTATAACTAATGAGTAAAACTATGTTTTAGAGGAACTTTACACAAAGAACAAACTCGAAAAATTTAACAGTCTGTAGATCTCTAAACTAGATATGAAACTTACTCTCTCGTTGTCAAGTCAAAACAATTGTAGATTTTATATAATTCTAATCATAACGACACAAACCTCTAGTACAATGTGTAAACTGACCAATTAGCCAATTATATACTCAAGTGTGTCACCTCCACAAAGAAGCACGGTCGATGTTTAAACTATTATGTTTAAGAGTCCTGATGTGAATTGATAGAGGGAATGACTCGGAGAATTGATATTAGATTCCTGACGTGAATTGATAGAGGGAATGACTCGAGATTCCGTTTGAGAGAGTACACTGAGTGGGCAAAACAGATGAATTCCGTTCGAAACCAAGGAATATAGTTGCCAAATTCAGCTTCTTCAAAGATCGCGAATATGTCCGACGTCGTGCTCCCCTCAAACTGAAAGACAGTAACATTTGGGTAAACGAGCAGTTGCCGACAGAAGTGGAGGAAAAACGTCGAAAGATATACCCCATAATGAGGGCTGCAAGGAAGGAAAACAAACGAGTGAAACTTGTTTTAGATAAACTGTATATTGATGGGAAGTTGCAGGAACCCAAAGACATTCGTGGATCTGAACATAATAAACATCCTAAGAAGTATTTCACAGAAAGGACTACAGATACACTGCGGACGTCAGGAGATTGCGAGAGATCCGCCAACGAAAGATGTCTGACCGCGCCGCCCCGCAAAAAACGTGCCAGAAGATCATCTTCCACACCAAGTAAATAGGACAGGCGAGGGGGTCAGAAGTCAGCACTCACCTCCATCAAATGTCTGAGTTTGAATGTTTGTGGCATTAAAAACAAACTAAATTATTCTGAATTTTTAGATTGGAAATCAAAATTTGATATCATTGGACTTAGTGAAACAAAAACTGATGATGCTAAGCCCATAAACATTCCAAATTACACTATGTTTACAAAAAAATAGACACAAACTCTCAAATGTTAGGTCAGGTGGTATTGTTGTAGCAGTGAAGGACACATTGGTAAAACATGTAAAAACTGTAAATACTTCTTGTAAATATGTTCTTTGGTTTAAATTGAGTAAATCCAATGTTAATACCGATGAAGATATGATCTGTGGTGCTGTGTACTTACCTCCAGAGGGTAGTAAATATACTTCTCCTGATTGTTTTCTAGACATAGAGAATGAACTTATCTCTGTATCTATGGATTGTAAATATGTATGTTTAATGGGCGATTTTAACTCCAGAGTAGGTCAGTTACCTGACTGGTTTTCTGCTGATGAATTTCAGTTACAATTACACAAATGTGAGGATACTTTTAAGACGGGTGTTGAGACCAGGACCATGATATTCAATGATTTTCAAATACTTCTCCATAGGATAGTAAAATATTTACATGGAAATAATTTTGGATACAAATTGATCGATCTTTGTAAAAATAATGATATTTATATCGTAAATGGGCGAGTTGGTAGCGATATATAAGTGGGAGGTTTAGCATGTAAAAGTAGCAGTACTGTAGATTATGTACTTGCTAGTGCACATATGTTCAAATTTATTCAAGAGTTTGATATTTTTGACTTCTGTAATTTGTTTTCATATGTGCACAATCCTATTTCGTTTTCTATTCAACCTGCTTCTCTAGCAGAAGAATGGTGTAAAGGTATTGTTGAAACGCAGTTATGTGTAAAACTGGTCACTGGACCAAGCAAATAATTTTCCCAGGAACGTTGATGTTTCTAAGGTCAAGGACATAGCAAACGAACTAGATATTTTAACCAACATGGAAATAGGTAATGTTTGTAAACATTTAAAACCAGATATTTTAACCAACATGGAAATAGGTAATGTTTGTAAAAATACAGTAAACTTTGTACTTGATAAATTATGTGATGTACTTCTAAATACAGCTAAATCTACATTTGGTATACGTTGTTTGAAAACAAGCATGACAAACCATGGTTCAAAAGAAAGTGTAGAACCGCAAGGAAGAATTTTCATCTGGCGAAAAGACTGCACAATAAAAATACCTCTTTAGAAAATAAAGCGAATCTCAAATTAGAAAGCAAGAAATATAAGCAAGTGATGGATACACATATTAAAAAGTATAGGAAAGACATAGCTCAAAGGTTAAAATGCTTGCGCTCTACAAATTCTAGAGATTATTGGAAAGTATTAAATGGTTCAAAAAGTGCAGATAAATGTGCTGTTGATATCAACTCAATGTATGATTTTTTGAAGATTATGAATGAATGTTTTGATAGTCATACTGGAGATGTACATTTATTTAGTTCTGTAGATTGTGACTGGGGAGGGCATAAAAATGATTTCTCTTTTCTCCATATGCACACAACCACAACACGATGCAAAGACTATAATAATAATTTAAATAAAAAACAAATCAAAAGTGCACGGAAACTAGATGTATTACAATTCTACTCCGATAGTAAAACTGTGTCTGAATTACACACAAGTCTCGATCAATTTGAATATGGTATATTTATGTACCTTACCTGTAGGAACTAATAGTGAAACATATATTCTCAGTAAGTCGTTGTAAGCATCGTTACTACTTTTAACGGCTTTTTCTAATCGGGTTGTTGTTTCCTTGATCCGATTTTAGGTTTTCTCTAACGCCAACCGCAGAGCTGTTATTTTTCTATCCCGATTGTAAATTTCATATTGGCTACAATCATTGTCATACAATGTCTGTGAATGTAAGACGCTACACATCATAACGGACAGACAAGCTACTAAATACCGTGATAGTAAGTTACCCATTCTACACACTGCTTGGAAGAATATATGTGATTTAAATTACTCATATGTGTACCTGTATTTAAACTTCCATTTTAAACTGGGCATATATGGATTAAATGGATTGCTTTAAGAATATACAAATGAATGAGACAAATATGAATGTTAATTAATAAATCAAACATGTTTGTTACCAACCAAGGTACATCAAAGCAAAAGTGCGTACCATCTATCGTTCTGTGTTTAGTAAACTAGCAGTGATAACAGAACTTGATAGGTTACATGAGGAATATGTTTTGGTTCCAGTTGACAAAGCGTGTAACAACATTGTCTTTGTTTGTAAGGATCGTTATTGAAACTGCATTTTAAACGAACTTGGCATTGACTCCATATTTGGAAGTCGTAATTATACTCCAACTCGAAACAGCTGCCGTTTCAAATGATAAAATTCTTCAAAACCATGCTCCAGTTTTAAACACATTTAATATCCCAGTCAATGGAACGAATGAACATGAGTTATTGTACCTATACTGCATTCCCGAACTTCACAAAATACCTTACTAGAATTTATTGCTGGATTCAATAAACGTTTTACCCAACCCATATTTTGCAGCTGTGAAACAGAAACTTCAAATGTATTGTGCCACTACATATGCCAGAAGTGATGGAATGTGGATTCTAAAACATTCTGAAGACTTTTTAGTAAATTTAAAATCACAAAACTTTTCTCATATCAACAACATCAAACATTATGACTTTTCAACGCTTTACATAACCATTGCTCATGATAAATTAAAGACTAGAATTTTTTACATCATAGATAGTCCACAAAAATTGGGAAAAGGCAATACTCTCAATCATGCCCAGTGATCAGTCATGCAAACAATTACTTTGTTAAACACCTTTCTGATTCTATATATAATTGCAAGTACTCTGAAGTTGATGATAAATATGCTAGAGTTCTTCATTACCAGGTCATTAACAACATATTTGTATTCTTTGGTGATCAGGTCTTCCAACTGTTTGTACGAATTCCCAATGACACAAATTTTAGTTGGCCCGTTTTTATATTTTTATGAGGCAGAATTTATTTAAAAGCTACCTCATCAGCAGAAAAAAAACCTCTTGCCGTGGCCTTCAAATTGGCATTTAGATATATCGACGCCGGGTGGTTTTATCTGTTAACAATGGTTTTTTTTCTATTAACAATAGCCATTTTCATTCATATGCAATTCGTTATGTTCCAGTGAACTCAAAATAAAAGACACCACAGAGTCTTTCATGTTTGCTATATACTTCGATATCTTATCAACGGCAAACAAACAACTCAATTTCACGACAAACGGGATGACTTCAGTTTCTCTATTATCAACCTCCCATATTCAAGTACCAATATTCCATTATCACCTACATGAAAGTCACTGGCACACATGGTGTTTATGTTTGTCAACGGATTCGATACATAAAAACATATTCTGCATGTAATCAGTTTCTAAATCGAGGTAGGCTATTGACAAACAAGCGGATATTACAAAGGATTATCAGCCTCGTTTAAAGTCAGTATTTTGCAAAGTATATGGTAAATATAAAGATCTAGTTTGTCAATACAACCAATCATTTGGTAAAATGCTGTCCAACGTGTTTCATACTAATTGTTAAGTCATTCTTTAGACACCGATTTTGACTACGGATTACTCCGTCTACCTGATCGAGATATAGGGCTAGCGTTGGGTGTGACCGGTCGACAGGTGATGCGTATCCTCATAGACATCTGCTCCCATCTCCGCTATGACTATGGATCCGTGATTCGCCAACTCTTGATTTTCTATTCTCTGTAGAATTTACGAGATTGATCATATTTGCCATATTTTCAAGTAAAGCTTCGTATTTGAAAGTCTGCTTTATTTCTAATTAACAAATTCACGTTGAGGTTTGGGTAGTGATTCAGAACAAATATTAATATAGCGAATATACATTTAACCTAGTTCATAAACGCTCATCGCATCGTATGTATAGCTACATATACATTTGAAATTCTGTTTGATATTGTTCATTTCCTTGCTTGAAAGGTGAAGATAACGAACACTGATCAATCTCATAACTGCTATAAGCAATGCAAAATAGCCCTATATCTTGATCAGGTGAACGGTGTCATCCATAGTCAAAATCAGTGTGCCAATTTCTTTAAAGTGATTGTATCTTGCTTAACGTCTCGCTCGAGAATTTTTCACTCATATGGAGACATCACCAAGACCGGTGAAGGGCTTCAAATTTAGGCCTATGCTCGGCGCTTACGGCCATTGAGCAGTGAGGGTTCTTTAGCTTGCCACACTTACTGTGACACAGGTCATCCGTATTTAAGATCATCTCCGAGGACCCGTGGCATTTACACCTTATGCCGAGAGTTTGGCGATGGAACTGTCACTACCTGTTTTGACGACTTAGGTTTGTCGCGGCCGGGTTTCCAACCCTGGTCTTCCGCATGCGGGGCGAACGCTCTAACCTCTCAGCCACCGCGCCGGTAAAGTGATGCGAGAACTCAGGGAAAATATGTTGTCAATGACGGTACCTCTCTATTAATTTTATACAACATACCGGTAGCAAATAGCTATAGATAGTTATACATCTTTCATTAACATCAGATGGTATTATTGGAAAATCTTACGTCAGCAAATTGGAATATCACTCATAACTCTTTTATGTATTTGGGTACGATATTACTCCATATTTTTATCTGTCTTGAACTTTTTTAATTTTACAAACAAATAACGTAAATGGATATCATCACCCAGAGCAAGTGACATCGTTTCTACATATTCCACTCCTTACGTCGAAATTTGTATATGACGGACATTTGACGGCAGTTGCATTGCCTCCGTCACATCTGTAGTAAACATCACACGGTCTGTGGGGATATTGGTAGTTGCCGTCGGATTTTTCAGAGCAATCAGGGAGAAAGCCAATGCCGTGATGAGACTCTGGGATAGCAAACCGGTGTGTACATTTACCGTTATATGGGAATGTTTGTGTACCCCATTCTGTGTCCGCTGGACACGTTCCGTCCTCGATCAACCTTTCTTGGAGACAGCGAACGTAATACGGACCGGGACGCTTAACCGGATGTTCATTGAATCCGTCAGGTAATCCTGCACAGCTGAAGTGATATCCCTCGCAGTTTCCCATGTGTCGATTCATGAACAACTGCACCCAGTATTTGCCTTAAAGTGGAAATATATTTTAAATGTACATGTAGACTTGCAAGCATATATATACCCTGAAAATAAGAAAAAAGTTGTTTGTATTTCTTTTTCTCAAAACAGTTTACCTAACGCCAAGAAGATTCTTTGCTTTTATGACTTTGTTGTTACGAGTAACATTAAAAGGTGACTTTTATTTAGGAGCATAATTGTGTGTTGGGACTCTAGGGTACGATGACCACGTCAACGTGCGATGGTTAACACCAATGCAACAAAGTGCGATGATGTAACAAACCACTTTTAACGCCAACAAACCATCGCACTTTGGCGCCGGCCATCGCAGTTTAAAGTCATACATACTTATGTACACCGAAATTGCAATAATATATAAACTTCAACCCGTATTCAGTATCATATAACAAAGCATGGTTAAGGAATTGTATGCCTGTAGTACTCACAATAGTCCTTGATCTGCGGGCGGGAACCACAGGTGACTTTTGTAAAATTTTCACATCGCTGCGTCCTCTCTGAAAATTGTTCTGGATACGGACATTCTGCCAAATTATTTGGAAATCCGTTCCACATTTTGAAGTTTGGGTTACAGTATAGTTGGCATCCTAATTCGATAGAGTGATTCCCAGCTTTGCACGTTCTACTTTGGGATTCAAACACAGAACCACGGGGACATTTGACAGCAGTGGCCACGCCCCCTTGGCAACGATAGAAAGCATCGCATTGTCTACCGATTCCAAAATAATCTCCCTGTTGCATGTAATAACTGTCATGCTCAAAGCGATAATTCCCGTCTGGTTTTCCTTCGCAACTTGAAAGGAATCCACCTTCTTTGAATGGAACCTCGAAAGGGTTAGTGCATTTTCCGCTATGAGGAATCTTGTATATATCCCATAAAACGTCATCTTCACATGTCCCTTTGTTCATTAAGCGTTCGTTAAAGCAATTGATGTACGAGTTTGGCCCTTGGTATCCTTGGTGATATCCGTCCGTTTTTCCACTACAACTAGGATTCTGCCATTTGCATGTAGATGAACTGTTTAACTGTCCTCTATAATCACCTGCAAAAGAACAAATAGGAGACTCTTGCATTATTGTCTTAAAAAGGGGTTTTCATTGAATATCTCTTACCATTGTTGTTAATTTGCATGACCCAATGTGTATTTCAAAATCATAATAAACTAGTTCTAATTGTAACGGGGACCGTTACATATGTTCCCCAAACCTCCCCCAATTAAAAAGTGATGTCCTTGAGAATCTATAGCAAAAAATCATTTTATTTTAGCCTTTAATTACATGTAGTACGTTCAATATGGTCATTTCAGTACCAAGAATTGAAAGAAAGCGTTGCACGTGCATACACGCGCACGCGTGTATGATTCCGAATTTTTGTTGATGTCGTTCAACAGGCATTTGTATCATATACCCACAGTATGAATTTCATAACCTTTCCACCACATATAAGGAAGTTATAGCGATTTCAAAATCATCCAATCAGAATTCAGCACACGTGCATGCACGTGCTGAGCAGTAATTCTAACCACAGCAATTTGTAAGGAGTCCCAAGACACATCTAAATCCCTAATATCAATAGAATTTGATGAAAAACAAAAACGTTATCGTTCTTTAAATATTGAACATTTGAAAAACGTTGCACGCGCATGCGCGTGTACGTTGGCATTTTTTGTTACACCAACATATAGATACACATATTGTCTACGTATGCTGTGAATATCATCTCATTCGCTTCATAAATAAGATAGTTACAGACGTTTTAGTACTATCCAATCAAAATGAAGCGCACGTGCATGCGCGTGCAAATTGGTAATTTTGACCATGCAAATCAGTTAAGGGTCTCAATATCTACTTATGATATGAATATCAAGCCATTTGAATGAAGAACAAAAAAGTTAGACTGATTCCAAAGTTAGAGTACAAATTTTGTAATGCACGTGCACGCACATGCGTGCGCGTGTAGACAAAATAAATATCATTTTTCATATCTACAAATGATATACTACCATCATATTTAGGTTTCATATCGATCCCCTTAATATTCTGATTTTCCATTTTTTGTACCAAAATTGCAGTGCACGTGCGCGCACGTGCATGCATGTGAAGACAAAATGACTATCCCTATGCACATCTGCAAACGCTATACTATCATACTGGAAAGTTTCATATCGATCCCTTTTGTAGTTTCTGAGAACACTACCGGACAAAAAAGTACCGGAGAAAAAGAATAATAATAATAAGAAGAAACAGAGTAAAAACAATATGTTCCCAAACTTTGTTTGGGGAACATAATAATAAGAAACAGAGTAAAAACAATATGTTCCCAAACTTTGTTTGGGGAACATAAAAATTATAAATGATACTCATATTAGATATAGTGAAAATACACTTCTATAGCAAACTATCCAACTATTTGACCAATAATAAAAGAGCAAGTTTTTGGCAATGTTACGTAATCAGAATGAAAGGTGAAGATAACGAACAGTGATAAATCTCATAAATCCCATAAGCAATACAAAATAGATAGCTGGGCAAACACGGATCCCAGGACACTTCAGAGGTGGGATTAGGTGCCTATGAGGAGTAAGCATCCCCTGTCGACCGGTCACACCCTCCATGAGCCCTATATCTTAATGATAATGAAGAAACTTACACTTATCCTTCAGTACATTTCTCGTTCCACAACAAACCTCGGTGAAGTTCTCACACTGACGTGTTTGTGTGGAGAAGACATCCGGATATCGACATTCCTGTAAATGTTGTTCTAAGTGGATTGGAATGTTGTTGTACGTCAAGGAGCAGTTGTAGTATAACTGACATTCGTCCGGGTGTGGAAATATCAAAGAAGGGTGTAGCCGACAAATTTCCTCCGCCTTTGTTGCTAAAATAGAAATATAGTGTATTATAATAGGGAATTACAAATTAGGCAAACGTTTCCCGTCTTGTTTAGTGAGTACATGTGCTATACGTTAATTTCTAATATTATATAATGTAATCATGATTTAGTAAAAGTTGACACTTATCAACAACAAAACTAAGAATGTGTATGTGTACAGTGTGGTGGAATATGGTGTGTTTCGAAAAACAACAACAAAGCATGTGCCTGTGTGATGGAATGTGGTATGTTCGAAAAAAAACAAAGGATTTATGATGATCAGATAACAGTATTTTTACCGAAACCATGCCGGTCGTCCTACTCTGCGAATAAAGTTTTTTGCAAACCAAAACATTTGATTTCTCTCTTTAGACCTAGAATGCTTTTTTCAAGTAAAAGCGAATTTAGATAAATCTATATCCAATGTGCGTAGTGCATGTAAAGAATGGAGACAACCGAATAAAAACAGTGGGTGGATTAAAAAAAGCTTTTTATTTCTTTTACAGATTATACACTATATGGAATGCGCTAATCGGGGTACTTTTCAATGGATATTTAGATCATTTCAATATATTTGCTCAGGAATTACTCAGATATAAAACACTTGATGAATATAAATGAAATTTTGTGACATTTTTTAAATGGAGATTAGGAACTACGACCAAGAATATAGGTGAGATCTTTGTAGAATTTTAATAATGATTTTATTTTGGATTTAGTATCCACTTCCTGTCATTGAACTTTCTATACATTTAGTTACAGTACTATCGAGAAATTCAATGGGGTAATCTCATTTCCTTGTAAAATGCTCTCGTTTTTCTGTTATTACCGTTTGATATTCAGAAAGATCTTACCTGGTAATCCTATCAACTTCACCAGAGACACAACCAAAGTCTGATGTTCTCTGTATAAGGGCTCTGAAACCGGTCTTAACTTTGAAGAGAATTCCAATAATTTGGCCAGGTTCTGCTGTAATTCCACACTCGCATTTCCTACCTGACACGACTCTGTAGTTTTAGGCAATAGTCCGTACGCTCCACCTTTAAGAAGAACAAATGTTAGGAAGAAAGCCCACCATTGCAAAACAGTGTCGTTCTCCATGGCTTTACTACCTGCTACTGGAATGCCTGATAACTTAAGGATATTCTTATCTGGTGCGTTGCGTATTTGGGATGTGAAAGTTTGTACAAATTGTAGTGTCGTCAACTCTAATCAAAACTTGTTGCAGTATGCATTTGTTTCATGTTAATGAGTCATAGTGATATATTGTTTAATTTTAGCTCACCTGAAACAAAGTATTTTTGATCGAAACTAATTCGTTCATAAACACACTATATATATATATATATATATATATATATATATATATATATATGGTGTTCATGTTTATATATCTCAACTGATTTGATACGTAAGAGCTTGTTCTGCGCATGGTCAGTTTTTGAATTGAGGCAAGCTATTGACAAACAAGTTGTTGGTACAGGGGTTTCAACGGCCTTGTTTAATATCAGCATTTCGCAAATTGTATGGTCGTTATAACGATCTAGTTGGCCAATACAGCCTATCATTGGGTCAACTGTTGTCTGCCGTGCTTCATGCTGATTGTTAGGCCGTTCCTGGCAGTCTAATTTTGACCACGTATTACTCCGTTTACTTGATCAAGATATGGGGCTTACGGCAGAAGTCATGGCCCTGTGTTGCTAGTGTGGGATCATAGCATGGGTCAACGGTTGTCATGGAAATGGAGGTAAAACATTTTTTTTTTAGGTGACTCGGGTTAGCATTGTGGTCCATAGGACTCTTGTTTTGTTTGATTGATCGTATGTGTATCATATTGTGAAAAAAGTAATTATGGACGCTTGATTAATTACATGATTGTCCTATTTCGATTATAACAATTCATAACATAATCAACCATAGTGAAAATAAAGTAATGTTCAAGTTATAACTCTTTTGTTATGTAAACTGTTTATAAGATAATACGTTGAGACCAAGCAGTGAGAAATAGCATGCCCCTTGACGTTTTCTTTATTAATATTAACACACCAGTTCTGGAGAGCAGAAATATGTTGTCATCGATGAGCAACACGTGTGTAATCATCAATAGTTTATCCTTAACTGTATCTGTAGTTATTTGTCACCTGGATCACTTTTTTTCAAATCAACCGGCTAAAATTACATAACCACATCCTGAAGGGAACGTGTTACGTACGACAAACAAATTTATTAAATGAACATGTAGTTTTACTTAGGTACGCGTCAAATCCCTGTGGTCAGTGAATATTTCTCGTCAGGTGTAAATTCCAGAACTGGGTCATGTAGATGCGTCTATTTTATGTACCTGTGGCGGTTGTGTATACACATATAGACAAATACTGAATCATGATGGCGGAAGGGCAGTCTCTCAAACCCAGGACTGTTCTTATAGCAATTGATGGCAGCGAGTACTCTAAATATGCCTTCGATTGTGAGTATATTTTATCTATATCACTTTTCTTCATTCTTCTCTTTTCAAAGAAAAAAGAGGGAAAAAAGCATTCATTGCACGGAAATACAATGTACTAAAGTCATCTTTTCTGCATGACAACTGTGAATAGCCATGGTTATGAATTAAATAAAATGTATAGTCAATCATCAATACGTAATATTTGAATTATTTTTATCAATTCAACAATTTACATATATCTGAAACCCGAAATATGCACGGCTGCACTTGATGTGCTTGTTACATTTAAAGATACATTTTATTTAACATTTTGTATATGTAGAAAACACACAATTTTTAGAGAAACGCGATCTTTGTAAGATTTTGTGCGTTTAAAATGTGACCCCCTCCCCCCCCACCCCCCCATAAAATCAATTTGAAATTAGAGACGCATAGATGTGCGTTAAATGTAACAATCAGTAAATGTTTTAATGATATCTTTAATTTCAAACTTTACCGCTGCACTGCAGTGAATGAGCATTACCGATATTTTCCAGTTTTCATTTTTCATTTAGAATTTTATCAAAATAGATCAAGACCTGACTACTGATGAAATACCAGTCTGTTTATGCGCTCTCAGGCTTATTTTATTCAGCGTATCAAATGTGATTAATGTATATCTGTCTACATGTACGTCTGTAGCGGTTGTTGGAGGGGGAATGAACGATCGCAGGAGGCAAAATCTCAGTTTAAATCCGTGATTGTTGTCCGAGTTAAGTGTCTTTAAGCCATAGTGCAGTGACATTACAGAAAGAGTGCTTGAGGATAAGTGATTATAGGATAACAATTTTACACTCCATAAAACAAACATATGGACATTGTTTATGGTCAGCGTGTCACAGGCGAAACAGTCACGTGTCTGTAAACAGATTTTGCGCAAATTGTTGATGTCACGTTCATGGTATATTAATTTTGTTTACTAAATACCACGAATAAGAAAACGCACTTCAAACCGAGCAAATTAGACTTCTCTGGCTTATCATTCATATCTATGGTGCATTCCTGACACCCCACCGAATCCTAATAATCACAAGTCGACTTACTGTCGCTTTGATTGAACATTCAAATTACCGCTGTGGATATGCCCATCCGTAAAGCATAACAACCCCAAAACATGACAAAACAGAGTAATTTTCTAAAGAAAGTAGTACAGACACACATTCTTAACGTGACAAAACAGAGTCATATGCTGAACGGGAACATGCATTTCACATACATTGAAAGGGAAGCCGGAAGGACAAACTAATTTATATCTTTTCCAACTTATTTCATTTGTGGGGACTATGTCAGATGGGCATAGAGAGGGGAAACCGCGAGTCCCCAATCCATCCCTGTCTGAGCTTTTTAGAAAATGAAATATATTATTTTGCATATTTATTCAGTTATTTTATTTTTTTTTGCGCTTCCATTTTTAAAATAGTAAATGCTAGTTCCTAGTTAACCCTCCGGAAAGGGGTGGAAATTTCTGGGTCCGTGCATATTTATGTGTATGTACGTCCACGCTTGCCCTAACGCATTTTAGTTTCTCTGAATATGATAATTTATGTACGTAGCAATTAAAATGAGAGCTCCTTAAGACATATTCCATATGGACATAATCGGCCAATTCTATGGATCAATTACAAATACTAGTAATTTATTCATAGATTAAAATAAAAACGCCCACCGCCCTTTATTATAGGTTGTACACATGAAAGAAGCAACATATTGCAAAAGTAGAAACATATAAATGTCGATCTGGAAACATTTAGCTTTGAAGGGATCAAATTTTGCTGCTACTTACTATATCATTCACAGTATCATGTAACTGCATGCAAGAAAAACACATTGCACACTGTGTGAGTTCAATCGTTTGTTTTCGGTGCGATATTATAGAAAATCGACAATAGCTTCTTGCATATACAGTAATGTAGGTATATGAACGTAACAGGTGTTGTCACATTTAAAAATGTGCATTAATCATGCATCACCTAGAATTTTTACATCGTTATCAGTGGACTTCATTAAATTAATGATACATTGTAACTATTACAGCAGTGTTAAGGAGGTACTATAATCGCTGACTTCCTTTTAAAACATGAATGAAAATATAAATATTAGCAATATTTGCCTATTCATTTAAAAAACGATCGCCTATCTGAGTAGCTCAGTAGGTTAGCACGTTGACTACTGAACTGTAGATCGTGGGTTGGAGTCCAGCAGGGGTTTAAAAAAAATTCAGATTGGTTTCTATTAAAACTGCACTTTTTGACTAGATAAAGTAAGTTTGAAAGTTTTTCAATTTCAAAATATCGCTGTACATATCCTCTACTTTCCATCCATATCAAGTTTCATTGGTGTAGCTCCTTAATTATTACATCAGTGTTAATTATTACATTAGTGTTAATTATTACATTAGTATTGATTATTATATTAGCGTTAATTATTACATTAGTTTTAATTATTACATTAGTATTAATTATTACATTAGTATTGATTATTATATTAGCGTTAATTATTACATTAGTTTTAATTATTACATTAGTATTAATTATTACATTAGTATTGATTATTATATTAGCGTTAATTATTACATTAGTTTTAATTATTACATTAGTATTGATTATTACATTAGTATTGATTATTATATTAGCGTTAATTATTACATTAGTTTTAATTATTACATTAGTATTAATTATTACATTAGTATTGATTATTATATTAGCGTTAATTATTACATTAGTTTTAATTATTACATTAGTATTAATTATTACATTAGTATTGATTATTATATTAGCGTTAATTATTACATTAGTTTTAATTATTACATTAGTATTAATTATTACATTAGTATTAATTATTACATTAGTAGGTATTACACTAAGCTACTGTGTCACCGGTGTCTCGTGTTTCTTTTTTAAAAGAAATATATATTTTTAAACTATTTACATAACTTTTTTTCCACACAGATAAACACCTGCATAAATGTACATTACTAAGTGTTTATGTTATGTGCAGTACGACAGTACGTGTATTTTATGTACATTACTAAGTGTTTGTGCTATGTACTGTACGTGTATTTTATGTACATTACTAAGTGTTTATGTTATGTGCAGTACGACAGTACGTGTATTTTATGTACATTACTAAGTGTTTGTGCTATGAACTGTACGTGTATTTTTTGTACATTACTAAGTGTTTGTGCTATGTACTGTACGTGTATTTTATGTACATTACTAAGTGTTTTTGTTATGTTCTGTACGTGTATTTTATGTACATTACTAAGTGTTTATGTTATGTGCAGTACGACAGTACGTGTATTTTATGTACATTACTAAGTGTTTGTGCTATGTACTGTACGTGTATTTTATGTACATTACTAAGTGTTTATGTTATGTGCAGTACGACAGTACGTGTATTTTATGTACATTACTAAGTGTTTGTGCTATGTACTGTACGTGTATTTTATGTCGAATGTCTGATATACCTTCTAGTTGGTACAAGATGTTTCAGCTCATGTTTCTTTCTTATTGTATTACAGTCCGACTTTAAATAAAGATTACTTACAATGCACTTACTTTACTCTGGTGCTTGACTATATGTGGATATGTTTTATAGTTTCACATTTTGACATAACTATTCAGCTTTTGAATTTTGTTTTCTTTAAGGGTACTGTAAATCCATGCATCGTCCAACAGATCACGTGGTCATGATTCATTCCGTTGAATTCCACAACATTGTACAGACCACGCAGTGGTATTACAGTACGTATTGTATTATATCCGTTTACCTGATCAAGATATAGGACTCACGGCGGGTGTGACCGGTCGACAGGGGATGCTTACTCCTCCTAGGCACCTGATCCCACCCCTGGTATATCCAGGGGTCCTTGTTTGTCCAACTCTCTATTTTGTATTGCTTATAGGAGTTATGAGATTGATCACTGTTCATCTTCACCTTTCATAGTGTAAAACAAATACATATGTATTGGTAAATTTACTTCTATTGAATTTTATTTATTTAGAAATGTTGATAAGAATATTTTTGCTAACCTCACCTTTTTAAAACTAAAATAGGGGGGAATTTGAATTCGTGAATTTCCCTAAACTTTGATACTTTGTTTGTGAGATATTTCATTTCCCTATTCAATAAATATAAATGTTTAAGATTATTAAATTGAACTACATTTCCTATGACATTGATCCATAATGTGATTGCGTCACCATTGATATTCTGTCAGCCCCTTTTCTTCTATTACAGCTCCCTACTCCTTTGATAAAGACACCATTAATCAGATGATGGAGAATGAAGCTACGCACATTAAAGACAAATTGGAACATTTTGCTGATATGATGCGAGAGAAAAATGTAATATAAATTGTGTAACAGTAATTATAGCAGTCCATTCCTTCAAATACTGAAATACTCAGAATATACAGCTGTATTACGTACCTACCTCTGGTGTGTCCAGGGGTTCGTGTTTACCCAAGTATCTATTTTGTATTGCTTATCGGAGTTATGAGATCGATCACTGTTCGTTATCTTCACCTTCCATACATGTATGTGTAAGGTCCCTTTAGTGATCGTTCGTTACTTCGAGCAAACGAATTTTCATTATTCAATACTTATTTATTAATTTAACTTATTAACTTAGCTATTAATTTTAGTGATTTAATATTCAACGTAATTACAGGCATATTCGTATTGTTTGTTAGATATTTTGCCTGAACTCAACACGTCAATTTGAAAATTGAACTCGGAGTTATTTCAAACATACGCGAACGCTGGAAGAAGATCTCTGTTGCTATGGTGTATGGTGCACCCTTTTCGTAGAGGTTTCATATACGATGATAAAATAATGGTGTAGTTATGCATCAAAACTCATTTTACCATTTTCAGATTAACGGTACTGTGAAAAGCGTTCATGCTAACAAACCCGGAGAAGGCATAGTCACCGCAGCTCGAGAAGCGAATGCTGACGTCATCATCACAGGCTCACGTGGTACGGGCAAGTTGAGGAGGACATTTTTGGGTAGTGTTAGTGATTATGTGTTACATCATTCCGATGTCCCCGTCATCATATGTCGTCATAAAGACCACCATCATCACCATGGACATTAGACCGATGGCC
Source organism: Ostrea edulis (assembly GCF_947568905.1). Classification (NCBI taxonomy): domain Eukaryota; kingdom Metazoa; phylum Mollusca; class Bivalvia; order Ostreida; family Ostreidae; genus Ostrea; species Ostrea edulis. The sequence continues at coordinate 19,391,165 of NC_079170.1, read as the reverse complement.
GACATGAAAAGAGTGTTCAATGAACCTTAAGAATGAGGGGGTATGAAAAGCGCTTTACTTATCGATATTATGCTTAAATACATGTAGATGTGGAGAGTTTTGTATAATCCATAAAGAATTTTATATAGTCTGAATTAAGTTTTGAACGTACATGTATCATAAGCAGATTCAACGTAGTTTCTGGCATGTTCTAATTTACTGTCATTTCAGATTGGAATAACATGTGCATATATATGTACAGTGTGTGATCGGAAGTTTCTACTGTTAATGTAATTGTTTTCAGAAACATGATGTTAATTTCATAAATGATAAAAGTTTCTAACATTTGTTTGAGAAGCTTTTATGGATCTATAAAAAAACGAATAAGAATTGATTAAAAACAAGGAATTCAGCGAAACATTGCATGTTTTTATTTCTGTGAATTTTACGCAGCACTTTCTGGACTGTGTATATTAAGTATTCAGCCATTATGTTCAGCCATTCGCAGCATGGTTAGTGGCTTCCATGAATTTCTTCCTTTCTGCCTCCAGTGTCTTCTTTGATTTGCATATATAGCGTTTCTGTGCTGACGCCATATCAACAATGGTATTCCCATCGGAAATCTCGTTGATAACTTTAAGAAAGCAGCCCTGGTATTCTGGACAGCGACATTCCTGTCAATAAACACACACATAATTGGATAGGGATTTTGGTGTGCACATTTATGCATGGAATGATTATACTGTGAAAGTATGCATGTTTGTGTTTTCATGGGGCATGTAAACAAAATAAATCATGCAGCCTTCCCGTCAATGAACGATAGCACGGTAGATGCATTGCTGGAAACTATGCTTACAACAAGAAATGTTTGTAAAACATATATCCCCCCTTCCTGTGGTGCAATATTGAAAAGGGATATACATATGCATCATTTAACTGATAGTAGTGCCAAACTCATTCCAATATATTGAGCAGACAGTATCTTCCTATGTCCAGAGGGGATTCACCATATGACCTAAAAAAAAAACCAAAAAAAAACCAGTGTACCAAGTTTGATGTCTGTCAAGGAAAGGGTTCTCAAGATATTGAGTGGACCGTATTTTCCTACGTCCAGTTTGACCCTTGACCTTTGACCATGTGAATCCAAATTTACAGAGATCATCTACTCCTTATGATGTACCAGTGTACCAAGTTCGATGTTTGTCAAGCAAAGGGTTGCCATGATATTGAGTGGATAGTATCTTTTAATATCCAATTTGATCTTGACCTTTGACTATGTGTCAATAGGGGTCATCTACCCTTAAATATGTAACAGTGTTCCAAGTTTGATATATGTCAGGCAAAGGGTTCTCAAGACATTGAGTTATGTCCAGTTTGACCTTGACATTTGATCATGTAACCTAAAAATCAACAGAGGCCATGTACCAGTATATTAAGTTTAATGTCTGATATGGAAAGGGATTGAGCCGACAGTATCTTCTTATGTCCAGAGTGGATTGAACCTTAATCTTTTGAGCTGAAAATCGATAGGTGTCCTCTTCTACTCATAACCAACTCACAAATAAAATAGCATTACGATCAGGTGAATGGTTCTCAATATATTCAGCGGACAAGATTTGGTCTACCGACCGACAGGTGCAAAGCAATATGCTTCTTTTTTTGAAGGGGGTATAAAATTATTTAAATGTATTCTTTTGTGCAAAATATTGCTAACATTCTTGTTCTTTATTCACGTAATGACTGGATTTCAAACGCTCAACACACAGGAACAAGTCATCACATGACATGTCCAGTATGACGTCACAAATACAAGCTTTTATTGATGCTGTTGACCATCCATCTGAATGACCATAATCGTGTACTAGATGATCTTCATCAACCCGAAATATTTCCATAGACGATCAGTGAGAAACCGTACTGTATTACTTTGTTGAGAGTCGGATCACGACATTGTATCTACACTACTTAGGACGCTCTTATATTGATATGACTAATTAAAACCCTGCTGTTCTTGAGAGGATTTTCGATGATCTTCCCTATATATATCCACATAAAACTTTGATCCATTATCATAACCCCCACGATTAGAACGATTTTGAATCTCCACTCGATCATTAAAGAAGCTTTCACAAAGTTTTGTCTTTTCTGATTCAGTGGTTTTTGAGAAGATTCTTAAAATATACCACCATGTTTTCACTATTCATTAATTATCTCCCTTTTGAAAAGGATGCGACCCTTCATTTGAATAATTGCATATTCCTTTTTATCCAAATATGCTTTACGACAAGTATGGTTGAAATTTGCCCTGTGGTTCTGGAGAAAAAAATGTTAAAAGTTTACGGACGGACTGACGCCGGACAAACTGTGTGATTTCGCATTCTCTATGGGAGTTGTGATACTGATCAGTGCGCATTATCTTCATTTAAACTCAGGTGACTTAAAATAGTAGGAATGAACGCTATAGATTTCTAGGGGGGGGGGGGGTTCCAAAATTTTTCATTCATAGATAGGAAACGGGGACGAGTAGTTAAAGTATATCATCGAGGGAGTCAGTAACATTTCAATTCCCAGAGAAAGTTTATTTCCCGAGGCGTAGCCGATAAAAATAGACTTGCTGAAAGGGAATTGGAATCTTATTGACTTCCTTGATGACATACTTTAACCGTTTTGTTAGGCCGTTCTTGGCACGCTGATTTTGACTACGGATAACTCCGTTTAGCTGATCAAGACATGGGACTTACGGCGGGTGTGACCGGTCGACAGGGGATGCTTAGTCCTCCTAGGCACCTGATTCCACCTCTGGCATACATGTATACATGTACAGGGGTCCGTGTTTGTCCAACTCTCTATTTTGTATTGCTTATAGGAGTTATGAGATTGATCACCGTTCGTTATCCTCGCCTTTCATGTGTACGAATATTTCAAGTACAACTTAACCTTTCACCTTTCATCAAACCGATACAAACATTAAAACCAGAACAATAATATAATGTTTAAAACCTGGATCCTCTGGACCTACTGGTTGTTGTTGTCCTTTGCTACTGTAAACTGACTCTGATATACGGACACCAATTAACCCGTGATGGAATTCCATTTTATATCTCGACGGAGGGTAAAATAAACACACAACCTTTCAACCATTTTGTAATGAATATTCATGATTCCATTCGGAACTTATCAGAACTTTCCATAAGATAAAAAGAAACTGTTAAATGTTTTAAATAGGTGTGTAACGGTTTATCAAACTGACGCACCTTTTTGCAAGGAATCAGTCATTTCACGGTGATTTACAGGGAATTGCCAAATTATGTATATTTACATTTATATGGCGAGAAATCAGTAGAGGTATAATAATCACGACTGACATCTTCCGCATTGAATAAGACAACACACAGACTGTGATATCACCGCATCTATTTTAACGCGACCTTAGAAGTACAAACTCTATATACATACAGATACGAAAGCAGATCCTTCGCAGTCACAATTAAAATCGCAAAACGGTGCAGTGAGAAACATAATCAAACATCTTTCAAATGTAGTAAATCTGTAAAGCCCAATGCCTTACATTGATTCCACTCTGACTTACCTCCTCCATTACGATTCTGTCTTCATTGGCTTCCATATTTACTGGGTCCAAGCATCTCGTCTTCTCCATATATTTGTCGATGATGGTACACTGTAAAATCCAAATAATTAATTTTCTGTAATTCTTATATCTTGTTGAAGTATTATTATACATCTATATATCTTGCTTCAGTAGCATCTAACGGTTTTAATGGGAATGAAAAGTTTTATTATTTTATACTTTTTTTTAAATCTTTTTTTTTTTTTCTCAAAATTTCAAAGCAATTTCTGTATCCTCGGCATCCATTCCATCTTTTTAAAAGAAGTGGATTCGCTTTTACCATTGCTAATTCAAAATGATATTTCACAAAATTATTCGATAAAAATTGCAGCTAAGCATTCAAACTTAATTTACATATAAAACCCATCCGGTGCAGCTGTGCTTTACAAAGTATCAAATATCAAATAGAGATTATATCATATACAAAAAGTATATGAATTACACGGACTTAACGATAATATTGATATCCACTTGCAATCGTCATATTTGGTTTATTTCCAATATTGAGAAATGAGATATTTTTCGTCCCTTTTGAGAATCGTTAATCTATCTGTATATTTACTATTTTCCCACCTAACCCTTGATATCAGTGTTTCGAATCCTTTGATGTCATCATATATTTGGCAAATACATTACATAATCAATTTATTAATTCATTTTTTGGCATCATTATTAATGTTGAAAAATAATCGAAAAGACACGTACAGACGACTCTTAAAAAATATAACAACGTTGTTAAGAAGCCTGACATACGCCTTTCTCTAAATTAACAACACTCCATCAAATGCAACACTTGTATAAATAAGAAAGCCTGGACAAACTATCACTACGGAAGCAATTCTACAGCGGCGTCTTTATATTTTTCGACGTATTGACAAAATCAGGGGAAAAAAAATGATTTGTCTGTTGACACTGGTACGGCAGAATTTAGTTTTCTATTTACCTTTCAAATACATAGCACAGCTGTCATAAGTTTGTCTCTCTCTGTATTGACAGTTGCTATCTAACTGTGTGAGAGATTGATGATGTAGATATTGCCAATGTCATAAAAGGGATGCCTTCTCTTTATCTTAGTTAATGCCCATACTTAAGCGTAAATCATTAAATATCATTATATCTTCAAGGCCTTACAAATAAAGTGCGCTTTCATTACGTATGAGTTCCAAGTCTTGATACCATTTACACCGATACCACTATTATATAACACCCTTCACTATCGGAGAATAGTACAAAAGTTGCAATAATTGATAATACATGCAGAATCATACAGAGTTCATTCATTATGTAAAAATGTTGCATTTTTATGTTCTTATTACAATCTGCTGAAATTTGCACCTACCTATGGTAGATCTATACTAGATATAAATTTTTGCTCAGGATGAATCATATGTTTTAACTTTTTTTCATTACATTATTTATACTTGTGAAATTCTTCAATTCCACGCATGGTTACGTACTCTCACATGTCGGACGTTTGGAGAAAGCACTCATTACCTATGTTTACGTCTTAGCACGAGCGGAAATCGAACGTAAGAACTTCCGGTTACGGAGCGCTCTACCCACTGTGACACGTCGGCCGTGCTCATACTGTATAGACATCTGAATATTTACATTCACTGAAACTTTTCGCTTATATTTCTTTCGAAATTGACATTGCTTTCATCATGCATTAGATACGTTTGTTGCAAACTAGTTCAATCAGGTTTCTAGAACCACCTGTCTGCAAAATCATTACCAATTATAGAGTGTCATTACGGTCTAAGGGTCTATTAGCTGTTCCGTTTAATGTAACAAATGGGTAAACCATATGATATTTAGATTTTAATTCTAATCTATATTTTTAGATAATGCGTAAAATATAATTATAAACCATAGAATGTCCTTCTTTGTTGTTTCATCGGATAGCAATCATTGCTTACGCGGGTTATGCATTTTTTCTACAATGCTAGCTACCTTCATCACTCGATGAAACAACAAAGAAAGCATTCTATTGTTTAAATGAACATATTGAAGTGCTCCAGCAGTCAAAAAATTGGCGCAGCTAATACAAACACCATAACTAAATCTTTTCTGTATGCGGTTTTATTTTCATTGTATTTTAATTTTCATTATATTCTAATTTTTATTGTATTTTACTTTTCATTGTATTTTACTTTTCTTTGGACGGGACATATTATAGTACAGCGATGTCTGTACATTCGTCCGTCTTTCTGTCCGTCCGTTCGGGGTTTTCTGTTTTTATTTCCATTTCTCTGTCACATATCAAACAGAAACGTGCTGTGAACCTTCTTTGTGGGTCACTCTAGATCATTTTGCAATTCTGATCTCTACTTCTCTTACATGAGTGTTGCCGCTTTATTTCAAATGGAGGGTACATGATATCTAAATCCTCCCGCAGTTTTCATGTGAGGACCTTCTTATTTTACAGAGTGTTTGTATGGGTATTGAAGATTTGCATATATATGGAAAGGGTTTTGATTTTTGTAAGAGTTTGAGAAAATTACAGGATGTTGAACTTAATCGGTTTTGAGATAATATTACAAATTGATTACTTATTTGTCCCTTTCACTCCTATCACAGTTGTCAATCTAAGACCTTTGTAAACAAACTTGAAAATGTGCATGTTGCAAGGATTTTGATTCCCAACATTTTCCTATTTGAAAAAAAATTAAGGGTTGTTGAACTTTGTCAATATGGAGAAATATTTTCAACATAATTATGCTCTTGGATTGTCCGTGTAGCGGACAGTATAAGAGGGAACTTATACTACCTCACTAGTATAGTAGAATTCAATATCCTATAGAGAAAGCAACAGGAAGATTTTTCCCATATAAGTACCTTTTCATATGATAAATTACAAAATTTCATTTCTTCGATGGGATGATGATAGGATTTGGATGTATGTAAAAGTCCTACCATTATCCTATAGGATTTCTGTTTTCGGAAGCTAATGTGTATAATTTACAAGGGTCCGTGGGTTCAACCTTGGACTATGGGGTGCCGATTAGAATCCCATGGCATGCACTCTGGTATTTCTCAAACTCACTCTCATAGAGGATATAAAATAGTTCGGACTTTGTCGTGTCCGGAGTTCAATGCCCCACTGTTATTAACAGTGTTATCTGCGTATAACCGACACCAGACATTCTTCAATTAAAATAATCAATCAGAGGATTGTGATCAGGTCGACAGAGCCTCGTCTTGAATCAAACATAACATAACGATCTGTATTTAGAATTAAAATAGGGTTTTTCGATCGATTCGTGAATGTTAAACTTGCAATCACTCGGTGCATGATAAAAAAAAAATTCATTTTTCACTTTTAAAGTTAGTTTCGTAAGAAAATAAAAATTACTTCTTTCCCGTATTTCATTAAAAAGTATTTCAAAAAATAGCTAGGATTTTATGTAAAGCTTTCATAACCTACAGACTACATATGGATGAGGATATCAATATAAGATCCAATATGAAACTACTTTTTTCGAAGGAATTTCTAGAGATTAGCATTCATACAGGAACGTGCTTTCAACATTTTGTCATAGCACTATATATATATTTTTTTATTAAATTTATTTATAAAACCTATTTGTTTTCACGCCTCGCTATCGAAAACGAAGGGGTGCGGGTCAGAATCGGCTCTCATAAGATACTAAATTAAATAAAACACTTCACTATTATATTTGCGATATTTTGGCAACAAATTACATTTTTTAGATGCTAAATTTTTAAGTTCGGCACATGATTCCATACCTGTTTGCGAAATCAGAAGATCTGGCTGTCCTAATAACTTTACAGTGGTACAATGTACATTTTAACTACATATATACATGTACATGAGATATAATCATCAAAATGAAGACTTAAGTCACCCGAATTCAAAAATTTCATAAATTCGAAGGCAATTTTCTATGATGATGAATAAAAATAATTCATCAACGGGTCAAATCTATATTTTTAAAAAAAAGAATTTAAGCTAAACTTTGGCTTCCAGAATACTTAAGCATTCTTTCGAGAGAACAAATTGGAAACCTCTTGTTGAATTCAGAACAACAAACCACCATTTACCCATAGAGGTAGGTGGTATGGAATTCCAGCAAATGATAGAAATTGCACACTCTGTAATACTGGTAAATTTGCCGACAAATGCCACTTTTTCTTAGAATATACATCCCTATCCACTTTACGGAAAAAAGTTTTGGCTTCTAGCTATTGGTAGGTACCAAATACACTGAAATTTAGAGAATTGATAACAACATCAAACTTTAAAACATTAAAAAAAAAATTATGTATATTTATTTCTAAAATCCAGGAGATTGTCCGCTGTCCTAACATCTATATCTATCAAATGTCCAAATCGCTTTGTATGAATTATGCCCCACCTCCATTTTGTGCTAATGAACATATACATACATGTATTATCTATATATCCATACCCTTGGAAATATTGTTTATATAATTACAAATTCAAAGTTTTGTACCTCATGTGCCATTGTGAATAGTTTGAGAGAATAAATGAAAGGAAAATGAGAAATTAGCTGAATTCATAAACAAACCGAGTTCAGGAGGGTGAATATATGAAGATCTCTTGAATATAGGTACTCGTAATTGAATTACCTTACCTATTTCAATTTAATTAAAACGATTTTTTGCAAATCTTTTCTGTCTCTTGTTGGGGGCTATCTGTTCAAGATCGTTTAGGCAATCTGATACATGTGCGTTACTGCTTCAATGAGTCAGTCTTGTTAGAAAAAAGGTGTCTGAAAAAATGTATTTCTTAGAAAATCCATATTCACTTGTCTGGATCCCATTTCCTTTTCAAACTTCGCTATCTAAAACCGGGGACCAGACTATGCTGACATAGGTACTATAATTTCTTTTCAATATTCAAGGGCTTATTTTATATCTAGAGGAATTGTAGATTTTTTATTTTTATTTTATATTAATTATTTATGTTTATGATAAATGACGACCGAGTACGTAAATATGGTAATGGAATTATAAATAAATGCAATAATGATCAGGGCTTACTCAATAGTGGGTGGAGAAAAAATTGCGCTGCTAATAAAATGTGTTTGTTAGATATGGATATGTAGAATTTTTCGCCATTTTCCATCATTTCATCTTTCTCTGTTGAGTTTTAACAAACTAGACAATTTGTATACTAAAGAAAAGCATATTGCTTACATACCCATAACTAGCTTATTTACCCCACATGCCGTCTGTGGCCTTCTCTTTCACAATCTTACGGCTAGCATTGACTTTCGTGATATCTGACCCCTCACCACTTTACTATATAGGGATTTAGACATTGCACATATTCTCATTATTAAACACCATTTCAGTTATTCTCATAACACGTGCAGGACTTCAAACACACTATACCTCTTTAATTGATGGAAATACTTGACACAGTTTCACAATAAACTGTACCGTGCCTTTATAAATGAACAACGGTTGATACATACATATGTACACCGGTAATTGCAATTGATCGAAGATTAAAAAAAATCATTAGGTGATCTATTAATATATGTAAAAAGATACATGGAGTTTTATACGAGGATGCGTGGGATGTCTTGACTAATGTGAAACTATTTTGCAAGAAACTATTTTCCACAGAAAAGGGGGGGGGGGGGGTAAAGCACTTCATTTGATATTTGAGTCCAGTATATTGTGGAGAGAACTGGGTAAATATCGTAAAACGAAACACTTTCCACGAGTTGTTTCTTAGAATTAAACGAATTAAATACTACAGTGTCTGTAACTTTTATTGAATGAAATTACACATTATATACATTTACTAGTATTCCACTGTTAATCTGTAGTTGTCTAATGCTAATCAAATATCTTTAGCCCCTAGTGAAGAACTCTCCAAGAATTTTCAGTATGGTCATTTCGTTAATTGAACTTTAGCACCTAGTGAAGATCTCTCCAGGAATTTTCAGTATGGTCATTTCGTTAATTGAAGACGGACAGTTCATGAAATTCCTGTTATGTTAAAATAAATCATACTAACCGTAGGCAAAATTCTCTTCATGTCTGCTTCAAACGATGCATGCGCTACTGGAAAAAATATTCCCAGAAGGAGCAAATACGTGTGGTACTCCATTGTGTGTCGTAAACCTTGCCGGAGCAGAATCATGTTGCATGTGTACATATATGAGAAGGCAGATCTCGTCATTGATGATTTTAGCCACACGCAGCCAGGAGGAGGAGCGATTATAATCGCGTAGTGATCTACCCCCCGCTGTGTTGTATGTGTGCTTTATATTTGTTGATGTCAATTTGTGTTGAATAAGTAACCCCTGTATGAAATCAATCAATGCTTTCTTATTTAGCTTATATTGAGCGATAATGCCAGAGTCGGTGGAAAATCCTTTACATCAGTTACACGGGGTCTAAAAGAGTAGTATATTTTTATATTTGTAGCCAAAAAAGAACACTTACAAAAATATTTTACAAGGGTTTTAATAAAGTACATGTACATGGTTTTAGTCATGTACATGAAAGTACACTGTACGTGATTTTGACACGTATACATGTGCATTAATTACATGTAATCTGCAATACAAAAAAAAAATCCAGCCACTGTGATTTATAATGTGGTTGTACATTTAACTTAAAGAAAAATCACCAAACTATGTTTAATACAATGTGACGTCAATACTCCGACGCGCACCTGTTTCCGTGTGCCGTGTGGTAATGTCGTATCAAATGAGCCCACGATAAATCCATCGTTGGACTGCTATAATCAAAGATTCTACGGTACCTACCGTATTTAACCCTGGACTTTCTACAGCTTATATTTTGTCATTACGAGTCCCCGAATTTGCAGCAGCTGTTGTATCTGCCCAACAGAGCAAAGGAACGAATTTGTATCTGCAGATCAAACGAGTCCGTGTCAACGAACTATGGCCGGTAATATGTGGACTCATGCTGATTGCAGATTTTCTTGTTATTTTACTTTCGTTTTGAATCTGCACCACGTCCACCAAACAAGAAGGTAGTGTGGTCAAAAAACGTACATTCTAATTCGACAATTAGATTACCATTTTGTCTTTGGTTACATTAATTCCTGTTTAATAATGGGGAAATATAATAACACATTTTTTTCTTAATTATGCATGGATCAAACCAGACTATCATTATGATTTTTAAAAAAAAATACCTGTAGTTACTATTCAACTGTAGTTTGTTAGTATACCTTTGTCCTTTCTATGTATTTAATTCTTCCTAAGGGCTGTTTTAAATTGTTTTATACGTTATTAGGGTAATTATATCATTTCATTAGGCGCTATATATTACTAATAATAATTATGCATTTTAATTTTGACACTATGAATATCGTATTTACATGTATGTGCACATCGCTTTTATATTATCTTTTCTATCACATTTGTAAAGCGCTTTAGAGAACTAATGTTGACAGGGCGCTTTATACATCTTTTAATTACAATTACATTCGTATTTTATTGGAGACACAAAGCAATTGACAAATATGTCATCGCAAAATCTTTTTTTCTTTCAAATGTTCAATCATTTACTCATTTTAAGGTGAAAACAAAAGTCTTGTTTATATGGCACAACAATTCCTATCATTTCCAGCAAGGTGCGATAACATGTCGATCTACTTCAGCAACAGGCAATTTGTCACCTTTCCATGGTCTGGAAAAAATAATTCGATAATTCATTTTAAGTTACATATCCAACATAATTTTTTTTAGATGTAAATCTTCTTTAATATTCATCAATGCCTATACGTATATGAATAAACAAAAGAACTTACTTATAGTACATCCGGGGAGCGTCTCGTATGTTGAGGGGTTGAAATACCTGAATAGAAATGATTTTTAAAGAAACATCCTAACGCGGGTACGAACTGTCATCCTCGTGAGAATAATAATCTAACTTTTAGTATAGCAGATACATTCCAAGGCGTTTGACTTTACAGAAAGATATCATGTACATGTAAATAATAAAATAATTCATCTTCGTGAGATCAAATGTTGGCTGTTTGAGAAAAATGGCTGTGTCAATGGGGAATTCATTTCGGGAAGTTAATCATTCCTATGAACAAGTGAAGATAGCGAACAGTTATCAATCTCATAGATTCAATAAAAAATAAAAAATTAAGAGAAAGGCAAACACGACCCCTGGGTATACCTGAGGGGATCAGGTGCCTAGGAGGAGTAATCATTCCCGGTCGACCAAACATACCGACCGTGAGCCCTATATCTTGATCAGGTAAACGGAGTAATCCGTAGTCAAAATCAGTATATTAAAGAACAGCCTAACAATTGATATAAAACACGTCAGACAAAATTCGGCCCAGTGATAGTTTGTATTTGCAAATTATATCATTGTAACGACCATAGAATTTGTGAAATGCTGACGTTAAGCGAAACTGTTGAGATTCCTGTGACATTAATTTTCAGTAGCATGCCTCCATTTAACATTAATCATGCGCAGAACATGCTCTCTCGCATCGCGAATCATCTGTAGGACACAAACATCATATGCATGAAAGGTGAAAATAACGAACAGTGATCAATCTCATTACTCCCACAAGCAATACAAAATAGAGAGTTGAGCAAACGTAGTCCCCTAGACACACAAGAGGTGGGATCATGTGTTTAGGAGGAGTAAGCATCCCCTGTCAACCGGTCATACCCGCCGTGAGCCCTATATCTTGATAATGGAATGTTGCTACACTGAATGGGGAAGTTGACGATGGAGAAGCTGAAGTCATCTCGTTTGTCATAAAGTTGTATAACATTTGTTTTCCGGACTTGTATTAAAATGCTTTGCTGATTTAGAACGATGTTATAAATGATCCAGTTTAATAAGAGGTATAACCTTCTTTTTTTTTAAATCGCCATCTAATTGTTTTCGTCTGCATGAATTCTGATATTGATCTGAAACTTGACATGCTAGTAAACGGATACATACACTGTATTAAGTTTGCCTTTCGTCACGCTTTATCCAGTCAATAAGAGTATAATCCTTTGTACTGGATTCAAATTATGAACTCTAAGGCAAAGTTTTAAGATATATATTGGATATGAAAATCCCCTGTGTAGTTTTCTAATGTAAGGCTATACACCAAATTTGACTTTCATTAAGAAGGACCCACTTTCACCTGAAATGTAACCCTTTCTATTGAATTCTTGTCGGTGGTGGGAGAGCTGGTAGGGGATGTGCATTGTTTTACTAATACTCTCACAATGTTTATTCTAGTTCAGTTTCCATATAGTTTCAGTAAGGATTCAGATTCATGTGTATGTCCATACCATGAAATAAAATAAAAACTACCCCCTCCAACATTAATAATTCTATATGTACGGCATAAAATCTCGAACTTACAATGTAACTGTACATGTGTAGACTTGCATGTTCTGTATCTTAGTGACTTTCAGCTCTTATCTTATTGATATTGTAAGTAAGTGATTTTTTTATATATCTGAATTTTTCTGATGCCAAGCGTATGTGTATACATTGTCCAGTACTGTATATGTGTTCTTATAAACGAATCTCGGGGTATAATTCAAATTTTCGCGTGCCAATACTTGATGATAAGCCAGTTTCGAGATAAAAGCTCTTCTGTGTAGGAGATGCATTTAGTGGTACTTTGAATACGTAAGTGGGACGGTGGACTTACAGTCAGTGACGAAGACGATAAAATGTATTAAGAATGGTTTCTCTCTAAATATGTAAATGTAAGAAATACAAAATGGTATCAAAACAAATGTTTTACTAAAGTGGAATCATAACAACACTGTCATATTTATAAGTAATATCCTAGATCAACGAAATAACGCGATATAATTAGAATTTCAATTAATCAGTGCTCTCTGAATACTTACATGTGTCATTTACTTAGTTCATGTATCAATAGAATACGGGTGATGACACTGCATATGGGAAACTGACTGAGTACATTCGCTCATGCGTGCAGTGATGGGTATTTTTCCCACTCTAGCATGTATAGATAATTGTTCCGTGCCTTTCTGTATACGATAATTCTCTAAAGGGAAATAACTCGGACGCATCTTGAAACTTGCGCATTATTATGAAGCTATTATTGTTCATGCATGTAGCGGGTGATTGAAATACTCACTGGAGTTGAATAGTTGACTGGGGTTGGAAAGGTGAACTTTGTGGAGGACGGGATTCGCTTCGACCTGTCCGCCTTTTCCTTGATAGAGACTGATTTATGCCGGCGGACATCCGATTCCCCCACACCGTTACCAGCAGAAGTGTGTGGAATATTTTCTTTGTTTTCTTTTCCATTCTGTTGTTTCGGTGGCTTTGGTGGCATAGCGTTTTGGAGATTTTTTATCGAAGCTGATGTTGAATTGACATTTTTCATGGTTTGGCGTATTATTGGCGCGGAATTGTACCGCTTGTTTAACTTTGCGTGGGATTCTGCATGCGCAGTTCCGGAAACCAAGGCTGTTTCATTTAAACGTTTGACTCCAGCTGAAACAGCTCGCCTTCTCTCCATTTCCGAAACGTCGGCCTGTTTTCTCCGCTCACGTTCTAGTTGCTCTGCAATTAAATGAGCGAGATTTTGAAACCTTGTGAATCGTCTTTCTACATCTAAAACTGGGTCCGCTTGTCATATCCATACAAGCTTAGAGTGATTTGAAGTACTCTTGAATTCGATTTAGCTACATTAAAAAAAACCTGTTTCGTGTACGTATTGCATAGCAAGAATAATACAAATATTCTAACCAAAGAATGCCGATGCAGTTTTTGGTCGGCATATATATTTCCGTATTGCCTCTCCGTAGTCCTTGCGTCGCCTGGTAGCCATCTTGTTAAACTCTGTACAAGGTGTGCCGCACTTGAAAGGCTCCACAGATATTCTGTCTGGTGCCGACATTGGTCTCTGTTTAAGGCTGTCATTTCCAGGCTCCTTCTGGGACTCTTTCGGTAAAAAACATTAATTCACATAAGTGTTACAGCATCTCAGATAATTTTCACATAAGTGTTATCTATTACTTTACTGTTAAGAATATTGTACCAATACATACTTGCATTTACCCAATACCAGGATGGAAGTTAACATCAAAATACAGTACAGCGGTGTGTTTTTGTTTTTTTTTCAATCTTTCTTTTTTTTTTTTTTTTCTTTTTATTTCTTTCTTTTATTATTTTTTTTTTTTTTTTGCAATGTGATAATTTTGGCTTTTTTTTTTTTTTTTTTTTTTTTTTTTCCCGCTTTGCAGTTTGGTATCAAGCTGTCAAATATTCACTGGCTAAATTTGCACCCAAATGTGTCTGCAATCATCGAATGTATTTTCGCAAGAAATATAACTGTTTAGCAGTTGTGGATAAATGTAGCACTCTTCAGCTCGGGAGGTAAATAAACTATTAGGGTATTTTCAAGTCAGCGGTTTCTGAACAGTAAAACGTTTTACAGATAAGTGATTAACACTATACTACTTATAAATGTTTAAGTTTTTTACTCCATGTTAGCCAAAACACATTCTGCTAAAATTACTCGTATGCCTACATGTACATGCATGAGCTTTTACACCCGCGGAAAAAAATTATTATACTTTACATGTATGATTTCTTTATTTCAAAAAGGGATCGATATTCCAAAAGTGTTTGGTAAATATTATTCTTTCTTTACCACTATAATGAACACCCCCCCCCCCCCTAAAAAAAACCCTTAGGAATTCATACTCTTCTACGTGTATGTGTATATCTTATTAATTTTTGAACCAGAGTTGACGGCTATGATTTCTTGGTTGGTTATATCACTTATAATCATCTGTTGGTTTTCATAATTCTACGCACAAAATCACCAATTTCCCCCTTTGCTTCACGATTTGCAAGCATGAAGGGAAAAAAAGCTGAAAGTTAAAATACATATAGTGATGGAATTCTATACAAATTCATTCCAACCTGCTAGCTGTTTCTTGTTTGGCTTGTCTGGAGTCAGGTCTATCTGGACAATTGTGTGAGGAACACACAGAGTAAACAGATATCTGCAAAGACAAATAATTCAAACACTAAGCAAATATATAATTATACGGTTGGGTAAAATAATAGTACATGTGTGTGTACACATGTGTATAAGAGCCTGTATTATACGCATGGTGTTGTTTAACATAAAGAACAACTTCTAATAAAACTGGGTCGAAGATGTCAGAAAAATAATATTTAGAAATATAAAATCTAACTATAAGAAGAATGCAAAAATAAAGAATTTGATGCGGGTTTGCCGACAGGTCAACCTGATTAAAACCACCCCTCCCTTTTACACCCCTGATGAGTATAATGAAAAGGGGGTGGTTTTGATCAGGCTGCCAACAGATACACGTGTGCTTACTTATCATAGAATTCCATTATACAAGAATGTCTGAAAGTGGAGACGGTGGAACAGCTTCCGGAATCCGCTTTCCCCGAGTCCTGTGGGGAGAAATAGAGGAATATTAGCTCCGTAATATAATGGTGTTTAATTAAGCACTTGATGAAGTTGATGAAGCCTATCAAAATATCATAATAAAATTACGATCACTCGTTATTTAAACACATCGATCGTTACTTAAACGCCATTTCTAAGTACAGCTGTACCAAGCATCTTACTACGACAAATATTAGCTAGCTGCTAAATCAAACGAATAAATAAATAAATAAATAAATAAAATAAATTTTTCAAAAAATGAGAAGTAAAAATAATAATGATAAGATGAATTAAAATAAAAAGATTTCCTTCATCAAAATCGAAAACTAAAGTCGGAGTCGTATGTCATGATGTTATACGAACTAAATTACATTGAAATCGACCTTTAAGCACTTAAAATCAAGATTTGGAAAATTTTCGAATGTTACCTACATATAATTGAATTTCCAATATAAATGCCATGGAATAAAGTACTAGCAAACATTGCAGTGTGGTTGAGCAATCTTAATGGCTAATTTTATTATGATTTTCTTTTGGTATCATCTGCGACATTTTACAATTAAACTGTTAAGAAAACTCATACATTGATTTCTATCTTTAATTACTATAAAAATATCCAAAGTAATGAACTGTATTATTTCATGTGAAATTCATATGATTAACATCCTTATATCTTAAGAGTTTTTTTTAAATCCAAACAGAAATTATGGGAGTCCTTGTTGAGATTATCGAGAAACAGAATAGCGAGTGTAATTCATGGGCGTTTTTCTATGTGTCCTGCCTGTGTTTAGACATTTACTAAACAGTAGTTCTTCAATCTCTATGATTTCTTATACTAAAAATCATAAGTATGTATCTTTACTGTGATATAAAATGAAATCGCAAATAAAAAGCATTATAAACGGTACTTATTACCAGTGCCCCCCCCCCCCCCCTCCCACTAAAACCATCCGACGCAAAATATATTCCCTCACAAATATTGTATTATGTAGCAATATACTTAACACTCTTTTTGCAATATATTACAATCAAACAATTTATACATTGTGGTAAAAATTATAATAAAATTGACTCTTTTTTAAAAAAATCAACCAGTAAAAATAATACATGTGCAAACCTCACGAGATAATACATTTGAATAAAGACTTAGTGTACATGGGTTTCAATTAGGTCGTGGTAAATTAGCGGAGAAATAGTGATATGAAAATAGTGTATATTTAGACTCTTGAAAGACATACAATGTATAAAAAAATATTCGAATGTTTGAGTCGTTGGTCATAGTTAACCTTGAAAGAATTTATATATAAAAAAATATTCGAATCTCTGAGTCAATACTTTAATAAAATATGTCAATGCTATGTTCCTTTGTCAGCTCGCTGTGTATTCATAGAACAGTTCATTAATTCACGGATAATTATTCTGATTTCTTCATAAATTTCCCTTGAATGTACACTATATATTTTCTACAAAGTTAAATAGCAAGAATTGCTTTGTATTCTGTCCTTTATAAATTCTCTCATACCTATCAAGAACACAAAAACCACAAAATGTTAATTTTTTCCTTCATACGCACGTTGAAAAATATAATTTGAAATATGTAACAATTAGTTGAGGTATGGGTACAAATATCGGTACATAACTCATCGATAGATCGATACAGTGCAACACCTTCAAAATAAATACATACAACACAAAAGAATATATTAGAAGTATTCATTTGAATTTTAAAAATGCTATTTGATGTTCGTAAATGTCTGTTTTGTCACTGAATGCATCGCTGATGGAGAATAGATAAGGTTAAAAAGCTCCGGTATATCAAAACTTCTGATAGACTACAACATTTCATTATGAAATCCATCTATGATTATATGTATATATAGATCATTGAAATGTGAACCACAAGTTCTGACAAATCGGTTCTTTACAACATCGAAGCCTTCAATTCAGTATTCAAACTAATAATATATTCTGATTGATTGTACATGTATCAAGATTTAAAAGTCTAAAACGATTTTTGTCATGGGTACACAGTAAAACTGAAATTGCATGGGCTTCAATTATAGTGTTATTTACCAAAAACGGACACAGAGTTCATTTGATCCATAATTATTTCAAGCAGACAAATAAAAAACCCAAATCGAAACTTGATGTTGAAGGAATTGAAAATGAACAAGTATTTATAGGTGGCAATAAACTGAGCTACTGCTAGCAGCCATGAACATTCTGTGATTAGTAAAACACACACTCCAAATACAACACAGATGTATAACTCGTGGTACCTGCGTCCTCGTGCCAACACCAAGTAAATTCGAAAATTGTGAGACCTTTATTCCAGATCGAAAAGAAAACAAAGTAAATAAACGAAATTAAATATATTCCACATCCCTGAAAGAAACCATACACACATTTTTTGTACATGCATGTAATATACAAAGCAGTGTAACAATTTCCTAGAAAGTGTCCGAAGTTTTACCATTCGCGTCATTTTAACTGCCTTCAAATCTCCTGCCTATAGTTCACAAAAATTTAATTTGTTGAAATAATCCGCTAGTATAATTTTTAAATGCATTTCATAATATAATGATTTCTATAAGTATTGATTATGATTACTACCTAAATTTCTTTAAATAAATCTACAAATGTTTTTATTGTTTCATATCAACTTTAGATACATGTACTTGGAGAAACCAATTGCTATTCATATTACGTTGATCTTCATAAACATAAGTATGCATGCTTTGATCTTTTTGCCTCCTTCAATATCATAATTTACCATAGGAAATCAGATTCGCAGTTTGAAAGGAGACGATCAACAGTTTTTTTTTTTTTCAAAATGAAAAACAGAAAGATAATATGTGCACTATATTCACAAGCACTTGTTTCATATATGCCCCCCCCCCCCCTTAATATTACCAGGAGGGGGAGGGTGGATTAAGAGAGGGGGGGGGGAGGGGGCACCCATGTATGAAACAAGTGTCTGTGACTATATACATATGTTAAAAATCTGATCTATATAGGATTTTTACTAAATATTCTATAATAAATCTACAGTCATTTTACCTTTGGTCTTGTGAGTGCAGATCGCAACATCAGAGAACACAGATGGCCGTTTTGGAGTTTTAAGGCCAGCTCCACATCTTTAACGGCCTGTAACAGAGAGTGTTGAAAACATGTCACCGTATCCAGCATCCTGTGAAACTTACAAGCTGTTCTTTCATTCATCTTGTCAAATTGCAATGTCTCGTACGTGCATTATAAATCAGAAATCTTATATCTTCATGATATACATGTGCATGTATGCATTTAAAGGTTATATTTTGTGATGATGAAACAAATTCTAAAGTAGTATTTATAGAAATATGCATCAATATTTCATTCAGTGTATTCGTTCTTTATTCTTTGGGAGGGGGGAGGAGGGTGTCAATAATCCATTAGGCGGAGAAATTCATTGTGTATTAGGGAAGATCTGGTTTATAATTAAATCTATGGTGCCTTACCGCTCCTTCGTCGTCATTTGAACTCTTCGTTAAAGCACGGATACAATAAACATCCTGAAATAACATTTTCAATATAGTCAAAGTTGCTTAACAATATACAAAACTCTGTGTATATACCTGTGTGTATAGATATAGTTATCATTACTGATTACTGGCGATTTAAATTCCATGGTCACAAGAGAGAGAGAGAGAGAGAGAGAGAGAGAGAGAGAGAGAGAGAGAGAGAGAGAGAGACTGGTCACTATTCAGAGATTACAGTACTTATTTACATCATGATATTCAGTCTTCACTAATATTGATAAATAAATGGCAACCCTTTTCTGCATTTATTTTAAAGTGATTTTAGTTCTTAATTCGTGTTTTTTATTCTCTCTTTCTCTCGCCTCTTGACATCCATTTAATTTCCACAAATCGATGGGGTATCATAGACTACTTTTTTTTTTCTTTTTTTTTTTTGGTATCAACATTTCTTTCAAATTCGTCAGAAAAAAGTGCACTGCCATAAAGAACCATGTTTTCAACCTCGAAATCAAGTTCCCGCGAACATGCACAATCTCAGACTCGGGAATGTTTAAGTCTGGATCATCCAGATGTTTGTCAATTGTAGTTCCATATATTTTAAGAAATTTTTTTTTTCCTTGCGCGATTTTTCTCATTTCCTCTTCTTCTTTTCTCTTAATTTTTGTACCCCTGATTAGGAAATTTTGTGTAATTTGTAGAAATAATCAAGTGTATACAAAGGAACTATTTGCTGTTGGTAGCTGAGGCTACTTCCTGAGGTGCACTCCGGCTGTTTACACACATGTGAAAAACACGTGGATTTGAGGGTAGTCTTGTTTGCGGGTAATTTTTTTTTCGAAAATGCCGCGTAGGGTGTTGTTTTTCTGGTGTCGGCAGACGAGATAGGTAACATAGAACGTGTCTGACTGCGTTATTCGGCATCAATTTTGTAAACTGATTTTTAATGATTTTTTCCCCTCTATAGTAATATATAGTGAAAATAATTACCGGTGTGATACCATAAACGTCCTGGGACTTTTGGTCAGTATTTTTTCTGAACTCAAACCGAGGTTTATCGAAATTCTGATAAAGACGTTGATTGGATAGTTCAATAAGGCCGTCCCTGTGCTCATAAAAACCACTTGTACTTTGAATCGAACACGAAAAATATCTGTTTGGATTCTTTCTTGAGTAACTGCATGTATTATGCAAGTTGAATATGACACCTGGGATGACCCTAATTTAAAATACAATATTTTAATCAATCCTGATAAAGCATCGTTTTTAAATGAATTTATACACGGAACTATCAATATTTTATCAAGACGACATTGCAAACACATTTTCTTTCAACAACGTCCTAATTTTTGGTTTACGAGATCAGCGTCATTTAACTGGATTTGTTTTTCTACAGAAAGTATCAATCTAATTAAAATTAGATCTTCCATCCGCTACCCAGTTTTCGATACGTCCATGCGACGTATCGAAAACTGGGGAGCGGATGGAAGATCTAATTTTAATTAGATTGCAGAAAGTATATACATAAGTCTAGCTAATAGCTGATGGAGACAAAGAATGTTAGAAATTTAGCGGTGTAAACGTCATATTAGAGGATACACGGAAACTACTTACGGGATTTTTGCTATCCAAAACGACTGCTTTTTCTGCATCCTTCATTGCGTTTTTCATATCACCTAAAAAATTATACAATTATTGTGACACCACCTAAATAATTATATAATTATTGTAACACCACCTAAATCATAGTCATTTCACTTTTATGTACAACTGCTGTAATATCGGCGAAATATATTATTATGGGGATGCTTACTACTCCTAGACACCTGATCCCACCTCTGTGTTTGCCCCACTCTCTATTTTGTATTGCTTATAGGAGTTATAAGATATAGTTATTCCACCTGTCTACAACTTTCATAATTTGTATTCAATTTAAATGGACTCGTCACATTACCCATTTCAATCACTGAACCGAATTAATTAATTATACAATTAAAAACTTTCCCCTATGACGTCACATGGCTAACTTTAAAACTCTGTGGTGATTAGGACAGGTTCACACCGCCACATCCAACATTTGGATGATCATTGTCAAACTATGTTCTTTTTGTACATGTTGTTTTATTCCATTCGAGAATTATTCACAATTCATGATGCTCAGGGTCGTTGCAGATTTGTTTTTTGTGGTGACAACGCCTACCTCCGTTTGTAAGATCAGATCGAGAAAAAAAACAACTGTGACTTTGGTTCTGTTGTCCGGTGCTTGACGTATGTTTAAACGCCTTGGATTTGAGGTGGCGCCGGGACTGAGGATATAACCCGGGCCTCCCTGCTGATATAACCCGGGCCTCCCTGCTGATATAACCCAGGCCTCCCTGCTGATATAACCCGGGCCTCCCTGCTGATAGAACCCAGACCTCCCTGCTGATAGAACCCGGGCCTCCCTGCTGATAGAACCCAGGCCTCCCTGCTGATAGAACCCGGGCCTCCCTGCTGATATAACCCGGGCCTCCCTGCTGATATAGCCCATGCCTCCCTGCTGATATAACCCAAGCATCCCTGCTGATATAACCCGGGCCTCCCTGCTGCATGCGAGCGCCCTAACCTCAACGCTACTGCGACCGGATTTTCAAACTCCACTTTCGATATTTATTAATACCATGTCACACGCACCCTTTCGTATTGAATTGTAAACGCATGTCCAGTATTTAAATACAGTATTATCATAGAGTCTGATGAACCAACCCTGGCTTTGATTTCTCAACAACATAAATCTCAAACTTAAGTTTGAGTTTTATTTTATTTGAATAGTGAAAATTTGAGTTAAATCTCAGACTTAATTAAGTCCGAGATTCGACTGAAGATTGATTCGAGAAATCAACAGGCCTGCGGACGTGAACTTTAGTGGATGATGTCTTGCTTATTGAACTATGCTTACCATGTATACTTGCATCTTCGCTAGCTAAGGGTGACGCTCCGGGTACCTGTAAAGTGCGAAACGAAACGAAATCTACCGAAACGAAACGAAACCCACCGAAACGAAACGAAATCTACCGAAACGAAACGAAACCCACCGAAACGAAACGAAACCCACCGAAACGAAACGAAACATTGTATAATCGAACTCTTTTAATTATAATAAATAAAAATGGTATCTCAGGCCCCTGTTAAAGTTTACACATATAAATAAAATTCGCCTCCCCTTTGATGTAGACTTTCGGCTTGACTGATACAAAGTTTTAAAAGTTGGAAAGGGGCCCGGGGGGGGGGGGGGGGAAGGGGTAAGCACAAAGCACATAAATACCATGTGCAATTAGCTTCGGATCCATAAATTTCAGAACGGAAGGTTACAGTCTCACAGGTCAGAGGTCTGGGGAAACACACTAAACGAGGGATGGGGTGGTCGGCGTTGGATCCGCTTTTGGGCATAAATACATGTTTCAGTATTTTTGTTCTAAAGACAAATATATGTATACATGTGGATATTGTGTATTTGTATGTAGTATATCAAACGGTGGATTCTGAATATGTCCTCCCGTTCTCTTTGTGATTTCTGCTTAAAATTCTCTTGTTCATAAGCCTTTTCAGTTTACAAAATGACGACCTCCTCCTAATATTATTGCATTAAAAAAATTCCGTTTTCCGTCCCGTTTTCAATTCCCCGTCTTAGCAACACCCCAAATGTCAATCTCTCACCAGAGGGCGTATTACGCTACGCTACAACGATAACTCTGGGTAGAGATTGCCCAAATGTATAGAGTTTTCCCATTATTGAAAGTACTCGCACCTCAGCAGTTAGAGATAAAATAAGAGGTTAAGAGCTCTTCCTGCTTTCAATTTTCTCAGACACCAGCTTCTTCAAACAATGTATCTATGCCCAAAGGCGGATCCAACGTCGGCAACCCCACCCCTCGTATAGTGTGTTTCCCCAGATCTCTGAGACTGTAACCCTCGGTTCTGAAATTTATGGATCCGAAACTAATTGTACATGTCATTTAAAGGGACTGGTTCACGATTTTCGATAAAAATATTTTTCATTTTTGATGGTAAACATTAGAAATATAACTCATTTAATGTTGACAACCAAAATTTTGACCTTCTGAATGCAAGAATGAAAGTAATATTTTAGCCTTAAATATGTGTTATGTAAACAAAGACTCGAGTCTTTTTATGTAAACAAACAAACAAGTGAAATATTGATTTTGTAATATAATGCATCTTAATTTTGGATAGTCACAAATTTTAACTTTTAGATGACACATTTCACCCCCAAAATGCTTGAAATATGAAAGATATAATAATACTTAGATCGATATCCATTTCTTTTGAAAATTTTGTAAACAATAGCATACCGCAATCTTTGTTTACAAAACAAATAATAAACTCTCTAAAATGAGCTTCTGTGATGATGTATAACCTTAATTTTCATGTGAAATCTTTCAAACACATTAGACAGTAGATTTTGATCATTAAAAGTGAAGAACAAAATTTTGGGTAAAATCGTGAATCAGTCTATGTACTTTGTGCTTACCCCCCCCCCCCCCCCCCCCCCCCTTCCAACTTTTAAAACTTTGTAACAGTCAAGCCGAAAGCCTACATCAAAGGGGAGGCGAATTTTATTTATTTGTAACTTTCACAGGGGCCTAAGATACCATTTTTAATTATTATAATTAAAAGAGTTCGGTTATACAATCTGTTTCGTTTCGTTTTGGTAGGTTTCGTTTCGTTTCGGTGGGTTTCGTTTCGTTTCGGTAGGTTTCGTTTCGTTTCGGTAGGTTTCGTTTCGTTTCGGTAGATTTCGTTTTGTTTCGTTTCGATTTCGTTTCGCACTTTACAGGTACCCGTGACGTTCCACGATGTTTCTGTTTTCTCGTGAGAAGAGAAACACCGTGGAGCGTCACCCTTGGCTAGCGAAGATGGTATACTCAATGTGTCTGCTAGATGTTCATGAGTGAAGGATATTTTAAACATTTAATGCAATTTCATAATCCATGTAGACT
The DNA here is from genome assembly GCF_947568905.1 of Ostrea edulis. Taxonomy (NCBI): domain Eukaryota; kingdom Metazoa; phylum Mollusca; class Bivalvia; order Ostreida; family Ostreidae; genus Ostrea; species Ostrea edulis. Next base: position 19,366,625 of record NC_079170.1, on the reverse strand, counting down.
GAGGGTCTGATGTTCTTGTTCAAAAGTAATTAATCTCATAAATTCAATAATTGTTGCGCATGATCTTCCTAAAGATATTTTTAAAAATTGCTTTATTTTTGTATGTTTTGGTCCTGCATTCAATGTGGTGTTTTTTTTTACCTACCCCCAAACCGGTCGCAATAGCTTTGTGGTAGAGCGTTCGCTTCATAACCCAGGGATCGTGCGTCCGAGTCCTGTTCGTGTCATGACCGCCAAACCAAAGACGTACACAGAGGCTAGGCTTCGCGTAACGCTCGACATTTAAAAGTGAGAATAATAGGTCTTCCCTATATGACCTTAAAAAAACGGAGGTCCCGTGTAAATACAATAACCCTCATTATCACGGCTGTAAACGCGACGCATAGGTCTGCGGTACTTCATCTACAACTGGAGACATTTCGATATGAATGAAAAAATTCTCGACGGGACGTAAAACAAATAAACAACCAACAACAACCTACTCCAAAGAGTATTTGAAACTTTGGATCACGTCGATGGCCGAAGTCTGACGGGAAGTGATTACAATTCAATTGAGTGACCTAGGCATCCTAAATGAAAAATAAATATATGTTACCTGTTCGAACAGAGGCGAAAGCCCTTCTTGCGTATAATGGCGTCATTAGACAGGAATTTGTGACGCAACCAGCCAAACAACCATTCTACAAAAGTTTCAGTAACATGTTGGAAAATGCATCGTGTATACGTATCTATGCATATAGGTATAACGTAAAACTGTGTCAGTTCAACTTATAAGCCTTCTAGATTGTAGACATACGCGTTTCCACGGGTGGTTTCGGTTTAGATACCTTGGGGATGGACACGGTGTTGATTGCGTTGGTGTAAGCCTCCAGTGCGCCTTTGTGGTCGCCTAAGTGTTGGTACGCTACCCCAATGTGGTACAACGTCTCATACATCTGAAACACAGCCATCAGGCACAATGTGAAATTTCAATATCTGCAGCGCACAGCACAACAACAGAGGCGGTTCCAGGAAAATGTTAAAGGGGTCTGCGACCCAAGATGATTGCAGATCCCAAAATGGCACAAAAATCTATTTGTTTAAAATATTCGACTAAGATGGGGCGTTTTTTACCCCTGCCCCCCCCCCCCCCCCTCTAGATCCGCCACTAAGCTGTACGTACATGTATATAGCTTGCTCTTGACATTTGTCGAAAAATGAGTTGCAAACTGCAATACTGTACTCCCTATCAAGCGTAAAGGCGAAACTATTATTTGTGTATAGCTGAAAATGTATTGATAATTATATTAATACGTGTAAATATTGTATATAATTATACTAATACGTGTAAATATTGCACAATGACGTGGTTCGGCATTTGTCTTGTCTGCAATGTATATAAGGTCATTGCTGCAAAACCAAGGACTCATTGTAGGATCCTCCTCTGGGAGGGTGTGGAGTGGGGTCTCAGAAATCAGAAAGAGGCTTGTGACGAGGATACAAAGCACACTTACTAGCGTGTTGTACAGGGCCGGTGACTCGTAGTTATCGGGGGGGGGGGGGGGGGGGGGGGGGGGGGCTCCAGACAAGTATACATATACACTTACTAGCATGTTGTACAGGGCCAGCGGCTTGTAGTTATCGGGGAGGGGTGGTGGTGGAGCGGTCTCCAGACGAGTATATAGAATTACACTTACCAACATGTTGTACAGTGCCGGCGGCTCGTAGCTATCTGGGAGGTTTTTCAGGTCAATCATCCACAACAACAGGTTATACGTCTCTATGACCTATAGATTAAAAAAAATCGAATTCCGAAATATTGCCAGTTAGAAGAGGAATGGTTGTAATACGTAGAATTATACGAAACGCCGAGTGTTAACATTTTCTTTCAGATAAAATGTGTACCCATATTGATTATGAATTACATTTTACAACTGAGCTGAAGTTTGTACCAATACCGAATTTGAGGAATTCAAAATTTCTTCATTGTGTTTAGCTTTTCTTTGTTGGAAATTTTTAAATTAGTAGCAATATAATATTTTAAAAATGATAAATCTATTTGATTAAACAAATGAAATGTTGAAATCATAAGCCATGATTGTTACATGGTAAATGTGAATGTGGAATAATGGTAATATTATACTCGCATCAGTTCGTATTCTTATTTTTTCTTATTTTGGTGGTTTAAAATCACCATACATGTATATTCGGTATAAGAAAAGTGCATCACAGAAACTATTAACAGGTGCTCTATAATTATGATATATCTGACATAGTACCAATACACACGATAGGGCATAGTATTTATAATATTATAGTGGTTACGGTCTCAGTACTGTGGATGACTGGGGTGATGTTTATCCTCATATCATGTGCGGTATACAGGCAGTATTTAATAACATAATATACTGTGCGTATACAATACAGAGATCAATCCATAGGTCTCTCATTGACTATGATAACTATTTTACACTGGTGGCCAGGAAGACTGTGACGATTGCCAATTCGAAATTAATAATGTTACAAAAATATGTTGGTTATGGGATTTGAAAATATATCTTGAAAGACGATGCCTATGATTATGTTTTCAAGAACTAAATATGTTGTAAATCATGGTGGATATTCAAAAAGGATTCTCGACCAGCATAATTCTACGACTGAATTACATTGAACATTAGCCTGGTTGTCCACAAAATGTATGTGTGTGTTTGGTTTAGTCCAATATTATTCAACACTATCGACCAATAATTCTAGCTTTGTATACTATCGTAATATAGGCGGTTTGTGTAAACAAATCACATCTTAATTTGAACATGCAGTAAATCTTAGCGTCCTTGCATCATACATTAAAAGTTATTGCTGTTTCACTGGGACAAATCGTGTGCCGTGCCGTTTGATTAGATTTAAAAGGTGTAAAACAAACAGAATATCAGTTCGATCGTTACCATCACATGGAAATTTCACAATTACAAATTCGTTTAAAATTCTAAATTTATGTTTTTCGGTTTATTTTGAAAAATGTCCATAAATCACGATTAATGAGTAACCTTATTTTGATTTATCACCCACAGGGCGGATATGGGAATGGGGAGGGAGGGGGGGTTCTACCATTAAAACGTTGGTTTTCAAATAGGGGTTCCATCCTCAAAATGTGTTATTTTTACCTTTCTTTAGCAAATCAGTTTTCCAAGAGAGAAAGGGGGGGGGGTGTCCGGAGGTCGGACCCCCCCCCTTTCTGGATCCGCTACTGACCCATATACAAGTGCATCCATACGGATATATAAAATGTAAGTATTCAGTTGGGTATGGTGTCGTGCTAATCAATTAAATCTTTCGAGTATTGACGTTTTAAATCAGCAGATCGACAACTTTATCGTCTATGTGCTAAAATCACTCAGTTTAGTTTTCGTTATCAAACAAGCTTACGTGGGTTTCACCAATTCTGTACAACCAAGGTATTCCACACTTTGAAAACCCGCTGATACGCAACAAAGCACCAAGTTAATTTTGATTAATTAACAGTGAAAGTTTTTCTTTTTTATATAGTTGTAAGAGATTTTAATACTGTTAGAGCGGTGTGATTATATCTCTAAGGATTTCATGGTGCAGAATTTCAACAAAAAGGTTATGACTCAATTGTAAAATAAAAAATTAAAAGGGGAGGGGGGGGCGAACATGCGTCCTAAGTAATGTATTAAAATACTTTTAACTGACATGAAATAAGCTTTTTAAACATCAAAAAAAAATATTCAGACTGAGCTAAAACACATGTCTCTCTCCGGACACGTTTTATCATCCCTTCAAAGGAGAGTAGTGAGAAAAAGATATATGAAGTTATTAAAGTCTGCGATGCGCTTTATCGCCTATGAATTTAAAATCGTGGAAATATAAATCAAAAATATGTCCTCATGAATATATTTGAACTTTTTCTTTTGTTTTATGATAATATTGTGCACTCTCTGCCCTCACAACTTCTGACAAATGGTTAAAAATTGTCCCCACTTTACACGTTTTACCATCTCTCTCTCTCTTTCTCTCTCTCTCTCTCTCTCTCTCTCTCTCTCTCTCTCTCTCTCTCTCATCTTGAGTATAATGAATTTTTATAATGATATTTCTTTTGGGAAATCCATTACAATTTATGCATGTACATGTGCCGTTAGCGGGTCACAGTTCAACCCATACTTAACGTATGACACTAGGTACTTCACAAACTCTCAGAGAAGACATAAAACACCTTAGGTGGATGTATAAAAAGTTAATCACTATTTACTTTTACATTAAAAATCTCCTCGGAATGAGATTTGTTAGACAAGACGACAATAAAGTAATTGGTTGTGAGGAATTGAGTGTTTAACAAGGCTTTAGTCTGGTGACCCCTGACACGTCGTATGCTTCATATGTTAAGGTACCAGTAAATTTTGTCAACAATCACAGACATCTGCATTCATCGGATTATTTAAGATGCACTTCAGGACAACACAAAAAGAAATCGGGTACACATTATGTCAAGATATTTTTAAACAATCCAGGCCTGCTGTGGATTATTTTTTCTTCATTCATAACTCTGTTGTCGTAAAAATTGTGTTTTGTTTGGTATTTCAATTGGTCGTAATCAATTTTCGTTTCATTCAATTTTGTTCAGGTAAAGATTATTGAGTACGGATTTATATAGTATATATATTAAAGGTTTTGTGTATCCAAATGTTGTGACGTCCTCCTAAAGATTGAAACCCTCTACAAAATTGTCAAAGATAGTTTCAGAATAGAATAAATATCTCTATATAATTTCACATTCATTGAACACTTCAACATAACCACGCAGCTGTTTCTCTACAAGACTGGCAATGCAGTTTGCATTGAAATTATAAAGAATGAAAACAGAAAAGAAGAAAAATGGAGAAGGAAAGATGGAACGAAAAGGGGTTGTGGTTTCAGGATAGAGGGATGCAGCAGAGGAAAGGGGGAGGGGGTGAGAATGAGCAGGGAAAGTGGGGTTACAAACTGAAGGGGGGGGGGGGGACGTAGTAATAGATCATTTTTGTCTTTACTTCACTCTTACCTTTGCCCATCTTTTACATCGCTCGTTCTGCATGGCGTAACGCAATGTCGAATTCACGGCGTAGTGAAGCTGATCCAGGCTATGGAAATTCCATTTTATTTTTTCCATTCCCATCTCATTCAACTTTGATGTTGATCCACAAAGAATTTGCGAATATAAACTCACTATATCTATATCTTTCGGGGGAAAAATCTTAATCCAATGCGTGACCAATCAGTTAATTGTTGGCCATGAAATAAGGACTGCCGTTCCCTGTGTCAGTGAGTTTTGAACTGCCGTTCCCTGTATGTGTCAGTGAGTTTTTCCTGTATTAAGTTTGGCCACAATTCCTCTAAATCCCTTTCACTCTCGTGTCATAAACATGTCCGTTGTTGTCATATGTTTAAAAATCCCCACTCCTGACTTTAAGATAATCCTATATTAAATCGTTTAATAGCGTCCGAATCTCCTTGTTCAATATTTTATACCAGGGTAGGGTAAAGGAATACATTTTTTTTCGCTAGATTTCTTTAGAAGCAATGAGAGAAAAAAAAAGGAGGGGAAAGTTTACCACACAATAGAAATATCTGAAACAGTTACAACAAACCACGATCCATTGAATGAGTTTCAATCACAGTCTGAACGCTGTAGAACACAGGCATTTTAAACATATGAAATTGGTTTTAGCTAATGCGTTCGCGAAAGTTTATACAATGCGATTAGAGGAGTTTAGCGTGCATGCAGTTTTTTCCATGGCAAGAGCTTATGTCTGGTTGGATCAATCGTCCTTAGAGTCAAACAGCCAACTACGATCAAAGCACGTGATGAATTATGACTTGCAATATCTTAAACAGCGAAAATCACCAAAGTTTTCAATTTCCGATCCTTCAAATCGCAATTACTTTCCAAAATACTTCTGCCGTCTATCACAAAGTTATTTGTCAGACGTGTGTTGAAAGATCATGACGAGAAAAGTCGACGAGAAAAGTCCTGTCATTAAGATGAACGGGTCGATATTGTTAAATATTTTTTAGTCAAACACAAACAAAATTTATTTCAATTGTGTCAGGTTCCTGAAAGCATTTTAAGTATATTTTCCTAACACGAGTTAACATTTCCTTTGTGATTGAGCGATATTCAATTTCATTTAATCTCGGTGTTAACATACTGAAATGTACGATAAAGGGGTATGAATTGCAAACACTTTCTCCTATTCGCTTCAGAAGTTCAAAAGTTTTGTGTATTTTAGACATCCCTGCAAAGTGGGATTGAGTAGACGCAAATGGATTCTATAATTGATTAATTTATTTATTGGGGTATATGTCAACGCTATTTGTCGAATGCTAGTTTGATGCTGATTTAAGTGATTTCAGAGATTTCGCGCACCTTGCTTCCAAACCAAATGATTTTCATCGAAATCGATGAAATGTGGTTCTATAAAACAATTAACTGCATGAGTTTTATCCAAAATTTTGATGATTATTATTAAGTACATGTATTATGAGCAACCAGACATTTAAATTGTTAAATTAACATTTAGATTTATTACAGATGACGGAACATGTCTTGTGTTGTATTGTTAATGATTTTTATGATAGCCGGGGCAGCAATTTCATAGTTAACTAACAACAAAGGTCAATTCGGGTTCGTCATTGTAAGCCGCTTAAATTTTCTATTTTTTGAATTCTTTGTATATTTATTCATAATCCCGAATAAACAATATAAATCCCCCCGCATTGTTGATTTCATTCATTTAAACATTTCCTTCCTTTAGTGATGTTCAAACTTATATACCACCAGCTTTAGGAATTATGCGCTCACTAATACCAATTAACCACCGATGACCGAATCAACGATAATTGATGTGAATGATTTTTTAATTTCTCAAATTCTATTCATTTATGATCGACGTCCAACCCCAGCCTATATCGGATTTCACTGCGATAAACTCCATGTGAACGTGCACGCTGCCGGTTAACAACCAATCGGAACGCTGCTCGTACTTTTCCGTCACGTCGAGAAAAGACCGAGCGATGATCCGATTGAAGTCGTACAAGTATCCCGAGGTGGCTATTTACACCAAGATTTTATTTGATAGCTCGTTAAAACACCTCGTATGAAGAACGATTTCACCATCGAAAGAGTGACAAAAACTCTCAATTACACTACATGTATTTCATATGATTTTTTGTGACACCCCGGGAATTCATGACAAAATATAATACTTCATTTGCAAATAAGCTAGAAGTTTTAAAGTCCAAATTTCGCTTTGATATGTTGCATGAAATAAAACATGTCCTAAAATAATTTTAGTACATGCAAGTTTGAATATCTATATAAAAGCTGCTACGTGTGTTTTCACAAATTATACAGCTAGACCTCGCAGGACTTAACTATAGGCCTATGGATTGATTGAATTGTATTTCATAATAATTATGAAATAAAGAAATGTTTTAATGGCTCCCAAATTTTCGCATGCATTCGCTAAAACTGAGGAATTTAATTTAGTTTGTGGTAACCCAAGGTTCTGAGATACGATACGGTACAAAACCAGCGGATCGGAACCGTTGGCTAACAAAAAAAAAACGATATTGTAGAAAGCAGAAGGAAATTTAAAACTTAAAAAGAGACTAGATTTATTTAATTAACAAAGCTCAATGAGTTGAAATGCATGTTATATTTTCTTATGCTCAAATTCTTGACTATATGTACAAAGTAAAATAGCTGTCTGACGCGTAGAACTCTCTGCCAATACGCAGAGAGAGAGAGAGAGAGAGAGAGAGAGAGAGAGAGAGAGAGGTTATAATTCAATCAGCATCATAATGTCCATTTAATTGAAACCATCGCTATCATGTTGAAAATCACTTTATGTACATTATAAATGTGCATGTAGTTGACAGATTAGGATATTCTTTGTTATCAGTAACATTTCGAATATATACCAGTCGAAAACAACGAAAAAAATCGTAAAACGAATGTAAATTCAGTCTAAACAGACACGATAAGTTAGCATGATAAAACACTTCAGAAAAAAAAAGAATTGTGAATTCTTTTGGGTTTTGAAATTGCCAAGAAACCCTGTATCTATGCACAAAAATAGGTGATTTCATTGGTAAAACCCAGGAGCTTCCGAAGACTTTGCCCTCTGGGCCCCCACCAGGGCTTTTCCCTGCACCCACCGGAGGCCTCATGGCGGACCCCAGACTCCTTGCATGCATTGTGGATAGCTCTTTGAACGAATATGACATGTTCTAATTCGCTCCGCTCTTAGCATTGATTGGCAAGCCAAAAAAAACCAAAACATGTCAGTAGTCTGCGGTGTAAATTTTATACGACGGTTTGTAGATTTAGTGTAGTTGTATAGTGCTAGGTGTATTTGCATGCATATGTAGTTTTTGTTGTTATTATTCTCTGTTAATATTGTCCTGAAGAAGGGACAGGTCGTCCCGGAAATTTGACAATCTAGCTTGCTGTTCGTGTCGTTGGTCATTTTAGTGCTTTTTTTAAATCCCGGAATTTTTTAGAATGCCTAAATTCAATGCTCTATGTATAAAGAACGGAGATTTTAACAATTCTGAATGATTTAGATCAAAGCAAATGTTTATTGTTAAATAATGATGAAAGTGAAATAAGTCAAATTCACATGACTTGTAAATGATTAGAAGCCAATCTTTTTTTGAGATTTTTTGGAAGAGCGATTTGCCCTTGGTTAAAATAAGAAAAACTATGATCTAATATTCTTAAAATATTTGCGGTACATGAAAATTTTTATTTAATATTTCCATATTAAAAAACAAAACAAGAAGCAAACCATTTTAATAAAACATGTTCTTCCCTTTAAGACTTCAATGTAAAATTGTAGGTGAAATAAATCAAACAGTAATCAAAATTTTGTAAATTCCTACGATGAAATATTCTTGTTCAAAATACTCTTCAAAATAAAAATTTCACCGTCCATTCATTAGATATAAATTGAATCCTATGTAGGGAAATTATACTTCAGAGGAAGAAATAGAATAACCTTGGGGTTTCAACAAAATATAAAAGGATTTCAAATATTTCCACTATTTTTTTATTGCTTCGACAAGAATACTTCCTAAATCAACCTTTTCTTTTCTACGACTAAAATGAATATGGAGGTAGAAAAAAAAATCGGGATCGGTGTACTTAAAATACGGAAATGAAACTTCAGAGCGAAAGTCGAGAAAATCTTGAAAATGTCAGATGAATGGGAAGAAGAGGTAACTTTGAAAGGGCCTATGGGGTAGTTTGAGCTATGGATATACTGTCTGATGTTGGGTATTATCAAGATAATATGTTGACGGTGCTACCGTTTGAGCGAGCGCAGCTACATGTACAATGTATGTACACACAGGTGCTTGGCCTTGGGTCTTAATATTTGAACTGATGAATACACATCTAACCTTATACATATGTAAAGAGTTGATTATTTACATATGATAAGGTTAGATGTGTATTCATATATTATGACCCAAACACCTGTGTATGTACATATTTTGTAATGTTCTAGTTTTTGTGGAAACGAGGGGGTTATTTATATTCGGTCTTTCTATCCCCCTCGTTTCTGTCCAAGCCCTCATAAAGTATGTGGGAAATCAGTCGCGCTTCGGTTTGAATTTATTTCAGCTTACATTTGATGTGAATCGTTTGAAAACTTACACAAATCAATTCATGAATGATTTTGCCGCAAGGGGATACAATTGAAACCATTTAATTCCACACGAAAGCAACGATAAACGTCGTCATTTCAAACACAACAGACTTTCGCTGTCAAATTCGCCTCCATGATAAACAATGACTTCAGCGCATGCATTACCTCATTTTGTAAAACAGCTAGAGGCCCAATAGGGATGAAATTTCTTACTTTAGTAAATCGCACACAAATCTAACTTTTTCAGTTCATTTTTTCATTACGCGTATAATATTTTTGTGAATGGACATATTTTTCTGAATTTGAAAATACAGAAAACAATATAGATAAAAAGGAAGTTGTTACATAAATTATTCTAAGTGTTTGTTGAAATGAAAAATAGAAGAAAATGTACGTAATATATTTAAATGTAATCGCAAGTTCGATATTGTCTGAAATAAATGCGCATATTGTTTTTGCTGTGCTGTTTGTTTTAAAAAATGTCATTGTTGTAACAAAAAAAAAAGAAAGAAAGAAAGAAATGAATAATAATAAAAAGAAAGAAAAAAGATAAACAGAAGTGTTGAAATGTATGGGATTAAATATTGTTTGATTTATCTCGACCATAATATCAGGCGCGGATATAGATTTTCAAAGAGGATGAACCAGAGGATCTGTTGACTGTTGTTGATACCATGATATTTGTTTTGTACAGTGTGCTTATTTTTTATCGTATGCTTGCAGTATTATAAGTTAGTTACCGATTAAAACATCCTTTAAAAAAGAATTAAATATGACAATTTGAAACGTTATATTTACAATGCTCATTGATAAATGTTCAATATCTGACAAAAAACTTAATTCACTTAGTCTTCATCAACACCCCCTCCGCCCCTTAAAACAAAATTTGATGATGTTGAAAATAATAATCAGTGTACATGAATATCGATGTCGGATTGCATAAACTTGAGGAGTTTCGAACCCCTCCCCCATAAATATTTAAAATTAAGTTTTGATCCAGCATTGATGATTTGACATTTCCCCTAAAAGAGTTCAATTGATTCTTTCGGACACATGTGAATGAATCTCTTTGTTAAATAATTAATGTCCAGTTTGGTATTGGGGGTAATCGTTCATTAATGACACTCCAGAAAGTCTCTCCTTGCCCATTGTGGAACGTAAAGTACATCTTTACAAGTAAGTGTTGAAATGAAAAGGACCTTTCTGCTTTGCAGTTGGTAACGGGTAAGGTGCAGCCGATGAAGAATTATAATTTCTGTAGGTTGGAAAATATCTTTATTGAATTCCGACAAGCATTCCACTTTGCATCAACTAAATCTACGACTGACCACTTCTGTTTCCAAGCGCTGGCCTCGTGTTGGAGAGACTTGGGCGATTAAAAGTCATTTCCCCGCATAAATAAACTCTCTCTCCCACTCCAAAATCAAAAGTAGGATTGCAGCCCGTGCACACACCCCCCCCCCCCCCCCCGTCGAGATCCGCCAATAAATGTTAAGTAGACACAAATTAATAACCTTCATTGATTTGCAGTTTAAAAGTCTGTATAAACAGATAAAGTTCTTCTGTCACAGGTTTGTTGTTCTGTCATAGGTTTATTGTTTTTCAATTCATGGTATGAAATTCCCTATAAGAAGATACCACCCCCCCCCCCCCCCCCCCCCCCCCCCCCCCCCCCACCCCCACCCCCCGAAAAGGAAGGTATAATGAATAAATATATAATAACAAAATATGAAAATAAGAATGAATGAATATAAAAGGGGGAAAATAGATACATGAGATGCGGTTCCTTTAATGATATCTAATCCCATTTCAGGAATACAGTACACACTGCCCATTTTGCACCTTTGAGTGGTCTTTTTAAAATATTTTTTATTCACAATTACATTTTTTTACTTATTTTGTTTCCAGTAATTCATTTTCATATTCAGAAGAATAAGTCCATTCACAGATATGAAATGCATTTCATGTGATGAGAAATAAACTGAAAAGGTTAGATTTGTGTGCGATTTACTAATAGTAACTCATTTCACCCCTCTTGGGCCTCAAGCTGTTTTACAAAATGAGGTGACGCATGCGCTGAAGTCATTGTTTATCATGGAGGCGAATTTGACAGCGAAAGTCTGTTGTGTTTGAAATGACGACAATTATCGTTGCTTTCGTGTGGAATTGAATGGTTTCAATTGTATCCCCTTGCGGCAAAATCATTCATGAATTGATTTATGTAAGTTTTCAAACGATTCACATCAAATGTAAGCTGAAATAAATTCAAACCGAAGCGCGACTGATTTCCCACATACTTTATGAGGGCTTGGACAGAAACGAGGGGGATAGAAAGACCGAATATAAATAACCCCCTCGTTTCCACAGAAACTAGTAATGTTCATGCTTTGATCAGGTTTAATCTCAGTGATATATATATCTGTGTTTTAGAAATATACAGTATACATGTATGTAGTTCTACCGTTAGGTAATTCGAGATTCCTCTGACTCTTACCCTCGCTTTTATATTGTGACATAATCACATGTGGTGGGGGGTCAGAAAGGCCCACATAATATTTTAATGACTGCGTCCAGCTCGAGATATCAGATTCGTTCTCACCAGCTATTAGGCGGGTTCAAATGGGTCAACCATATTTAAATGCATCATAGGAGTTCAAGGCTGTGTTCAAGATCATAGCAGCTATGTAGTGGAATGTAGCGGTCAGCCGGGTTCAATCGCCGGTGGCCAGATAGCTCAGTTGGAAGAGCACCTGATCAGGGGTCCCAGGTTCGAATCCTGGTCTGGTCCATTGCATTTTCTCCCTTCCTGTTACAGGTAGATATTGCTATGAATTTAAATAGCCCTACATAGGGAAAACAAGCGTTAATTCATACAGTGTATGTGATAGAACTAGATATCTAGCATAGCAGCTTAGCATAGAAGCTAGGCTAGCCACTACAGTCTTCAACACAACCCAGCACTGAATGACTCAAGTTTAAAAGTGCAAGAGTTGGACAGTTTGACAATAATATGTTGTACGGAGTGACCGTTGAGACAAGCGAAGCCCATTAACATCTTGCAACACGACTTTTATCCGCCTCTTCATTTAACGCGGGAAATATAACGCGCTTGATGTAAACAGTTACAAATTGTGACGTCATATTAGCTGCAATGTTTTTTTTCTTCTTCTCTTAAACCAAGCAAAAACAAAATGTTTGAAGCTATGAGAAAGCTTGTCTGGAATTTAAAAACGTTTATGGTACTTTCTAAACAATCTAATTATTTTAATTAAGGGTTTGTCAATGAAGTATACAGCAGTGATGACGACATTTTTTTGGAAGCATTATGGGTGATACTCATCTTTTTTCAGCTGATGAAGAGCAAATCACGTGACTCATATGTGTAATCATTGGAGCGAGCTCGTCGCTTCGCGACGCAAGCTACGCTCGCTATTAATATCTGTTGCTGCTGAACTTCAAGGGAAATTGTCAGTTAAATATGGTTGACCCGTTTGAACTCGAAGACTAATAGCTGGTGAAAACAAATCTGATCTCCCGAAAAGGATGATGAACAGTCATTCAAATATGGTGAGGGTGACCACAAGCAGTTATGTTTGGTAAAGATAGATTACAATGGATACATAAAAACCAACATAATGAAGAAAAATTGCATGGAGAAAAATAATGACTCAAGTCAAAGTTCTGTTGTTTTTTTTGTAAGGTCTTGATTTCAAGGGCCTGGGCCTTTTCAATTGGTAAAAATAGCGATATTTGCTTGAGATTAGGAAAAATGTTCCATAGAAAGAAGAAGGGAGAAAACCAAACCAGAGTGCATTAAGGTATAGTTGCAGTGATTCCGAAGGTCCGTCGGACATTGGCAAATGTCAGGTAATTTTTGTTTGGTCCGATCAATATCAGTTGTTGGCCATACCAAGTGTCGGATATTTTTTTCCCAATGAAATACATGATTTAATAAATTTTCAATTTTTAGCAGCATGTCCCAAAATTTATTATTTTAGTCATTGCAAACAGAAAACATGTTTACGTTTAACTCAAATGATGAAAACCTTTGAATGTGTGAAAATAATAAAAATATTTATTTATATAGCACCTTATATGACTTTAAAGAACCACTCTAAAGTACTGCACACACTAAAACTGATACAGCATGTTATAAAAGTAGTAAAAGGAAATTACAATAGCTTTAAGACAAATGACATCAAAACAATGCTAGCAAAACATCAATAATGTGAAGTAAAGATCTTACACCGAAGCGTGTGGATATATGTTGACGTACCTGTCAGACAGGTATTTCGATATAAATAGATTTCACCTGACATAAATATATCTGGTGTAAATAAACACACGGGTATACACATGTTCGATGAAAACACATGTTAATGTATAACTTTGATAAATACATTTTGAACTCAGTTTCATATGGATATAGATCAAAATCTTAAATTCTCACGTCTTCTTTGAAATCTGAGAGAAACTATTTGCACCTTGCTCAAGAGTATTTCACTCCCACCGAGTGAGATCAATTTAGATGATTTGGACTAAGTCACTTTTAAGGTTCTTTATCATGTCATAGTCATGACCTAGATTTTTATAAAGTCTTGTCCACCCACTCGATGCTGAGTGAACAGTTAATTGTTACATATGTATCAATTTGAATTTTCAACAACTGGGTTCTGTTAATTAAATCAATTTTCTGTCTTACTATCTACATGTACATGTACCATTGGAGCCGTTTCCATGGTTCTGTGATGTTAACGACATACATTTTGTAATTTCATGTCTTTGATTTCAGGAGCAGTGTCTGATGGTCGATCTTCATGGAATTTTAGAGCATGATTTCATCCAAAAAGCTGAGGGAAACTGTAAAGTTCTAGTGAGTCTAAGTTTATACTACTATACTGAGGGTAACTGTAAAGTTCTAGTGAGTCTAAGTTTATACTACTATACTGAGGGTAACTGTAAAGTTCTAGTGAGTCTAAGTTTATACTACTATACTGAGGGTAACTGTAAAGTTCTATTGAGTCTAAGTTAATACTACTATACTGAGAGTAACTGTAAAGTTCTAGTGAGTGTTTATACTACTATACTGAGGGTAACTGTATTAAAGTTCTGGTCAGTCTGAAATTGATACCTTTGAAGTGAATTTTTCATAATTTTACTCACCTGGATTCAGATATTAGTATAGACAATACTCTTGACTGATAATAAAGTTGGTGGAAAATGATAAAATTGAGTTGCGTTTTTCAGGGTATTGGGACAGAGACACCGTACGTACAGCTGGATGGGTACACGTTTGCTGGGAAGTATGTACCTCCACTGGGGTCCTACCTTGTTCTGGAAGAGAAGTCAGCAGATATTGTTAATCCTCAAGGTAGATTAACATATAATTATAGAGAAGTCAGCAGGTATTGTTAATCCTCAAGGTAGATTAACATGTAATTATAGAGAAATCAGCGGGTATTGTTAATTCTCAAGGTAGATTAACATGTAATTATAGAGAACTCAGTGGGTATCATTAATCCTCAAGGTAGATTAACATGTAATTATAGAGAAGTCAGCAGGTATTGTTAATCCTAAAGGTAGATTAACATGTAATTATAAAGAACTCAGCGGGTATTGTTAATTCTCAAGGTAGATTAATGTGTAATTATGGAGAAGTCAGCAGGTATTGTTAATCCTCAAGGTAGATTAACATGTAATTATAGAGACGTCAGCAGGTATTGTTAATGCTCAAGGTAGATTAACATGTAATTATAGAGAAGTCAGCAGGTATTGTTAATCCTCAAGGTAGATTAACATGTAATTATAGAGAAGTCAGCAGGTATTGTTAATCCTCAAGGTAGATTAACATGTAATTATAGAGAAGTGAGCGGGTAATGTTAATCCTCAAGGTAGATTAACATATGATTATAGAGAAGCCAGCAGGTATTGTTAATTCTCAAGGTAGATTAACATGTAATTATAGATGAGTTCACTTGGTGGATCAGATAGCTAGAAAAAATATGAAGAAATATGTCTGAAGCACATGCATACATGTAACTAAGTTTGTTTTTTATATTTCACTGATTGTAAACGTATACATGTATACATCGTAAATTGATGTGGTTGTCAGCTTTCATGCAAGCAGTCTATTTCATGTGATGATTAATTGTTACAATTAGGACTGTCATATTTTGATTAGATTAATTATCATGGATTTTGAGATGCATGCATTTGTGTTTTAATAGTGAACAGATTGTTTTTTCTTTTCTTTCTTTTCTTTTTTTTTTTTAAATACAGTCTCCATGAGGAAAATAAATAATGTGGTGATTGGAACAAGCAGGAGTTATGTTCCTTTGTATGACATATTCTATATAGAAATTTGAGAGTTGGTTTTACTATGCGTAATTTAAATATTTAAATAACCAGACAAATATTATGTTGTCAAACATGCAGGTGGAACAAATAATGGTGCAACAATCTGTTAGTGATTTATCTATGCTGGTATAAAATAATTACTTTGATAAAAATGTTTGATGTACAATTTCTTGCAGAAAATACCTCTACCAAGGCCAGTCTAGAGTTTGTTGCATGTCTAGACAGAAAATTAGACATGAACAGAGCATTCATTTCACCAAAACTTCCAGAGGGCTCTGTTACAGCGGAAAGTTCAAGGTCAAATACGGACACAAGTCAACAAGGTAATATTTACTTTATATATGTATTTGTTTGGCAGCTTTAAGGTAGCACCATCTTCATGTGACATCATAGGTTTTTAAAACTTTATATTTCATTGAAATATGTGCATGGTGTAAATATATCGTTTGGAGCAATTTGATTAAGTAGGTATCATAAATATTCGTGTAAACTATTTGATATTTAAAATTTTTATATTTTCTATAAATATAAATTAATAAATAAATAAAATAAATTTTATTCGGTATATACATACATACAAACATACATACATAAGATACCAAGGATAACCCATTAAGCTCGAAAGCTTATTTCCAATGGGGTCCTTTTTGATGCACGAATGTTTGCGCTAGGGGGTCATTTATGTGGGGAGAAACCGGAGTACCCGGAGGAAACCCACGTGTCCGAGCGGGCGACCGTCATACCCTCTCACATACAACCACAGCCGATCACGGGGATCGAACTCGGGTCGCAGTGGTGAGAAGCAAGAGCGCTACCACTGCGTTACCCGGACAATTCACTACCTGGAAATACTATCAAGGGCAATAACTCCTATGCTGGTATTTCTCTGTTGTCTGTCTATTATATAATGGTTTCCTTGATATCCACAATTAATTCATACATGTATATATTTATAAGGTAGCAGTTTTTTAAAAATAAAGATTTTGTTATTCTAACCAGATTTTATGTATTTTCATCATGCCATTTAATTTAAAAAGTTCATATAAACTTCTGTTTTCTGTATGTCTGACATCTTTAAAAAGTTGGCAACATATATATATATTGTTTGGTTATTGATTAAATTAACCCATATTACATGGAAATCAGTACAGCTTTCTTAATTTGAATCATTAATTTTAATAAGTCAAGTTAGAGTGGAACTACAATACACCTTAAGACTTGATAAAGCCATACAGGAAATGAATTATGCCATCACTAATTATTAAGTGCTCCACATTTAGCATTAAATAGACTTTTTTAATCATTTTAGCTCACCTGAACTGAAAGTTCACATGAGTTTTTCTGATCATCTTTTATCTGTCCATTTGACCATAAACTTTTCACATTTTCATCTTTTTCTCCGGAACCACTCGATCAGTTTCAATCAAACTTGGTACAAATCATCCTTGGGTGGGTGAAAGGGATTCAAGTTTGTTCAAATGAAGGGTCATGCTTCCTTTAGGGGTGGGGGGTAATCAAGAAAAGGTCAAAAATAGGGTGGGATAATTTCAAAATCCCAAGAACCACTGGGTCAAAAAAGTTTGAACTTCACATGAAAGCTTCCCGACATAATGTACATTCAAATTTGTTCAAATTATTGCCCCTGGGTGTAGGGTGGGGCGGCAATACAAGGTCAGAAGTATACTTGAAAGAATTTTCTTCTCGAGAACAGCAGGGCCATGATCAGTCATATTGATATTTCCAGGTAGTGATGATTGAAGTTTGTTCAATGTGTGGTTCCCAGGATTAAAGTATTTCCAGGTAGTGCAGATTTAAGTTTGTTCAACGTGTGGTTCCCAGGAGTAAAGCATTTCCAGGTAGTGCAGATTTAAGTTTGTTCAACGTGTGGTTCCCAGGAGTAAAGCATTTCCAGGTAGTGCAGATTTAAGTTTGTTCAAAGTGTGGTTCCCAGGAGTAAAGCATTTCCAGGTAGTGCAGATTTAAGTTTGTTAAAGTGTGGTTCCCAGGAGTAAAGCATTTCCAGGTAGTGCAGATTTAAGTTTGTTCAAAGTGTGGTTCCCAGGA
Source organism: Ostrea edulis (assembly GCF_947568905.1). Lineage (NCBI taxonomy): Eukaryota > Metazoa > Mollusca > Bivalvia > Ostreida > Ostreidae > Ostrea > Ostrea edulis. The sequence goes on along the minus strand of NC_079170.1, from coordinate 19,348,515 downwards.
GTAAAGTTGGGCAACAGGGCTACACTAAATCGTATCAAAATTCCAAAGTTCCTTAAGTTGTGTGGATTCAAGGCTTTTTTTATATAAAATATTAACCCTGGGTTAGGATGGGTCAACATAATGCAAGTATGCTATTAAAAAATCTTCTTCAGAACAGCACGGTCATTTTAGCGATATTGGTACTGAGACACCTCTAATGTGAATTCAAATTCAGTGATGTCATGACTCTGTGGGGCTAGGCTGTTGCCACAATATGGGGTCAAACTTTTCCATGGTAAGAAAGATTGAATATTTTTTTTGTTGTTGTAAAAAATCACAATAGCTGAACAACAGCAGGAGCAAGGAGACTCAGATTAGTGATGTGGCCCATGGACCTCTTGTTCATATTTGAAATGAAACCACTATGTAACTGAGTTAATTGTTCGGTATCATAAGGATTTAATAAAATCTTCTGTGTCTTTTATTTGTAATTTGATGTTCTCTTCTGTTCCTAACACCACACAGACAATCAAGATACACAGAATCAGCATAGTAATGATGGACCTGCCAATCAGCACGCAGAGCTTGCACCTCCTGCTTCAGAGACAGTGTCAGAGGTCACATAAGTCAACAGGGAATTATGGGAAATATGTTCCAACAGAGATGACATCATGAGTGAGAGTTTAAACACAGAACTTGGATAGGGAGGTTCTAAAGATCAGAATATAATCTGATTTTAGTAAAGAGCTGTACATTCCGAAGACACCGACATTCGAAGATCATATTTATCTATGTGTTCAAGTTTCTTCTGTTGTAGAAAAAACTCAGCAAAGTAAGCAATTCTTTTTTAAGTTGAGACAAAATGCACCACTTGGCATGATTGACTGGAGAAAAAATGATACTACTATTTACATACATATTACATGTAGATATCATATGTTCAATTGAAGTCCTCTATGAGTCCATACATGTACATTCATATAAAAGTTTCAAGATAAATCTAATTCTTTATAATGGTATTCATTTGTACATGAGCTATACCTAATAAAACTGACATAAATGGAATGGGATTTAATTCACTCATTCATTGATATTATTGCAATATTTTCATCACAATGTATTTCAAATTTCCGTTATCACTGAAGTTGTAATTGAATTTCGTGCACCGAAAATGTTGGCTTTGTGCAAGATGAAAAATATTTGCCAAAAAAAGCGCCTAGGTGAAAAGGGGGAAAATAAGAAACAGTGATCAATCTCATAACTCCTATAAGAAATACAAAATTAAGAGTTGGGCAAACACGGACCCCTGGATAGACCAGAGATGGGATCAGGTGCCTAGGAGTAAGCATCCCCTGTCAACCGATCACACCCGTAACCAATCCTTTTGTATATTCATACAATAAAATATGTTGAAATCAAATCACCCGTTCTATATGTATAAACGGAGTTATCCGTAGTCAAAACCTGAGTGTAAAGGACAGTCTAACAATCTATGATACACGTCAGAGAACATTTCACCCAATGAAAGGTTATATTGGCAATTATATATGGAATTTGGTACAAAACAGACTACCATCACCTGCAACTGGTGATAATTAATAACAGGGCATGATCCCAATGCATTTTCAACATGCATTTTATTTTACTTTGGGGTTTTATTTAAAACGCGCACATATTCACTTTAACATTACTATATGTATATCCCATCCAATTCATTTGTGTGGAGTAATGCGCCCTTGGGGGGGGGGGGGGGGGGGGGGGGTATAATTATCATATAGAAATATCCGCCAAATATTCTGACACCAGGATTATCGGACATAGTGATGAATTTACCGGAGAGTCTCCAACTTTTTATAAGTCGGTTGTAAGCTAGTTGCATTAGAGGAAAGTTTTGGGATTCAATTTCGAAGGGCCACAAAATTGTTCCCTATTCGGTTGGACTAAGCCTTTGGGCTGTTGCATTGTTTTAGAAAAAAAAGATTAAAATACACACTAGTCGAGTCTTGCTCCAAACCACATTTATACACTTACATGAAAGACAAGAGAGCCAGACAGACAATTTATTTTGAAATTTATCATCTAATTTTCGCTGTGTTAATCATTGACGTATGCAAGAGAATTGAAACTTCATTTCCGATATATAAAATTGTTTCCTTCTGTTTCTAGATGCATGTATATTAGATAAGATGTATCTTAGTCATGTCAGAAATATTTACGATAAAAATCGGTATTTGTTAAAAAAAAGTTGATGAATATATTTTATTCTTATACTGTTGAGTTATACAAGAAATGTGAACATTTTATCAGACTGTTGAGAAATGCATTGACCTCGATGTCTCGCAGGTTTAATTCAATGAAAGCCTCAATTTTAATTAGCGGTAATTACCTAAAGATTTGCTTTCAAACGACACACTTAATGCGCCTTTGCTGGATCTGCCCCTAAGGGAATTATAGGAAAGACTCAGGTGTATGTGCATACACAGCATTTACATGTATATACTGGGCTTCTCCATATATTCGTGGTCTGTTAACATTTAATCATATCTGTCTATTTATTCTCTGGGCCAATATACAAATGTGTACCATAATCCATACATTTAAAATACATCAGGGCTCTAAGTTCATGTTGAATCAAGGCCATTAAAAGCACAATAAATCAATTTAAATTTTAATTTGTATGGCTTAGTTTACTTGGTTCGTGAACAAGTAAAAGAAGAGATTTAACAAATAACATCATGTACATGTGTTCCGTTCCATTCTAGATATCCTTGCATGTGGCCATTTTCAAATCAAAGACCACCTTTGTGTAATATTTACACTGAAAAATTATCAATTTTGTTGAAATTGGACACCGTGCGGTCTGAACACATCAATAAATAGGGTACATGTTTGAATTCGCAACCAGCAGTGTTTGTTCTGATTACTGGATTTAAAAAAATATATATATAAAAATCATTCAAAGCCCAGTTAGAACTTGAACTTCACATTATCGAATATTTGACTTGTTTCTATGAATCCATTAGTGCACTACACATACATCTCTTCAGAAGGCAGTTACTTCACAAATATACGAACTATCGGTATGCAATCAGTGCTTGTCATCAAATCCTAAAATAAGAGTGTGTCCATTTATTTCTGGTAACGGCGCTGTTTTATGACGTCGCACTCGTGTGAAATCCGGCGATTCTCGTGTCCGAATGAAAAGTGAGAATGGCGTTCGCTTCGACACATCCACAAAAGTAGACTGCCTTTCGGGAGATTGATTTAAGGTTTCTCGAACATACTTGGTTGGCAGTTCTGAGGAAGAAACGCGTTTTGGTCCGACAGTCTTCTTGAGAGTGTTGACACTCTGAGCAGCCTTGCTGCCTCGCTTAGAATTACTGAGAACTTGACAAGCATATATATGTCTGTTCGCTTTCTCCTCGATCTGCTTCACGATTTCCAGATCACTTTTTTCTCGTTTTCTGCGATAAAGTCCAGGAAATGTGTCGGTTTTGGCATTTCGAAGTCCATAGTCCGCATAAAATGTCGGTGAGAACGACATCTTTTTAGTTTTTGAAGGCGTAGAAGTTTGTCTCATTAAGGATTGCGAGAGAGGGGGTAGATAAGACAGGATTCCTTTCTGCGAACCATTCAGTATCTTTTCCAGCCTTTCTGTGTTGTCATTAAGCTCGGTAATTTGAACCATGGGGGACTCTCTCTCGTCGGCCTTTGCTTCGTTTTCTTGGGAAGACAGGTTTTCCTTCTGGTCTTGAATCTTTTTTCCTGACAGTTCCAGGGACACTGGCCATTTTGTAGAGGTCCGTGATGGCAGACCACGAGACTTGCGCGGGTCGTGTGGTTGGTCTGGCCGGGGAGATGACACGGTGGGTATGTATAATGATTCCCTACTCTGTACACGTGATGCCACGTCCAGTCTTCTAAAGCTTCGACTACTTCGTCTATCCGTGTCTCGTGACATCCCTGTCGGCGTGTCTTCTTCCTTGATACAGGAAGATTCCTCTTTTCCTTCTTCCGGTTTATTCGGCACTAGTTCCTGTTTCACACCCAGAATCTTATAATCTCCATCGTCCGAGAAATTCTCTTCATTTTCGTCTTCCAAGGCGTTGCGAATCCCTGGATAACACGCCTCGGCTAGGCTAGGTTTTCTGTTGTAAAACAATTTGTGGGGAAGAAAAAAGTCTCGATTCATTGCACAGACTGTAATTAGATAACTCCGATCTTGAGTGACCTTATCGGGGATAGTGTCCAAAGGCGAAACCTGTAATAACACACATTTTGTCTCCGCAACAGACTTACACAATTTCACAGAAGATTCCGAAAAACTATAAGGTCCGAGTTTTTGATTGTAATCAGAATTAAGATGATATCAGTTGATTTAATGCCAATTAGGAATCCAAAAAGCCGAGTACCTCTGAGACGACCCAGCTTATCTTCAATCAAACTTCTACCCCAATCGGTTGGGATCTTCAAAGTTCTGCAGTGTCAGTTAGAACTTAGTAGTGTGTTTTAACGGTATTAAATGTATCTTTTGTCGTCACAGAGAGCAAATCTAAGGTAAATAAAAATATCTCAGGAATCTTCTCAAGTTAAACCTCCCCACGTTCTGCACACTGGTCGAGGTTTAAATCCAGATTTGTCGCTATTGCACCCAGCTGCAATCTTATTAAGTCCAGATTGTAATCTCTTGTCTTGTGTACACAGAATTTTTAATATTTAATAATTCTCAACGCACAACTGGCATTGGATTCAATTTCCATTTGAATTGTTTCCATTATTTATTTGTTTACGAATAATACCGTTTTGTTACATACAGATTTATGATCCTGGGAAATTCAGTATTTCCAAATGTCAAATATTTCTCAGATTTGTTCTTCTTAAAACACAACATGAAAACAAATGTTTTTCAGAGACGAATGTCTGCTTATATATCGTGCATTAAATACCACAGGTTATAAGGCAGAGAACAGGATTTCGATGCTCTTTTAAGTTCGGAGGAAAAAATGGTACACAAGCAGTGACTTTCCCTCGTTGCTCCTAATGTCAGGTACACAGAACAATGAAGAGAAAACACCATTACCTCAGATATAATTTCATTTCAATCCATTTCGTGACGACGAAATTGAAACAAAGTGCCACTCAATATTGTTTTGTTTTTTTTTTGGTCAATTCACCACCTCCTTTAAGAACATTTGAATTTCACACGCGCTGTGCCATTTTGTAGATCAATTATATACTGAAAATTGATCAATGTGAATGGAGTTCCAGGCGTGGGTAATTGAATTACATTGACAGGTAAATGGAAGCACTGCTGGTCGTTAATAATATTTTTGAATGTCAATAGAAAGTGAAAGGATTTGATCGTTTATTGTGAAACTTTTCATACAACTTGCAAAGTAAACACAATGTACTTGTCCTTTTGTAAATAAATTCCGAAAACATTAACCAAATAAATGTGAAAACTTTTTTCTCATTCAGTTGACTAGATTTTAATTCTTGAATAGATCAAGTCAGTTTAAAGTTTTATAAATATTTATTCCCTACATTATCGCTCGGCCCTTTGTTCAGCTGCTCAATCGTTTGCCCATAAAAAAAAAAAGGTTTAGGTTTAATTCTCCGATATATGGATATTACTTTGTGGGGTCTCCAGGAAGGAGAGAACATAGATCAAGCAGTAGTTTTTAAGTGTTCATATATACCACCCCTGATGATCAATGGCGAAGAACTGACGACCCAGTTGCACAAAAGTTAGTTAATTTTAACTGACAGTTAACGTCTATTTAGCACTATATAAATGTAAGAGTTAATGGCAAGTTAACCGTCAGTTAAAGTTAAGGAGGTATGTTACACCAGAGAAATTTGATATGGATGACAAATGTAGGATATATATACAACAATAATTTGAAATTGAAATTTTCAAATTGACTTTATCTAGTCAAAGAAAAAAAGAAAGAAAAAAAAGAAGCCATTTTAGTAGAAAGCAATCTGAAAAAACAAACAAAAACAAAACCCCTCCTGGACTCGAACCCGCGATCTACAGATCAGCAGTCGGCGTGCTAGCCTACCGAGCTACTCCTCTATACGATGATTTTAGAAATGAAGAGAGAAATATTGCTGATATTTATGTTTTCATCCCTGTTTTAAAAGGAAGTCAGCCATTATGACGATGTAGAGTACCTCCTTAACTAAACTTCGTGCAACTGGGTCCTGCTCCATATTTGTATATTAGCAGGTATGTGCTTGTCCATTATCATCGATTTGTGGAACCTTTTCTACAGATTCCAATAAAACATATTGACTGCTAGACCCAGCTTTCATTTGTATCGTTCTGGTCGTAAATGTTTTCTTTTTGCTCGAGAGATAATCGCAACTACAATTTGTCTAAATATGGAATTAACCTTTTTGTCCTATTTTCAAACGGTGTGTACACATGACAAATCCTCGACCTACACGTACTAAATGGAATGAAATTTCATTGGCACAGTAGGCACAAAAGTCAAGTTGCTCATATTTTCTCTGCACGCTAGTAAAATTATATACTCCATTTATTTGACCACGATGAACTTGAGGTATCCCCGGGAAGTACCTCGATATCGTATGAAGCTATTTACTTGAAAATATCATGAAGGTGTGGGGGTTATCCCCCCTCCCCCGCACCCTTTTTCCTGATCCTCACACCTCCTTCCCCCCTCCCGTCTCTCTTTGCACCTTTACCCCGTTCGTTCTTTAAGCATGCGCAGTGCTTAGCATCAGCAAGAAATATTTCTACAATGTAACGTCACAAAACACTGGACAGAGTATTTGGGTTTTTTAAAAGGATTTATAATAATCTCTTCCTCTCATTAAGGGACGAGATCAAAAGTTCAATATCTGACAAAAAACTAAATTCACATAGTTTTCAACAAGATCTCCCCACCTCCTTTTAAAACTAAACATGACGAATGTTGAAACGAATCGATTTACGATTATGAATAACACTCTGTACGCCTTCTCTACTCTTTATTCACAAATGAAAATGTACGTTAAAACTATTAAATGTTCATTTAAATGTAATATGTAGTTTTTAACAGTCTCTTGTCTTTTTCCACTAAAGTGTAATCGATGTCGGATGATAGAAACTTACAGGAAATCTTATCCCCCTCCCAATAACTATTTCAATTTAGATTTTATTCGACATCGATATTTTTCATCTCGCACTAAAATTTGTCGAGGGTGTGAGGTTTAAAGGTCGCTTCCCACATTTACTTAGAAATCGAATTTCGCAAGTTTAACCAAAATCGACATTTTTTTTTTTAAAAAACACACATCGCTTCAAAAAGTATAGAGCACGTGTAACCACAATCGTCTACCTCTCATACTTTAAAATATTTTGTAACTGGAGTTTGTTTACAGAAAGACATATATTCAAAACGTCAAGCACCTGTGTTACTACCTGCAGTTTTCAGAGTTACTTCCTCTTGCACAACAAGAATCAGACGAAGGGAAACGGCGACTGAAATGTCATCTAAATGTTTCCTCCCAAACTCGAATGATGATGTATGACCTTGACTTTCTTCAGTAGCTTTCCTTAACCTTAACATGTGGTAACAGGACCTGTGTCCTTGCTGGTCTTATCGGACGTGGGGTTTATATCATAATTAAGAATATTCCATATTCAGAGGAACCATCCGTGACATATATACACTGTAGATATTGCAAGAGAGAGAGAGAGAGAGAGAGAGAGAGAGAGAGAGAGATGTCCACATCCACACATCATTCAATCCTATATATATATATATATATATTGATATTTTGATATAACAATTTCGTATATACCACTTAATTAAAAAGAGAATAGATGTATTTTTGCAACATTGTGTTTATTAACTTCAAATTCATTAATTACATTTTCATAATATAAATTTACTCCTACACGTATTCAATAAATAAATTCCTCTTAAATAAACCTATCAAAGATATAAAAAAAAACAAAAAACAATCACGTATAAAGTTCCGAGTTTCACTAGTATAAATATCGTTCAAGTTTCAACTTTTTTCAAATTCATCTGACTGGAACGGGTATCAAAGACAGGAACCTTCCTGGAAACGGACAGTCCGGCACACTTCTGTCCGATTGACCAGTGACGGCATCATAGACCTCCATAGAATACATCATGTGACCTAAAGTCGTACACGCGCCGCCGCAAACGTATATCTTGTTTCCTAAAAACAGTATAAAAATATGAAAATTAATATCGTTTTATTGCGTAATGTATTTGTCATCAATGTAGAAAACAAATATGAATTATAATTTCTCGATAAATACATTATGTACCTACAATGTAGCAACACAGTATGTATTTCATTTTTATCGTTAGTCCAAGCGACTGCACCATAGCTTACCTACAGCTGCCCCGCCACACGCATGTCGCTCAGTATCTAGATCCGCCACTTTTTCCCACATATCAAACTTTTTGTTGTATTTGTCAATATCCCTAATACTTGCAGCAGTGGTGAAGTCGGTACCGTGAGTTCTAGTGGCACCACCACACAGGAACAGATCACCGCGGACCTCCACTAACGCGGCGTGGCACCGAGGTATACGAATATCACCTAGCCGGCTCCACCTGTAACACGGTCAATCAAAATGTATAAAGTCTAGTACGTCTATACAATAGGCACAAATACTATAAAAGTAATAGTATTCTGTCGAGAACAAATCTAAATATAAAATCCATCTGGATCATTACATTTTCGAGACGAAGGAAGTGTACTCACTTGTTTGTTTTGGGGTCAAAACGCTCCAGCACGGATGAGATGGGGGTGCCTGATTTGACCTTGAAACTCGCTGTGTACCCCCCGGCCAGGTAAATTTTTCCGTCCACGACGGAGGCGGCCGCGCCGATGCGGGGAACCTGGATGGAGGCCACGCTATACCATTTATCCGTTTCTGGATCGTAACATTCAACACGGTTCAGCAACCTTTATGGATAGAGAAGAGACACAAAATCTCAGTAGACATAATTAAGGTACTTACTGAAGTAATGTTCCACGTGTACATTATATTAAACACTGTTAAAGAAGTCCATATACAGTGACCCTGAAATGTTGATACCACTCAGTAGTGCCCAATATATTGCGAATCCCCCCTCGCTTACCCGCATGTGCAACTATGCATTTGATTCACAATTAAGAACAATCGTAACTACTCGACTATTTCCGTAACCGCAAATGAACCGGTTACGGAAAATGACGAGCGCGTGATCGCATTGAATTTTAAACAAGTTAAAGCAATATCGAAGCATAACGGATGGTCGCATCTACCTCTCGTTGCTGTCCTGCCCACCAATCACATACAGGCGTCCATCTAGAGCCACCATACTATGCAGGAGTCTTGTGTTTTTCATCGGAGCTATCTTTGTCCATTTCATGGTGTACGGATCGAAACAGAAACACTGGGCCAAGGCCCTGGGCGACTGTCTCTGTACATTGGGGTTACTTCCGCCTACATAAATAGATTATAAAAGACTCATCAAAGCTTTGAAGGATAAGAGGTTATGATTTACATCGAAAATTTCACTCTTCACCCCCCCCCCCTTCTTTTAATTTTCTTATGGCAAGTTTCAAATGGAACCCCCCACTTAAAAGGAAAAAGGGTGGTGGCAAGTGGAATGAAGCAAATCGAAAAGGGTGAAAATTACACTGCAGTGTTAAACATCTTACAAGTATAATAAATTCTACACGCAGGTATATATTTGATGCAACTTTAAATCCTTGATATCAATGTGCCACGGGAAAGCTGGTGGGAAATGTAATGTCCAGATTTACTCCCTACAAGGAACTCACCCGAGATGTAAATCTTGACGTTGAGAACACAGGCTGCGTGGTGGACTCGAGGTTCCGGTAAATCCGCTATCTTGTTCCAGTTCCGAGTCGCCACGTTGTACCACATGATGCTCTTGGCTGTGGAAGGTAAAAAAGTTCTTAAGACATACATTACATGTACTATATTTCACATGTATAACATATTTTTTAAACATGTATCGCATATCTTTTTTTTTTTTTTTTTTTTTTTTTTTTTTATACATGTATCGCATTTGTTATCTACATGCATCGCATATTTTTGTTTTTACACGTATCGCATATTTTCTAAAACATGTATCGCATTGTTTGTACATGTATCGCACATTTTTTTTTTTTTTTTTTTTTTTTTTTACATGTATCGTATACTTTTCTTTTTACATGTATCGCATATTTCTTTCTCTTTTTTTTAAATTTTAGATGTATCGCATTTTTTTCTGTTTTTACACGAATCGCATAATTTTACATGTATGGCTTCTCTCTCTCTCTCTCTCTCTAAATGTATCGCATTTTCAAAACATAAATCGCATATTTTTTCTTTTACATGCATCACATTTCTTTTCTACATGTATCGCATATTTGTTTTTTTTTTTTTTTTTTTTTTTTTTTTTTGTTTTTTTAATACATGTATCGCATATTGGCTTAAAATTAAAAGTACGTAATGGGGTTACCTCCTTCTATGCTCCTTGTATTATCCGATCCCGAGAAGAACCCTCCAAATGCTAACAAGTCGCCGGGAGTCAGTTTCAACCCTTTTGGATTCTTTGATTCTTTAGTGGTCCCATTCAGGATTCCAAACTCTTGAGTCTAAAACCAACGCAAATTGATGAAGGAGTTGGATACCATTTTCAAACTCGTTTCATGAGAATTACTCCTTCTGAACAAGTTACTACAGCACATGCAACATACAACACCCACAAACTAGATTTAGAAAGCTATTTATCGTTAAAAAAAAAACTGTAGAGAAAATTTTGTATTAGGATGAAATGGCAAAAGCTCTTTCAGTTTCTGTACGCTTATTTTGAGATATTCTAGGTAATTCTAAACATATGATTGCGCCCCTGACAAAAGGTCCTCATGGCATATTCAGTAGAACAGAGAAATAATGTCACAAAGATTTGACATTACGTAACGCCGCGATAATAATAATTCAGAGATCCACGTGTTAAATTTATTAATGTATGTATGCATATAATATAGCTATACTTATTATGATTTACACGTAATACACACAGTTTTGACTGATATACATGTACCTTATTGAGAATAACTGGTTCCCTCGTCTTGGGGCATGGGAGATCAAATGGGTCAACAACGTTCAGCATGCGAGCCATCACCAGCCTGCAATTTATACGTGCATAATTTGTATGAGCATTCTTATCCATGGCGGCAAATAGTTTTAAAATCATTTGAGACGAAAAAAGCGATGAACGAAACAAAAACTTACCAGTTGGCTTTCATCAGCATCTCCCTGCAGTATGCATTCTTCTGAAGAAGATCAGTATCACTTAGAATAAGGAACAGTTCAAAATTTTTCATGAGGGCGAATCGAACACACTGCATGACACGTGACAGATGCTGTTCCCTCTGGCGAATATCGTGTTGGATCCACGCCTTGGCGGCATTAAACACCTCGGTCTCGTTCTCCACGTTGAGGACGTCAGACGATAGGATCTGGGTCACTGTATCAAGGCGCAGTTCTACAAATTTTGGATTCCTTACCACGTTTTTGAAGTCCCTGATCACAGACTTCAGGGCAGACTCGTACATGGGGTCATCAAGAGACACACTACCTCCTTGTAGAATTTCAAGGCAATCGTCAGAGCTCATAGAAAGGAAGTACTCGTTTATTTTAATTCGCAGCTCTTCAACCCCAAACCGTTTGGCAATCATGGATAGATCTTTGACTATAGCAGGCGTGATCTCGCAGTCTCCAATGTAGACAAGATGTAAGAAAACCTCAAAGACATCGGCAGAGATCCCTCTTATCCTTATATTAAAAGGCAAGGCACACTCACGCTCCGAGATGCAAAATAGTTCTTGGAAGTATGTACTATAGTGCGCAAGCATAATTCTGTGTGCAGTGAAAAGTTCATCACCGATGGTAATGTTGACATCAGTCATCAGGTTTTCCTCCTGGCAGTTGCGGATAAATTTGCCTGTCCAGATATCATGGGCAGCCATATTGGCATCATCGCTCTGCATCAGGGTGTTGACAACGTACTCCTGAGCCTTCGTGGGCCGGTAATCTCGACAGATGTCGACAAGTTTGTGGGCGTCCTTTTGACGGGTGAGAGGATGGAACTTGTTCCTGGAGTCCATAACAAACATGATGGGTTTGCCGTGGTAGTGCTCATTCTTATGAGAATTAATCTCGGACTCCCATTTAACTGTTCTATCAGCTGCCACAAAGAAAAAAAATATTTATGGCACATGTATTTACATTTTGTAACATGTAAATAGCAACGAATCCTTCAGGTTTCTTTTAAAAAATAGAGGTAAACCGAATGTGCATCCGAGTTTCATTGTGTGTTTGTTTTAGTTGCAGAATTAAATAATTAATATTATTGAAAAACTATTTTTGGGACATAGTTTACAGAGACATGATTTGAAACATACATATTAGTATGGGAATCAACAGGGTTCGAATCAACTGGCAACCTAGCATGGTAAATGATGGCTTTGTAATAGGTAAACTTTCATAATTTACAGTTCATATGTGGATGTACTAAATGTTTGAAGGTAAACTTCGACATTAAATGTATTAAGATGTTGTACATGTATATCAAAATCTAGAGGCTGACATGCCAAACTATAGAGGCTGACATGCCAAATTATGGAGGTATAACACCTGATCATGCACACAGTCATATCCGACAATGGTTTACCACCCCCCCCCCCCCCCCCCCCCCCCGCCCCCAATACACACACATGCGAATCGAGGTGACAGGTCTGCAGCTAATTTAATTGTTTGTGAATAATGTACAGGATATTGGAATTATATTTCATAAATTTAAGTATGATAATAAAATTATGTACTACACGTAGCCTTACTGTGAACAACGGCTGTATCCAGAGAATATTTGGTGGAATAAATATCGGGATCAGATTTGCGGGTCTCAATCTGCGGTTTTCCGGCGCTACACTTGACGTCATCACAATGGGGATTGGTGCAGGCGAGGTTGGTACAGGCAAACTCCTTGTGGAGGGGGATCGCGCGGTTTGGGAGATTGGTGGCCATACCCCCAGGGATCTCATTGTTTACAGGCACTGGGTCCTGGCTGCGGCGGCGATGTCCGTGGTGTTTATCATGCTTATCTGCAAATTGATGGCAGTAATTTAAAAATAATGAGCACAACTTTCTATAAATTTTCACTTACCAGTGTCAACACATGAAGGAGCTTAATGAAAAGGCTGTGCAAAAATAAAGAATTAAATCTAAAAAAAAAAAAAAAGAAAAAAAAAAAAAAAGTCAATGAAATCTAAAATCGTTTCAAATTGAGTAGATTCAATAAAGTTTACTTTGTGCAATGTACATCGCATAAATTTGCCACCGAGATAAAAAAAAAAAAAAATAAGAAAGGGACACCGAAAATAATTGGATATAATAATTGCATTTTCATTATTTGAAGTAGAAATAACATACATGTATCATACTGTGGTATTTCAATATCTTTCGCGAACGGGAGGATTTTCATTGGCACTTATACACGAGTGATGATTTCATTGATCTCTCGGCAATCACCTAGCCGCAGCGTCAGAGGGAATCAAGAGTTTGGATCTCTCTCGAATTTTACTTTTTACGTGATTTTAATTCCATACTAAAGTTGCTAATACTATGTTAATTATGCATGCATTTTAAATGTTGATACGCAAATTTTAAACGTGAAATAAATGTTTTGAAATTAGAGTGCAGAAAAAGGCAAATATATAGTATATTCAATAATTAGTGAAAACATTTTCACCAGTGTCATGTAAATACATGTACATGTGTATAGTTGAATCCACACTATGCTAAATATAATATGCCCCTTGGCCGCTGTCGTGTGACTCAGTTTGGGTTTGTATAACTTTGTAATTTGACTTACAAAACTTGTTTGAATAATTTATTTACATTTCTTCATGATGGGGCTAGTCAAACATTAAAAGATTTTTTTTTAAAAAACATCTGTCAATTCATAGCAGAATGCGCACATATTTGGAGGGGAGGATGCATATTCAATGTCATTAGTTTGACTCCGCAAAGGGAAACAACTCAATTTATTTTTTTTGCAAAGTATTGGTCAACGATTATTCATAGCAATTAACACTGGACAAAGGAACTGAATTGGTATAGACTGAGTACTCACGAGTGTCCACCGTCATGGTGAGGACGCGTTTGTGGTTTTTCTCCCATGGAATCTCGGCCTCAAGGTCCAAACATTTGGCATCTGTGGGGGTCCCTCTCTTTTCATCCTCGTCCAGTAGATTTTGCAAATGATCCACTTCATGTTCAAGCTCTTCGTTTACTTCCGGGTCAGTAGGCTCGGAGTCTGCGTATCTCGTGATACCCGTGACACTTACGTATCCATCAACTGCCTGGAAGAATGCAAGGAAGTTGAATTTTTTGGGGAAGAAATATTCCCAATTTCAATCTTCCACGTTACTTTTATGTTCAGAATTTGTGTAAAATATTTTAACCTCGGACACACAAAAATTCAAAAACTTTTGATATGTCAGACATGATGTTACTCATTTATTTGTACTAGCATTTAAAATTTCAAAAGTCTAAACACAAGTTTATTCGATTTTTAATTATCGATATAAAAAAAATTGAAACACACAAGTGAACTTGTATATCGTATTCTTCCCTTTTTTAATGCCGTACAACATATCAGTTATACCAATATTTACAGCATATAATGATTTACATGTTCTGAGATGTAAAACAGTAAGATGTGATCTCGTATTTAAACTGTCAATTCTTCTAATGGAGGCTATCTATAAAACACCTTCCATTTTTGTATTCTCTGTATATTATTTTTCAAATGACAATTGTGTGTTACATGTATTAGGTTATAAGGAGAGAAGAACTCGTAAGTTGTACGAATTTGCTTCCGATCTTTTTGTACATATCATATACAATAAAATGCATTCAAATTAGAGGCTAAACATACTGGTAAACATAAAAAATCTGTATTCCGATCCTATAAAACCACACCCAAATGCAAACAATCCAGACTATTATTCCTTAACATCTACTTTGTATATGCAGGAATTTGTAATAGAAAAAAGCCAGTGTTCCGAAGTCCGAATCAATAGAATTCTTATACTGTAATACCGGGATTTCATTAAAACCATGATTTACAAATATTTGATACGATGACACAAAAACTTTTCAATTCGTTAAAAAATAAAATATACCACCAACAGGTAACTACATGTAATTGGAGTGAATTTATAGTTTTTGGGCTCTCCGATGTTATATACTTTGAAATGCAAATGAACGCACCCATGAATTTGACCACATGTATGGCCCATTCCCCACTTACAAGCTATCTAGTACCTTAAATACTCTTTCCACGCTGTTCTGTGTGATGTCACTGGCTACATCAAAGCTACTATCGCTGCTAGAACTACATGATGACTTCTTGTCGGGATCAAATTTTTTCAGAACGACGTTAGACATTACCACTTCCATAGCATCTTCTTCGCCCGAGTTGGAAGGCACAGGCTTAGGGGCGACATTCCCCTTTTTGGCACTAGCCTTTTTAAGCCTCTTCATCAAGTGATTCGAGAAATGGAACCTAGTCATTTTGCTACGTACAGTATTGCTGTGTTTCCCAAACCACGGAACGTGAAATGTGCCTAGACTAATTGTGACGTTATCAACTATGGGGCATTATGATGTCACATAATTATGACGTCACAATCACGAAAGTGCAATTTACGAGCAAAGTACGGTCAATTTTCCCGTAAATTTGCGGTTAATGCATTCGACATTCACAAAAACGTCCAAACTGGATAGCGCAGAGAAATAATAATTATTTGTAAATACAAGTGCATTTTACCAATCACAAGCGAATGTACCATTACTAAAATGCATTTTATTCAACACTTTGATCTTTTTTCCTAAGAAAAAAAATGTGACATTTATTGCAAATGTTTATTGCATGTATAAGAAACTATTAAAAACTTTGATTTATTATAACAATTCATTCTAAATTCTGTGAAAAAAATATGTTCATGTCAGTTTCTTTTGAAATCATGCACATATAAGCTTAATACTAATATACCAATCAAGTTCAGATTAGATAGGTCGTTTGATCTGGTCAGATAGTCTTGGGTGGCAATTTATGTGAGCAGATGGAGGGATTTTAATATTTACCTGTAACATGTACAAATGTAACTCTTAATATATCACAGTGACTAGAAATATCATTTCATCTTTGGCTCTCATCGGTAACATCAATGGAAATAAGTACAACTTCAAAAAAATTTCTTAACAAGGCACAATACATATGTATAAAATGACACAAATATTACAACATCAGTACATGCCATAATCTGACCAAAAGAAATGTGCCACACAGACATGTAACAATCTATTATGGTATCACACCAAACATCATTTCCTACAAAGCTACTGTAACATTGTAGTTGTCCTGGAAAATACGGTGAAACAAAATTACACATTTCTCATACAGAAATATTAGATCTTATGTATTTGTATTACAGTATATCATGACATAAAATACATACTGCATTATTGTACGGTGATGTAAGAATACATTGACAGATCTAAAAGGGAGTACATGTATATAGGTTTCAACACCCCTCTCTTTACCAAAGATAAAATTATTTGTGCCAAATTCAGGGACATACCCCTGTAAACAATAATAGCATTAGACAGATTTTAAAAACATTTTAAAAATAATGATTTATACATGTACATGCTTTTGATACATCTCGAACAAATTAAAATCACATTTGGCATCTGGGAGACTTTGCAACCTGACACGTGACCTAGTGTCTATGAAACGCCTTTAATAATATGTATTATGTGCCGTGTGCAAAACACGGGACTACAAACTACTAAGAAAAATACACTCACTTCCCTGATTACATGTGAATTGATACATATGTATATGTATCATTGATATAAATAAAATCTACCAGTACAATGAAATAAAAATCATGATTTACATTCTCATTTCTTGTTCATATGTTGTGAAAATTTGTAGCTGAGGTGTCTTCTTCATTTACATCATCATCATCAGAAGAAATCTGTTTGTATATAAACAACCTCAGCTTGTACATCAGGAAAAATAGAAGCTGCAACAGTGGCATGAAAACAAAACCCAGAAGTAAACAAATAACAGCTGTTTGTCCTGGTTTAGACCAATCCAGGACATTTGGGTAGATGGGATTAGTGTTTCCAGCACCATAAAAAATGGCTGAGAAAATAAGGTATGTCAAACCATACATTAACGGGTATATGTAGTGGTAAAGCCGGCTAGGTACGGCTGTCAGGAAGAATTCCAGTCCTATTATCACCGAGTTGATGCCATGGAGTTGGAGATTAAACAAGTCAATGTGAGACACGTTGAACATTGGCCAGAGGAAGGCGAAAAAGACCACTGTCACAAGAACGCACCCCACATTAGCCATATTCAGTAGCACCCAGGTTGCCTTAAAGAACCAGGGCAGGGCTACCCTCTCATTCCCCAGCACTGGGTCTAAGGAAGACGATGCGATACCATTATAGTCAACAGCGTTGTAAAAACTTTCAGAGGATCGAACCTCTGAGAAAATTTTTCGGTGAAAACTTTGGTCTGGTCGGTTGTTAAGTGGCATGGGGTTTTGAAGGAGAAATGCAACTGTGACAAAAAAGTGCCATGTTAGATATATGCACAGCAAAAGGTAGGTCCAGTTTGTTAGATATGCATACCAAGGGTACGGGATAAAGTCACTGTTGGTGGTGTTTCGTGCTGAATCATTCCCTGTGTTGATGTCGGTCATGTCTGTAGTCCCAAACCCAATAAATGAGGTCGAGGTGTAAATCAGCCAAAAATCTGCATACACGGCTAGGATCAATCGATACACCACATATATAATTGGGGGGAAACGCCACTGCAATGAAATATGATCAAAATTCTTAAAACTGAATTATATTTGTCAACATTTTCAGAGTTTCTCCTCACTGACATACTTTTGAAATACAATTGTAATCCAATGGCCATCAATCTAATTGAATTAGATCTTATAATCCACTCATTTAATATTATCGCTACACTTATGTGTAGTCATAGTAGATGAGCGGATCATAGGATCTAAGTTTAATGACTAATAATTAGATTGAAAGGCCATGTACTGCATACTTATACATATATACACTGTAATGCACATGAACACAACTTCAAATTTTAGTTTACCTTTTCTCTGTGAAGATATGATCATAATCTCTCTGTCTCTATATTTTTTTTTTTTAGAACAGATCATTTCAAAACCCATGATTTTTGTACAATATAGTTTGTCATGACAAGAAACTAATTGCATTTAAACAAAATCTTTTGGTGATTATTTTCTCGGTGACTTTATATATATATATAATAATATATATTTTTAAACCACACTTGGTAAGTTTTCTTCAGTAACTCATCTATGCCATGTGATTGTACGTCCACGTGACTGTATGTCAATCATGACCTACATACATGTAGATGTAAGATTATATTAGTGCATCGACTGTGTCTGGAGACAGAGTTATTTGAAACACACCCAGATTTATGTAACCTGGATAAACCTATATAAATTTATACTCAGTAAAAACTATCCCTTCAAAATAAATTCATCAAATTATATGACGAAACATCTCTCCACCCGCTTATATAAATATCAATTACATATAAACACCAATCCAATGTAAAATATGAATCATTGAATGTTCTCTATTTTGACCTGCATGTAGCACAGGGGCATCTTATCCGCTCTGTTCTCTATCACACATATATAAATACACAAGGGAAGAATCGAAAGTAGCACACGATTTGTAAACAAAGTCATAAAACACCTTACTTGAAAAAAGTTACACAAATCCTCGTATGCACTAATGCAAATGATGTCCTAGAACTTATCCAGACTCAAATATTCTAAATATTCCCAATGTAAATAGTTTTTATCCACATAAAATCCCAGCTTGCTGCACAGTTTTGAACTCTTAGGCCAAGAAAAGATAACTCTACTTCAGACGACAACTTCCGGTATTTCGAATCTATATTTGAGTAGCATAAAATCAAGGATCAATAAAGTAAAGAGGCGTTAATTTGTAAATCAGTGTCTGAAAAGAAATATTGTAATATAATAGGCAATTATACAATAGATTTTCCTTTAACTTTGAATTACAAAAAATAAATGAATAAATTAAAAAAAAAAAAACAATTAAGAAAAAGAAACAACAACCAAATATGAGAAAGGAACTTGACTTTATATTACAAAAGAAAAGCAGATTTTAGAAATGTATAACGTGTCTTCAAAAATTATGAAAATAAATCATCTGTCCTCAACTGTAATCTGTCCCTGTCTGGTGCTATTTAACCCCCCCCCCCCCCCTTCACACAAAATAAAGAGTTTTTGAGTTATGTAATTTTCCTTTTTGAAGGTAAGAAAAAATAGGTAATCTGTCTCTGATCATCGTGGAAATGAAGAATTTGCCCTTTAACGGCATGAGAATAAATGAATAATCTAACTTTAAAAATTGTCACCCCCCCATCCCCCCCCATCCCCCCCCCCCCCCCCCGAATTAAATGGTATTATACCCTTATATGGTTAGTATGAATATATAATAACTTGGTCATTCATTTAATTACCATAACATGTGAGAAACAGATGAGCAATTAAAATAATTTTCCTTCACATTGAATAAAAAAATTCAAATATGGACAAGAACTTGAAATGAATATATGTATATATATATATATATATATAATCCAGAAATAAGTATAGAAAAATATATAGGCCTACAAGTTAGTAGCATAATAAAAATATCACAAAGCCGACTGAGCATACTTGTCTAGTTTCAGGAGTTACATATAAGTATTTAATTTCAAAGCAATATATTCTTATTATATATAAATTTTATATAAATGAATATATTGAAATTTATACAAATTAAAGAAACTAGTATTTTTATTTATTTATTTTGTATTATTATTATTATTACTTTTTTTTTTTTATTGTAATATAAAGTCAAATTCTTTTCTTATATTTTATCCCCCCCTCCCCCCCATTTTTTTTTTTTATTAAACCCGACTGTTTACCAACAATTGTGCAATGAATTACGCTAATTGAATTACAATAAAAGTATGTCAACTCCATGCTTACAATAAGACAGATATTTTTTTTTCAAAAATTGATAAATATAACCAAAAACCGGAAGTTGTCGTCTGAAGTAGAGTTATCTTTTCTTGGCCTAAGAGTTCAAAACTGTGCAGCAAGCTGGGATTTTATGTGGATAAAAACTATTTACATTGGGAATATTTGGAATATTTGAGTCTGGATAAGTTCTAGGACATCATTTGCATTAGTGCATACGAGGATTTGTGTAACTTTTTTCAAGTAAGGTGTTTTATGACTTTGTTTACAAATCGTGTGCTACTTTCGATTCTTCCCTTGTGTATTTATATATGTGTGATAGAGAACAGAGCGGATAAGATGCCCCTGTGCATGTAGCCTAGTTAAAAATAGCATACTGAATAATAACTGAATAAATCAAAAAACAAAGTACCTGGAACAAAATAAAACGAGCAGGATGGACGTCTGCAAATCCAAAGTTCTTCACTCGAAATTCTCTCCGACATTCCATGCAGCACACCGAGGAGCAGGCCATGGTCGTTTCTAATAAAGAAGTGAAAGTAGATCTACTTTTTTTTCTCGCTCTGTTGGTTTTTACACGGTAGATAACTCTCTCCAAATTTAGTCGAAAGCATACAACACGTTCGACGCGACAGAAATCTACGTAGGCACCATGATAATGAATTAATATCTCGACGACCCATCACTCTGTTTATGAAGTTAATTAAATAGCAGTAACATCGAAAATACATTCGTAAGATTTTTTTTAGGGGGGGGGGGGTTCCAGGGGCGGATCCAGGAATTGCGCCTTTACTTCCACACATTTTCTATATACGTTATCACACTGTATATATATTTTAATTATCTGAAGGTCTGGTTCTTTCATAATATTATAAAAGATTGCTTTTTACGTACATTTTAATCTCCATATCTGTTTCTGGTCTCTGTTCAAATCTTATAAGGAAAGCAATATTAGATAACAAAAGATTGAGAAGCTGTGTGTTTCGGTTTTCGACGAAAAAAACCCAATAACAACATGTTTTCACTGAATGTTTAAATAGCATATATTTCGCGCGACTTCCCATATTTGTTTAACATTTTTACAGAATCGGACAAGGATGTCCAGATTCAGTAATAATCTTTCTTTTTGTTGTAGAAATAATGTCACTAAAATTAAGTCCGCTGAAAATATAAAAGGTTTCACAAACGACAACATGGGCACCGAAATAAAACTTCTACAGCATGCAGATGATGCGTCACTGCCATTATTATACTTTAATTCTATGGAAAACGCGATAGACTAGTCGGGCTTTAGGAATGCAATCAAACATGAAGAAAACAGAAGGGATTTTACTTGGACCCCTTAAAATAGATATGAAACTATATGCGATGTTAAAATTATAAATGACCCAGTCCGATGTCTTGGAATATATATAGGTCATGATATTGAAAAATGCTATGAGGAAAATTGGAATGATAAGGTTAAGACATTGGGGGAAAAATTAACATGTGGAAAAACAGAAAACTTACTGAGTAACTCTGTTTGGAAAATGTTCTATTATAAATAAATTAGCACTTACTCAATTATATTATAGTGCCACGATTCTGAATTACCCATCTGAAGAAACTTTAAAGAATATTCAAAAATTTATTTTTAATTTTCTATGGGAGAAACGCGATATAATTAAAAGAAATACAGTAATTGGGAATATTGTTGCTGGTGGAGTCGGGATTGTCGATCTGGAAAGTAAATTCAAATCGTTAAAAGCTATGTGGATAAAGCGCTTATCCCAAGATAATTCTACAATAAAAGCCTTTTTCGAATCATGTATAAGTAAAAAAAAAATCAATAGATTTAATCTATCTCTTGAAAACTAACAATATATGTGATCTTAAAAATGCTTTTAAAAACGTACCAACATTTTACTGTGAAGTTTAGTGTGCGTTTAATGAATGCAAACTTAAAGGAAAAATATATGCATCAGCAGACAAGGCTCTATCACAACCTATCTGGCTAAATGAAAATTTTCAAATAAAAAAAATATTCATTATTTTACACTCATTGGGCAAAAGGAGGGATTCTGTACGTAAACAATCTATTTGACCAAGAGGGAAACAAGTTTATCAATATAACAAATAGTGACAAATTTTCATTGAGCAACAATGAAAAAAGCATCTTTAGATAAACTTAGTTGTAAAATGTTATATAAGATTTTCATTTCTAAAAATAAATTCATTAAACCCTACTTTGAGAAAACTTTGACAAAACTTTTTAATGACTTCAAAGAACACAGAAAATCAATCTATACATCAAAAATAATAAAATGCAGAGACAACCAACTTGCTGAATTCGATTTCAAACTTTTACATAATTTATTGAACAATAATAAATCTGTGAGCATCTGGAATAAAAGCATATCAAATTTATGTAATATCTGAAGATTGACGGAAGATATAAAACACTTACTATTTTATTGTAAAAATGTTAAACAGATTTTTATTTTTGACTCCCCCCCCCCCTTGTTTTGGCAAATATTTAGTCTAGATACTGTTATCTGCACCGAGGTGCAAATGATATTTGATGTTATATTACGTAGTATTAGCAAAATGTGTGAAATAAAGACTGGTATATTTTAGTTATTTTACCTGCTGAATCAACCTTAAAATTTCTGTTGATATTGGAAATGCATCATGGAAAAAAAAAATGGATAGAAATTAGGCCTACACTTTGTGAATAATCGTGGTTACTTCATGAGATGAAAGAACTAGTTTATATATAATGAAAGGACAATATACAATTATGGACTGTTTAGCAGGGAAACATCACCAATTATCAGGTCTGAGTAGGGTTATCACCCGAGGGCGCCGATGCGCCCTCGGGTGATAACCCTACTCAGACCTGATAATTTGTGATGTCTCCCTGCTAAACAGTCCATAATAGTTTTATTATCATGAAAAATCTGAAAGTTAAAAAAACTATCACAAATTTATTGACTTGTACCATACTTCTTTTTTTTTTTTTCTTTTTTTTTTTTTTTAATTTAAAACGTCAACAAATTCGTAACAACTTTCTCTGCAGACAATTCTTATAACTTTTCAATAGTTTTCAAGTGGTGAAACCAATATTACCCTCAACTACACGCACTAGTTTGTTTTACATTCAATGTGATTGTCATACATTTATTAGATGTAAAGCAAAACACTGAGATTAGAGAAAGTTAAACGAGAGAAAGCTTTCAATTGTTACGTCACAGTAGAATGACGCAAAAACATAACGCCAAACGTAAACATTTCGTAACGGATTTCAAAACAAAAACGTAAACATCAAGTGAAATGCAAAATTACATTCGAATGGGGATATTTTTCTTCTCAATTGTTATTTGTGACCGTTACTATAGAGTCCTTCAAGGTAACTGCGGAGCTGCTGTCAACGCATGCGCATAAATACTTCCGCAGGGCAAATTTCATTTTACGGAAAACGCTGCTTTCGTTTTGATCAACTCATAGATCTTGCAATAGTACGTTGTTGCAGTGTGTGCAGGTGTTCTAATCGAGACGATGCGAGAGGAAAAGAGAAGGGAAGAAGTTTTTTAAGGTGAATTGAAGGATATTTGATTCATTTTCATTCGAAATTCATATCAGAAACGTAGCCACATGAATGAGGGCTGCATGGTTAAATGATCGCTAAATCGATTTCACTTTGTAAAATCAATCTCAGACGAAATTATTATAGTTGCCACACAAGTACAAATCTTTACATATGATAAATTCTACGCAGGGGAGGTTGCTTCATATTTTTTATCATAGAAGCAGTGGTTAAGATACACTGTGAAAGTCTGTTTACATGAGTTGAGCGAATGTCTGTATGTATAAATGTGTAGCAGAATTTAACTTTGCATACATATTTAATTTTAAGATTTCCTAAAGATGCACATAAACGTTGAAATTGGTTGAGGCACTGAATCGGATGGATTTGTACCCAATCATGAATGAACATTCCTATATGTGTGTTCTGGGCACTTTGTGGTTTGGCACAGTGATGATCCCTAGAATGAGAATTATTTTCCCACCATGTTCTCATAATGATATGTCTGTTGATACAGAAATGCAGAACCAAGCAACCAGAAGGAATATTCAAAAAGGTAAAAAATAGAAACTAGTCAATTTATAAAAATATTTCATTTGATGGATAATACATGTACATATGCAAATATTCAAGAATGTCATGATTCAAATTAGCATCTGATTATAATTTAATGATTCTGTACTTTTGTTTATCATAATACAGTAATTCAAGTAAGTGATTTAGAAAAGCTGAAGAAATTCAAATTATTAACTTATTACTTGATTTTTCATTATGCAACACACATATTTTATCTACATATATATAAATGTTTATTCACCAATCAAGAGCCCTTGAGAGACATGTACAGTTTAAGTAGCAATTAGTTATAACAATATAAATAAATAACAATCATTCAGAGTACTAATTCTGTCAGATTTCACATTTCTGCACTGCACATATCATAATTTTATATGAAATACTGACCGAGACAAGATTTGAATTAACAAAATGAAATATACAATAATAAATAACCGAATTGCTTCACACATCTAAGGGCAGTGCCAGTTTCAGAGACAGTGGATAATGATAATGTTTTGTGAATACATATGAAATGGTAATCAATATCAGTATAAGAGTTTAGTAAATACAATATGCAAATAGAATACACATGTACATGCAGGATCCAGTTGTTCTGAATGTTTTATGCCTACAACTTTTACTATGTATAAACTACCCCAAAATCAGGTGAAATTGTATATTATTTTAGTCAATTAGCTCCATTCTTTGAAGAAATATAATTAGAAATTAATTATTATCTTATCCATGTATGACTTTTGTATCTATTTGTAATAAAATGTGATCATTTTAAAATTTTACATTATGTCCATTTACATCTACATACAAATATTCCCTTTCAAAAAGAAAAAAGATGGGGCATATTGTTTTTCATTTGTCGGTCTGTCTGTCAATCTATCAGTCTGTAGACCAAGTCTTATCCGCTCAATATCTCAAGAATGTTTGACTTGGCAAATATCAAACTTTGAGAACAGGTACATCTTAGAGAGTTGATAACTCTATTAATGTTGAGGTCAGATGGTCAAAGGTCAATCCACTCTGGATATAGGAAGACATTGTCTGGATATAGGAAGACATTGTCTGCTCAATATCTCAAATGGTTTTGTCACTACAATTAATAAGTAAGTAAGCAAGTAAATGATTTATTATAGTGACATGTGTTTTATACATTACAGAATTGAAAAATACATTTAACAGAATAATAGGAATTTAAACACCCGGCCCATCGGGCCTATATGTCACTTTTAACAGAAAAAACCAATTAAATAATAAATACAGTGGTACATGTATTACGCATGACTTTTACTATCATGGTATATGATAGACTGTCTGTAGGTGTATGCGGAGAACAGGAATTTTGCAGTTTGTGTTGGAAAATTTAATAATAGAAATTTTGTTTTGTCTAAATCTGACATATTGATCACAGTGGGGTTAAATCCGATACTGGTAAAAAGGATTACTCTACGATTTGAATAAGAGGAACAATGAAGTAAAAAGTGACATTCATCTTCTACACTATCTGAAGAACATAAAGTACATAAATGATATATAACCCTGATCAATTTTGTACCATGTGGAACATACATGTTTCTGAAACATATCTTGTTGAATTTATATCTGCAGCTACCTGGTGCCTAAGTGTGAACAGATGGTGTTTGAATTTGTAGCATTGTCATGGAATTTTTTAATTTTTTAAAACAGTTTTTTGCAAAACTAATTAGAAAAGTTTCATACTGTACATGTAGGATTTATACATAACTATCATACTGTTCAAAATATGAAATGTTAGGCTAGAGACTTTAGGAAACAGATAAAGTAATTACAATGCATGTTTAGGAGTGTCAGTTGGAACCTATTCAAAGGAACATGTCTGTGTTTTATTTTTTACCAAATTAAGAGTTATTTTAGATTATAAAGAAATATTTGTTTAGAAATCAAGCAGTCTTGTTCATCAAATTCTGTCTTTTTCATTCTTGTAAACAGACTTTTCTTCAGATAAGACCAGAGCTTTCATCTTCTTTTTTTTTTCTCTACAGGATTCTCAGTCACACCAATTTTTACCTCACTGTCCATAATGTCAGGAGCTTTGCCAGTGATATTCCACATCTGAAACATAAACATCCATGAATTATCAATTTTGTGTGCATATGTTTTGCACTTTAAATGATTAAAAGTGTTTGTCATTAAATATGTTTTTAATAAATTTAATAATTATTGTATTGACTTTTTTATGTCAGTGATGTTGATTGAAATTCAAAATAATGGTTACCAGTTTTGGGAAACAACTCTTTTAGCAGCTTTCAATGCTGCATGGAGCTAGCCAGATCAAGATTTTTTATTAGGAGGATGACATATTGTTGATTATTTTCCTCTCCCTGAACTCCACCTCCCATTCATTACTCAGTTTGGTGCATGACTGCAGGACTGTGCTAGACTATATTGAATCCAAGGAGTTTTAAAAATTAAATGTACTTGTAAATACCAGTAGAGTTTTAGAACAAAATATATTATAAATAGGTTTGTTGATCCAGATCAAAACGTATCTCTTACCCAAAAGGACATTCATAGCATGCATAGCATATTTTTTTCCTCTCTAGCAAACACATGCACACTATACCTGGTTTTCTTCATTCTTCATTGAAGCCAAACAGAATATTCTGTCAGATGTACTCCAAGGATTCATATCTTTTTAAAAAAAAATCATGATTAATAGTCTAATTATAGATGTACATGTGTGTTCTGCTCAAATCCCGATATATATGCGAGTGGTTTGTTTATCTTGTTTTTAATTCATTTTCTTTATTCACTTTACTCTGTTTGACATTTTCTAGGCTATAATTAATATATACTGGGTATGCCTCTGTATATGTGTATATTCATTTATATATAAGTACACATGTGCAGTGTAGATTATTAGTAGTTCATTTATTAGACATGATTTTGTATAAGTAATCACTAGGCCTATACCATTAAACTATGGGTGAAATGTTTTCATTGACAAACAGCATTAAAGATAATATAATAAATAATTCTATATTTAAAACATTTATATTGAAGGTTTAATTTTTTCTCTAATTCACTGCGTGAGTCAATGTATATCTTGTTTGTGCTAAAAAAAAAATGGTAGACCTATATGTAAAATGATTATAAAAACATTGATTAATGAAATTGATACCTGTACTGTCATTATTTGTGACAAATCACCAGCTTCAAAGTGTTGTACCACCTTTTCTAGTCTTCTGTGGTTTTCTATCCGTTCCCCTTCTTCCGTTAGTCTCAAAATCATGTGTCTATAAATTTCTTTAAACGACAATATGAGTGTGGCATCAGACAATAGTGTTAAATATGAAGTACAGTGTGTGGGGGTGGGGGTCATTGCCTGAAATATCTGGGATGACTCCTCCACATGCATACATTTTTAACTTTATCTGTATTTCAGCCATAAGAACATTGACGGTTTTCATCTTTTTGTGTTAGAAATCTCCCGGTTTGCCATTTTTGTTGTCAATGTAAACACGGAAGTTCCCGTGTATACCTATGGGGTAGCAAGTTCAATGCACATTTTTAAAGTATATTTCTAAAAATATATTACTTAATTGTTATCAGAACGCAACATCGGAACCCCAAAATACATATCAAAGGTAAAACACATACACTTTCACATAGAAACCATTTATTCTCCTCTCTTGAAATATGTACTTCGTACGATAAAAGGCGTTAGTTAAATATAGCTTTGCCCTGCGGAAGTAGTTATGCGCATGTGCGAAAGTTATCGTGAAACAGTCTATTAACACTAAAGTTATCGCTTTCTCCCTTGTGCCATTAAAATTTATCTTCTAGAGGGAGACAACACAATTGTCACCCTGCGCGTGAGGGAGACATCACGAATTGTCTCCCTCCACGTGACAAGCCCTCGACCAATGAAATTGACTGTATTATTCTGAAGGATAATAATGATAATTATAGATGAAAGGAATGCTGTCCTAGAGAGAGTTTATAAACGCCCAGTTTGAAACCAGAGCCTAGAGAGACGACACTCATTAAATACGCCCTTGAAAAGGAAATGTTTCCGGGAAGAGTTTTCTTTTGAAGAGAAATATTAGAAAATGACATGGGGTTTAGAATCTGGGTTGTTTTTTTCTTCCGAAAGGTGGTTAACTTTAACAAGGTGTTATTTTGGTGTTAACTTCCGTGTTAAAGTTAACCATGTGATTAACTGCTTTTCAAAATTAAGGTAGAAGGGGACAGTTTCGCACTATAGGCCCGGTCAACTTTTTAAAAAAAATGGAAATACCCCATATTTGAAGTGATATTACATGTGTAAAAATGTGTACAATAATTTTAGGATGCATGTCAAATGTAACTGAGTCCTTAATGAAAATGTTGATATACAACATGTAGGTGTCACCATGATTCCTAGCATACAGATGGGTGCAAATACGAAACTAAGACACATGGTCAGTTGCTGAAGAAATTCCGGTGCAAACATGGAGGGTCCAGCAAAAGGTCTGTAGCTGTGAGGAAAGGTGGATGGCCCCATATGAGAGGTAGATTTTTAAGAAGGGAAGATAGGGTTCTTGATTGTGCATAGTGTCTAAATCACCATGTTTGGTATTGTGATGGTGTGGGGGTGGTGCGGATTAGCCCAAATGAGAGAAAATTTATTAACTACACTAATATGAAATACAAGTATTGACATAAAAGGGAAATATGATTTTTCATTAGTCTGTCATAATCTGACTTTGATGTATACCCCCTATCCACATGTTCCAGAACCAAAGAAACTGTCCCCTGCCACCTAAGCAAATTTGCGTTAACACTGTGCTAATTTAATTTTAATCCACCTCCAGTACCTATGTTAACTCGCAAATGTATCGATCTGTGGTGTGTCCTTTCAGGGCTTTGACATTTAGTGACTGGTACAATCTGGATCTATAGCTTTATTTTCAGGAAATGATATCTATAATCTCCTGATCTTGTATGTTTATATATTGTTTTTGTTTTTCTATGTTCTAATTGCACTAAAAAACAAGCACGACTTTAACTGAAATTCCACACGAAATGTGTGGCTGTTTTAAATTGATTTCTTTTCCTTTCAAAGTTTTAGAAGAAAAAAACAACTATTATAATCTTTGCAGTGAATTGGACATACTTTGAGAAAACCTGTGAACAACATAACAAAACAGGCGTTGGACTGGAATCCACAGGGATGCAGGAGACAAGGGAATGGATGAAAAGCAATTGTTTAGGGATTCAATCTTTTCAGGTCCGAAAAGACAAAACTCTTGTTACCATTGTAGTCAGTATAATGAATGGGTGATATTTCACTTGTTGGTGTTGAAAAAAACCAACTTTAAGTAATTCCGAGTTTAGTTTGTTATCACTTTAGGTGAAAATTAATATTGTCATGATAATTAGGAATTGCATCCCCCTATTGTTAACCTTGTTCCTTATTTCTCAAAGACAATCCAATCATAGTTTCTCTTTGCTATTCGTGCTTTTTTTTAATCCGCTGCGCTAGCGCATAGCTTTTGTTCTCTTTTAGATGACAATTCATCCAGAGTTTGTCGTTATGTCTTATAGTCATAGTGTTTTCTTGTTTAGATTGATCTATATCTATGACCGATATAAATTTTTCTGTGAAGTTTAGCCTTGAATTGTCTATGTTTTCAGTATTTTTGACAATGTACTGCCGGTCGCCTTGTTGAATGCGTTTGTTTAAGAGTTCTAAATCGCCAGCATGAATGTACTTAGCACACTCTATTTAAAACAATAATCAACATCAAGCATGCAAATCATTCATGCCCTCCTTTGTGAAATTTCAGATTTTATGTATCATATTTATTTTTTCAGATTTTATTTTTTTTATTTTTTTGAATTTGACAATATTTTATTATCACACAACAACAACAATATGAAAGAATATACATGTACGTACAATAATAGCAAAATGATTGTTCTGATAATTCATTTGATACAGTATATATATTCATAAGAAAATTCGAACTATCATGTATATTATATAGATTACAAAGAAAAAGTTATATATTGATGGACATAAACATTATGATATCGATAGGCAAAACATATACATGTATAAAGAATAAAAAAATAGATATACACGTATATTTCTGAATGCTGCCGTTCAGGGGTAACGCCTCACGTAGAGTACAGTCCATTCACAACCCCCAGGGCAGTACTACAGGAGGACATGTCTCCTCCTTGTAGTTGAAAGAAAAACATTTATAAGCATATTGACAAATCATAAAACAGTTTCACATTTAATCTAATTTCTTATAAATTTCGTAATAATATAAAATATTGCTTTTTACGTACATTTTAATTTCCATATCTGTCTCTGGCCTCTGTTTAAATCTTATAAGGAAAGCAATATTAGACAACAAAAGATTGAGAAGCTGTATGTTTCGGTTTTCGATGAAAAAACCCATTAACAATATGTTTCCTCTGAATGTTTAAATGGCATATATTTCGCGCGACTTCCCTTATTTGTTTAACATTTTTACAGAATCAGACAAGGGTGTCTAGTTTCAGCAATAATTTTTCTTTTTGTTTTAGAAATAATGTCACTAAAATTAAGTCCGCTGAAAGTACAAAAGGTTTTGCAAACGACAATATGGGCACCGAAATAAATCTTCTACAGCATGCAGGTGATGCGTCACTGCCATTATTAGATATAAATTCTATGGAAATCGCGGACGGGCTTCAGGAATCAAACATGAAGAAAACAGACGGGATTTTACTTGGAACCCTTAAAAATAGATATGAAACTATGTGCGATGTTAAAATCACAAATGACCCAGTCCGATGTCTTGGAATATATATAGGTCATGATATTGAAAAATGCTATGAGAAACATTGGAAAGATAAGGTTAAGACATTGGGAAGAAAAATTAACGTGTGGAAAACAGAAAACTTACTCTCTTTGGAAAATGTACTATAGGAGTATTACGAAGAGGCTTACTTTTACAATCGACGGCTGACTTTTACAGTTTAAAGGGCCAACTCCAAATATGAAAAATTTGGAAGTGGTATTTGCAAAATTGAAAGACTTTACCGCATTCAGTTGTTCTATACATTGTTTAACGTTCTACTCGATAATTTTTCACTCAGCTCAGTAAAACTCTCCACATTTAGAAGTGAGAATCACGGGTCTTTCAGGTATAACCTTAAAAACAGAGACCCCGCCCGTGCAGCGGCATGCGTTAGCACGATAAAGAACCCTCACTACTACTGCGCTGGGCGCTAAACATAGGGGCGGATCCAGAATTTTTTTCCAGGGGGAGTTAAACCTTTTCACAAAATCGAACCGGTGATATAACTCATGTTATATTGTAATTTTTTTTTTATCTTTGCATATTCCAGGGGGGGGGGGGGTCCGAACCCCCCTTCTAGATCCGCACAGGGGTCTACATTTGTGGTACTTCACCTACAGATGATGCCCTCTCAATATGAGTGAAAAATCCAGGAAGGCAAGTAAAAGCAACCGATCAATCATGTGGAGACGTCACTATTGCCGGCGAAGGGCTGCAAAATGTACGCATATGCTCGGCGCTTACGGCCTTTGAGCAGGGATGGATCTTTATTATGCCATATCTGTTGTGACACGAGACCTCGGGTTTTCCGGTCTTATCGGAAGGATCAACCTATGTAGTCGTCTCTTACAACAAGCAAGGGGTATTTGCAGAGGACCTATTCTAACCCGGATATCTACGGAGTACGGCATTTCTAAAGGACAAGCATATGTCAAATGTTTATATCGATAATGTATAGATTATACTAGTATACTAGGAGTAATCGATTTTCATGGGGGCGAATTTTCATGAATCATTACCACAAACATCGTTGATTCTATTGTGTATATTGATATACATGTATACAATTACAACTCACTTATTGGCTGTTTTTACATTTAAACCTAGATATTCAATACGAAAGAGAGGGAAACAAGGACTTTTTTTTTTAAATGAGAGGGAGGGGCTATGAAAAAATATATCTCGACAAGCCTACCCCTCGACTTTTTGGTCTAGTATAGAGCTGCCGTTCAAAAGTATGTGTGTGGATGAGTAGGGGTTGCTTTAATTTGTTCCTTGCGGAGCCAGAATCATAAGATGTGAGGTATAGAGAACATTTAAGCTTTCAGGACTGATGACACATTATTTAGAAATAGCAGGATAACTTGAGGTCGTCTGCTTACAGTGAGTGCGCTGTGGTACACTTATGATATATAGTAAAGCTTTAAAAACACTCTTTTTATGGCAATTTTCTGGGTCCCGTCATGCATTTCACAGCTCGTCATTCGCAGTTAATAAATTACATTTACATTTGAATATCGATAAATTTAGCTTAATGAAATATTAAAACGAGTAGTGCATTGTGAATGCTTCGAACAAATGTAGAAAGAATAAGAGTTGCTAACGAGTTTTCAATACTCTTGTAATAAACATATTTGTCGGTTTTGGTGTTTTACTAAAGCAGTCTTTACATTCATTTTGGTCCAATTTCTGTAGTTGGAGTTGATCCCTTTAAATTGTAAAAGTCAGCCGTCGATTGTAAAAGTAAACCTCTTCGTAAAACTCCAATTATAAATACATTATACACTTACTCATTTATATTTTAGTGCCACGACTCTAAATTACCCATCTGAAGAAACTTTGAAGAATATTCAAAACTTGCTTTTTTTTTTTAATTTTCTATGGGTGAAACGCGATAGAATTAAAAGAAACACAGTAATTGGGAACATTGTTGATGGTGGAATCGGGATCATCGATGTGGAAAGTAAATTCAAATCGTTAAAAGCTACGTGGATAAAGCGCTTATCCCAAGATAATTCTACAATAAAATCCTTTTTCGAATCATGTATAAGTAAAAAATCAA
Source organism: Ostrea edulis (assembly GCF_947568905.1). Classification (NCBI taxonomy): domain Eukaryota; kingdom Metazoa; phylum Mollusca; class Bivalvia; order Ostreida; family Ostreidae; genus Ostrea; species Ostrea edulis. The sequence continues at coordinate 19,315,328 of NC_079170.1, read as the reverse complement.
TAGATTTAATCTATCTCTTGAAAACTAGCAATAAAAATATATGTGATCTTAAAACTGCTTTTAAAAAACTACCAACTTTTTTGGTGAAGGTTAGAGTGCGTTTAGTGAATGCAAACTTAAAGGAAAAATATATGCATCAGCAGACAAGGCTCTATCACAACCGATCTGGCGAAATGAAAATTTCCAAATAAAAAAACATTCTTTATTTTACCCTCATTTGGGCAAAAGGAGGGATTCTGTACGTAAACAATCTATTTGACCAAGAGGGAAACAAGTTTATAAATACAACGAATAATGACAACTCTTTATTGAGCAACAATGAAAAAAGTATCTTTAGATAAACTTAGATGTAAAATGTTATATAAGATTTTCATTTCTAAAAAAAATTCATTAAACCCTATTTTGAGAAAACGTTGACAAAACGTTTTAATTACTTCAAAGAACACAGAAAATCAATCTATGGATCAAAAATAATAAAATACAGAGACAAACAACTTGCTGAATTCAATTTCAAACTTCTACATAATTCATTGAACAATAATAAATCTGAGAGCATCTGGAATAAGAACGTATAAAATTTATGCAATATCTGAAAATTGACGGAAGATATAAAACACTTAATATTTGATTGTAAAAATGTTAAACAGATTTTCATTTTTACCCCCCCCCCCCTCTGATTTGGCATATACTTAGGTTAGATACTGTTATCTGCACAGAGGTGCAAATTATATTTGACTTTATATTACGTAGTATCAGCAAAATGTGTGAAATAAAGACTGGAATATATTAGATGTTTTACCCGCTGAATTGACTTTAAAATTTCTGTTGATATTGGAAATGCATCATGAAAAAAATGGATAGAAATGAGGCCTACACTTTGTGAATAATCGTGGTTACTTCATGAGACTAAAGAACTAGTTCATATATAATGAAAGGATAATAATTATAGATGAAAGGAATGATGCCCAAAAGCGGGTTTATAAACGCCCAATTTGAAACCAGAGCCTAGAGAGACGACACTCATTAAATACACCCTTGAAAAAGAAATGTTCCCGGAGTGAGTTTTCTTTTGACGAGAAATATTAAAAAATGGCATGGGCTTTAGAATCTGTTTTTTTTTTCTTTTCGAAAGGTGGTTAACTTTAAAACAGAGTTATTTTGGTGTTAACTTCTCTGTTAAAGTTAACTATGTTCTTAACTGCTTTTCAAAATTAAGCAAGTTTGCGTTTAGTTTTAGGCATAAAAAGTGTTAACACTGCTTATTTTAATCCACCTCCAGTACCTATGTTAAGTCGCAAATGTATCTCTCTATGGTGTGTCCTTACAGGGCCTCAACATTTAGTGACTGGTACAATAAGGATCTATAGTTTGATTTTCAGGAAATGATACATATAATCTCCTGTTCTTGTATGTTTATATATTGTTTTTGTTATTCTATGTTCTAATTGCTATCATTTATCACTGGGTATGGATGAAAAGCAAATTGTTTTGGGCCTCAATCTTTTCAAGTCCGAAAAGGTAAAACTAATGTTACCATTGTGGTCAGTATAATGAATGGGTGGTATTTCACTTGTTGGTATGGAAAGAAAAATCTTTAAGTGATTCCCAGTTTAGTTTGTTATCACTTCAGGTGAAAATTAATATTGTCATGATAATTAGGAATTTCATCCCCCCCCCCCTATTGTTAACATTGTTCCTTATTTCTGAAAGACAATCCAATCATAGTCTCTCTTTGCTATTCGTGGTTTTTCTTAATTCGCTGCGATAGTGCATAGCTTTTATTCTCTTTTTATAAATGAGAATTCATCCCCAGTTTGTCGTTAAGTCTTATAGTCACAGGGTTTTCTTGTTTAGATTGATCTATATGTATGACCGACATAATTTTTTCTGTAAAGTTTAGTCTAGCATTTTCTATGTTTTCAGTATTTTCGACAATGTACTGCCGGTCGCCTTGTTGAATGCGTTTGTTTAAGAGTTCTAAATCGACTTCCTTGTAATCTTGTAATTTCTTACTTCACGTTTGTTGTTTCTGCATTGGAGTTATATTGAATGGATACGTAGGTAGCTATATGATAAATTAATTGTAGGCCTATAACAAACAACATCTTAGACAGGTATTTTTCACTAATGATTATCGGATCTATAAGCGCGGTTATATTTCTGGTGCTCGCCGTGGATTGTTGCATTTGATATCAGTTAGACGACAGCTGTCCATGCTTGTGTAAACATGTATCTCATGCACTGTACCTGGATTTCTAAACATAAGAAAAGGGCCTTTTAAATAGTGCACATTGCCTTATCAGCTCAGATAGGTGGTTAAGTATAAAATAGTAGTTATAATGTAGACGAAATGTTATGATATTCCTTGTTTCGTCCACCCGGTTCTAATTCCCCAGACTTTTTGTTAAAATGACATTTTGATAAAATAGCTGAACTACTAATCAGTATGAAAAGTTATATATTTTAACACAAAAGGCCGACGTGACACATTACATTTCCTTTCAGTTTAGATCAAACATGTTGAGAACTGCATGAACAGGCATGTGAAGATGTCATTGAAGATAACCTGAATAGTTGTATTTGTTTTTGAAAGTTCCAGTCTTCACGTAAGTATCTTGTTTCTCACCTGTGGGTTTATCTCTCCATTTCCTTTCATTCATTCATACTTTATTTCCTCCTTTAGGAGATTATGAAGAAAATACATTTACATCAATATAATTACAAATACATGTACATACAAAGAAAGAAAGAAAAGAGAAAAACACATTGTGTACACAATATAAACAAAAATAGAAAAGAATAGGATATTCTTAGTTGTACACCTCGACATATGAGTACATATGGTAGCAGCTGTCCCTTTTAAAGCCAAAGCATATTTAATATAGATATATTTACTGCAGTGAGCATCTGTAGTATAGGGCTGAAGTGCTGCGCACCAATTTAAAGTTCAGCAGACGGAATGATGTGGCGTCCATCTTATTTAAAGGTGTAGATATTTGGCCACCAAGAAGAACAAGGTACCATTCAAATTCCGAGAGCCCACAGAGTTCTGCACACAGTTCGACACTGAAGTTATTAGCGATGGCGTTCCACCACTGTTCTCGTATGCTGGCGGTACTTAGACACAAACAAGACGAGTGACAGAAAACATCCATGAACGAATTACCACATAAATGACAGAAATGAACAAGGCCATTTACATGCATACCTGTATATATTTTGCATATGAATTTGCAAAGGTCAATGTTACCTAATTTCCAAATTGTGGCAGGTTTTATATCTGAAAATATTTGTCTGAATAAATGGAAATCCGGACTGTTCATCCTCAATTGCCGCTGGTCTTGGTGATACAATGATACGGTATTTCTGGATATCCTTTTCCAGGATAACTTATCTGGGAAGAATCCGTTGTCAAGCCATGTACTTATATAAATGGTAAGATTGTATGTTTGCAAGGTTTGAATGATATCTGGAATAAAACCATATTGGACTTCTGAAAGGTTTTGCCAGTAAGAAAATAATCGAGTCAAGAATATTTTCTTTGGTAGAGTGTTTATGTCCATTCGACAGAGCCTTCCTAAGAACAGTAGTTTTCTTGTATATATTTCTGCGCTGATGGGCAATACATCAAAAAGTGACTCACATATATCGGATCTGCATAATTTTGGTAAATTTAGAGATTTTTTGCACACAAAATGTTGAAAAATACAAAGGTTTTGGCGGTCTGAACAGGTCATATTATTCCAGAGTTCGCATCCATAAAGTACTGTAGGCATAACGATTGTTTTATATAAATGAGATACCGTCATTGGGTTGAGAAAATGGGATCCTATGTCAGATAGTGCAAAAAAGGATTTTCTGCCCTTTTCGCAGGCTCTTCCTATTCTTTCAGAAAGTTGGAATTTGTGATGAATCACGATACCTAGGTGGTTATAGGATTCTTCACATGGAATCGATGATTGTCCCAGATGCCAAGGAAAGTTGTTATCCATTTTACTCCTCTTACCACGGAATTTCACCACGAACGATTTTGACGCATTGAAGGAAAATCGCCATTTATTCGAATATGCGTATGCAATATCTAACAAGTTTTGGAGGGCCATTGGGGATAATCCAATGCAGGATATATCATCTGCCAATGAGGGACAGCTGCTCATAACATTAAGGATACCTGTATTAGGACTACTTAGCTCTAATTCATCAACAAGATCGTTAATATAAACAAGATATAAAAATGTAGACAAAACACCACCTTGTCTTACACCTTGATCAACAGAGAACCATCTAGATTGAGTTTGATTTACAACAATAGAGCTAGATGTTCCTTTATGACAGTTATTAATCAGTGACCAGGTTTTACCTTTTATTCCAAGTTTGTAAAGCTTTAACATGAGGCCATCCCTCCAAACAGTATCAAAAGCCTTACTGCTATCCAAAAAGCTAACATAGACATTGTTGCCTTGTTCTATATTATGAAAAATTGTCTCTTGTAAATTAAACGACGCGGTTAAACAACCTAGATATTTTTGAAAACCTTGTTGTTGAGCATTTGGGAAATGTTTTGATACAAGAGTTGAGTTTGAGATACGAGATAGAATTATTTTCTCAAGTATTTTAAAAAAGCAGGGCAAAAGAGATATAGGCCTATAACTGTTGCATGCGGCTTTCGATTTGTCTCCACCTTTATACAATGGAACTATTAAGCCGCGCTTCCATTCATGGGGAATATTACCGCAGGCTATGACTGCATTGAACATTTTCAGAAGACAGAGAGTAAGAATTTTACCTCCGTGAATAATATGTTCATTTGTTAGTGAATCATGGCCAGGTGCTTTCCGTAACTTTAGATTATTTATAATTGGTGTAAGTTCTTCCAGTACTATATTACCACCCGGTAAGTCACTAACATCAACCTCACATTCTTTTATAATGTTGCTAATATTATTCTCAACTTCGTATTTAAAGTTAGAATCAAAATGTTCCTCTTCTAAAGGACTGTAAATTTTTTCAAAATGAGAAGCAAAGACTTCCGCTACACTATTTGGGTCATTTTGAATCTGACCATTGTTGTCTTCTATTTCGGGATAAATTCTAGAGGTTCGGGGTTTTCTGCGTTTGGCTAATTTCCAAAATAGACGTATGTCACATTCTGCCGCATTGTCGAGGTCACGGTAAACCTTACACATGTGTTTTTCATGTTCTTCATTTAGAGCGTTTCGAAACAGTCGCTTTGCTCTTTTATAATTTCGATATGATGTAAAGTTCATACCGCGAGGACGTCCTTCAGATATCCATACACGACGCTTAGAACGTTCAATAGTGTGAAGTTCTTTAACGACTTTTGTCCATTCCGGACGAGTAAAAGGATTGAATGACGTAAATGGGATTGATTCCCTGGCACATCTGTGGAGAGTATTCGAAATAGTACGGATATACTCGCCCAGGTCTGTATTGTTATTTATGTTAGATTCTAACAGGTGCTCTAGGGCGTTATCAACTTTCTGTTTGTATTCTACGACAGCCTCGGGTGCAGCTTTGTGCCACGCCGGTAATTGTGATTGGGTGTACCTAAGATTATGTGTAGCTATATTGAAATCCATAGTTGCTATGATAGGTAAATGGTCTGAAGTTGTAGAAAACGTACCTTCCGGAATAATTCTATAACTTTGCAAATTTTCTAAGACATACTTGTCAAAAAGAATATAATCTAAGGTTGTAAATTTTTGAACAAAAGAAAACCCTGGAAGCCCCCGCATTTTTAAATGTGTTGATTCCAAAATCTAACATATAATGAATTGTATATAAAAATGTATATTGGACTTGGAAAGCGTGCATAAATTCAAGTGTATATTTTTGTTTTATCTAAGTAACTTCCTTTGAGAGCTATGCACATTAACCTAAGCCTGCATGTTGAAACTCTCAGAATGGCAAGTTGAAGACAGCCTGATCAAGGCTACACCATATAACTTCTTTATCGTGAAGTACAGTCTATTATAAATATACAACACCCGCCGTAAAATGGCCGAGATATTGCCAAAACGGTAAAACCGTATAATCAATCAATCATTTTAAAATTACAAATGATTTAAAGATACCAAAGGCCCTCCTATACCCAAGTTTGCTTGATGCCCGACACAGTATAATTTCTAACCAACAGTTTAGGCGTCCAGATCATGCATTTAGATAGAAAAAGATAAATCATTTATTTAATATAACATTTACTTTTGCTATATCACCCCTAGTAGAGGGTAGGAACTAGCATAAGTATTAAAGGACACAACGCATGTTTGTAAACATTTTCATTTTTCAGCAAAATTAACTCTTTTTATGCCTAAAACTACTTTAAATGTGTTTAAATGAAATATTTTGCGTAGTTTTCGAGTTTAAAAGCGATGAAATTCAAATCTTGCGATATGCATATTTTTTCCCCTTCAAGTTTGAAGTGACGTAGTCAATCCCATAGTCAGCGTTCAATTCAAGATGGCTATTCGCCGATTTACTACGATTTTCATTTTACTAATTTTCTTGAATATTTACGAATCTTGTAGCTGATCTCCCACGAGATAAGACAATTTCATTATATTGAGATCTGATATGGATATTATCGCAGTAAATGTTCAAAATGGGGTAGAAAATTTTCGATTCATGATTTGCTTATAGTTTATCCATTCGCTCTGAAAATAGGGATCATGGATGTAATGCAATCTTTTCAAGTCCGAAAAGGTAAAACTAATGTTACCATTGTGGTCAGTATAATGAATGGGTGGTATTTCACTTGTTGGTATTGAAAGAAAAATCTTTAAGTGATTCCCAGTTTAGTTTGTTATCACTTCAGGTGAAAATTAATATTGTCATGATAATTAGGAATTGCACCCCCCTCCTATTGTTAACATTGTTCCTTATTTCTGAAAGGTAATCCAATCATAGTCTCTCTTTGCTATTCGTGGTTTTTCTTAATCCGCTGCGATAGTGCATAGCTTTTATTCTCTTTTTATAGATGAGAATTCATCCCCAGTTTGTCGTTAAGTCTTATAGTCACAGGGTTTTCTTGTTTAGATTGATATATAAGTATGACCGACATAATTTTTTCTGTAAAGTTTAGTCTAGCATTTTCTATGTTTTCAGTATTTTCGACAATGTACTGCCGGTCGCCTTGTTGAATGCGTTTGTTTAAGAGTTCTAAATCGACTTCCTTGTAATCTTGTAATTTCATACTTCACGTTTGTTGTTTCCGCATTGGAGTTATATTGAATGGATACGTAGGTAGCTATATGATAAATTAATTGTAGGCCTATAACAAACAACATCTTGGACGGGTATTTTTCCACTAATGATTATCGGATCTATAAGTGAGGTTATATTTCTGGTGCTCGCCGTGGATTGTTGCATTTGATATCAGTTAGACGACAGCTGTCCGTGCTTGTGTGTACATGTATCTCATGCACTGTACCTGGATTTCTAAACATAAGAAAAGGGCCTTTTAAATAGTGCACATTGCCTTATCAGCTCAGATAGGTGGTTAAGTATAAAATAGTAGTTATAATGTAGACGAAATGTTATGATATTCCTTGTTTCGTCCACCCGGTTCTAATTCCCCAGACTTTTTGTTAAAATGACATTTTGATAAAATAGCTGAACTACTAATCAGTATGAAAAGTTATATATTTTAACACAAAAAGGCCGACGTGACACATTACATTTCCTTTCAGTTTAGATCAAACATGTTGAGAACTGCATGAACAAGCATGTGCAGATGTCATTGAAAATAACCTGTATAGTTGTATTTGTTTTTGAAAGTTCCAGTCTTCACGTAAGTATCTTGTTTCTCACCTGTGGTTTGATCTCTCCATTTCCTTGTTTTACATCGTAGAATTTTAATTACTTATTACACAAATCTTCCATCAGATAATACATGTAACAGGAAATACTGTTGACAATTTCGTTATTATCAGGGGCGGATGCAGGATTTCAATTAGGGGGGGGGGAGTGAACAAATCCCCAAAGGCAAGAGGTCTAGTGGCCACCTGTGGGCCCCGATTAATTAATGAAGGACAAAGCCCTGATTGGGGCCCCAAGGGCGTAACCCTGGAAGCTCCCGAATTGCAAAGTATTTTGATTGCAAAATCTAACATATAATGAATTGCATATGAAAATGTATATTGGACTTGGAAAGTGTGCATAAATTCAAGTGTATATTTTTGTTTTATCTAAGTAACTTCATTCGAGAGCTATGCACATTGACCTAGGCCAGTATGCTGGAACTCTCAGAATGGCAAGTTGAAGACAGCCTGATCAAGGCTACACCATCTAACTCCTTCATCTATCATGAAGTACATTCTGATAAAAATATACAATACCCGCCGTAAAATGGCCGAGATATTGCCAAAACAGTGTAAAACTGTATAATCAATCGATCATTTTAAAATTACAGATGATTTAAAGATACCAAAGGCCCTCCTATACCCAAGTTTGCTTGATGCCCGACACAGTATAATTTCTATCCAACACTTTAGGCGTCCAGATCATGCATTTAGGTAGAAAAAGATAAATCATTTATTTAATATAACATTTACTTTTGCTATACCATCCCTAGTAGAGGGTAGGAACTAGCATAAATATTAAAAGACACAACCCATGATACCTATTTTCATAACGCATGGATAAACACTAAGCAAGTCATAAATCGAAAATTTTCTACCCCATTTTGAACATTTACTGCGATAATATCCATATCAGATCTCAGTATAATGAAATTGTCTTTAATTATCTCGTGGGGGATCAGCTACAAGATTCGTAAATATTCAAGAAAATTAGTAAAATGAAAATCGTAGTAAATCGGCGAATAACCATCTTGAATTGAACGCTCACTATGGGGTTGACTATGTCACTTCAAAACTTGAAGGGGAAAAATATGCATATCGCAAGATTTGAATTTCATCGCTTTTAAACTCGAAAACTACGCAAAATATTTCATTTAAAACACATTTATAGTAGTTTTAGGTATAAAAAGAGTTAATTTTGCTGAAAAATAAAAAAGTTTAGTAACATGCGTAGAAATATTTTGCGTAGTTTTCGAGTTTAAAAGCGATGAAATTCAAATCTTGCGATATGCATATTTTTTCCCTTCAAGTTTTGAAGTGACGTAGTCAACCCCATAGTGAGCGTTCAATTCAAGATGGCTATTCGCCGATTTACTAGGATTTTCATTTTACTAATTTTCTTGAATATTTACGAATCTTGTAGCTGATCCCCCACGAGATAATTAAAGACAATTTCATTATACTGAGGTCTGATATGGATATTATCGCAGTAAATGTTCAAAATGGGGTAGAAAATTTTCGATTTATGACTTGCTTAGTGTTTATCCATGCGCTATGAAAATACGGATCATGGATATAATGTAATGAGCCCCCCCCCCCCCCCCCAGATGTTTTCTAACTCAGAGATAAACTCAGTAATCAGGATTGGCTTATGAGGTATCTATACCAAATCTAAAATTGGTTACATTATATATGCAATGAAGACATGCATTTGTTTATTGTTTTATCTCAAAGAAGATTCTGGAAGTGGTAAGAAACTTCTGTCAGGGAAATGTCATGTGTTTACAATCGTAGTACGCGACATAGATCGCTGAGAGTTTGATAAGTGTTTCGAAGTTATCGTCATTTATCGATTATTCCATTAGCAAAAAGTAAACAAAAACTAGATTGGATATCTACTGAGGTCATTTGAATGGTCCGTAAAATATTAAGTTGGCCAATTTGAAGTAGGCCGATATAGGGTATATCAGTTGCATATAGACGTTTCTTATCTATTACATAATGCCTGCATAGATTGTTCAAAGCGGCAATTTACTGAGCTTGCTTTTAATGCAAAACTTTAGGGAAGAAGACTTTATGAAGAATATCAAAACAAGTCAGTGAAAAAACTATCGGCCCTTTCGAAATTGGATTGTTTAAAACATGTTAAAATGTTATTATTTCTTTATTATTACTTTTTGTTTTTTAATTTCATGATCCCTATAGTGTAGATGTTCTAACTCCAGGGAGGGACCAAACCTGACGTAAATAGTTACTATACAATATCTTAATAACAACTTCTTTAATAATGCTATCGATACTAGATAGAAACTGAATAGATGTTTATAAGAACAGAGAAAGTGTTTAAATTTCATGATTCAAGGAGTAGAGGTTTTGGTACCAGGACGGGACCAAAATCATCATAGTGATTAAATTTGTGCGATAACATTTCTAACTTCTTTATAACTTATTTCAGGATTTCCGCTCCTCCGAGGTTGTTACGGCACGTTTGGTTGCCTTGGCACGTTCGGTCACCCGAGAACGATGCGTGCGGCACGTTTGGTCGCCGACGACCATTCGTGCCGCATGTTTCGTCGCCAGCGACCAAAGATGCAGCACGTATTGTCGACCGGCGACCGAATGTGCCGTGAGGGTGGACACGAATGGTCGTCAATCTTAGGCCATATCTGAGCACGAATGGTCGCCACCCAATCCCCCTTTTCCAAACCCCAACTTTGTTCATATGTGTATCTGCGTTTTCGCTCATGCGTGTCTGTGTGTAATTGAGTGAGGGTGTTAGTGTGTGTGCGCATGCATGTGTGCATGTGTGTGTATACATGCATGTGGGTGTATATTTGTGCGTGTGTGCGTATGTGTGTATTCATGTGTAATAAAGTTTGTTTTGCATTACACACGCATATACATGCACACATTTATGACACAACTAAAGTACGATACAAAGACAAAAAAAAAACAAACAAAAAAACAACAAAAAACACAACAAAAAAAACAAACAAAAAAAAAACAACCCCCCTCCAAAAAAAAAACAAACAAACGGGCATTTCTGCATGGAATTTGATGTAAATCTATTTTGAAAACGCCCGAGTCGCAACATTTTAGTAACACAATACTCTTACATACCTAGCTGCAAAAATGTAGCCCTCTCCGATTTTATTTCGGAGGGGGTAGGGCTACACCTCCTTAAGATCTCCGTAATGGTGCAAATGCGGGTACTCCCGCAACATTTTTTACCATTCTAATCATTTTCTGACTTTCTTTACTTAAATAAAACGATACCTTATGTTTCTTAGTCAATATATAAATTTACAACCTGCAACTTACGATTTGTGAAGCTCTATTCTAATGTTTTCAACAATTTCGATATATTCCAACTTCTCGATTCATATTTGTGCGCCATGTTTGATGTACTGAAGTTTCAACTTCCGATTGTCAAGTTATTTGCATATGCCATATAAGCTAGTATTTACATCAATAGACAAGTACGAGGAAAAAGCTATTTTGTCGGTATTAAAAAGGATTTAATTAGATTTAATATCAAGTTAAAAACGAACAGCAGAGTGTAAATTTTTTCTACAACCATATGGTTTTCCTTTCTTTTTCTGTTTTAAGTTTTTCAGTAATTCCACCTACGAGATCTCACGATAACAAGCATGGCGGAAGAGACGAAGAATTTCGCATGCTGTACATGATTTTTAATGAAAAACACCTTTTTTAGACATGCCCAATCACAAAGTTGGTACTCCTTTTGATGTAAACAACATTTGGGACTAATACAGGGAGCTTATTATCGGTTTTTCATAAAATTATTTTGCTCCATTACGGAGATCTTATGGAATACTTATCATTTCCATTAGTGGAACTCTTCAAACTAAAGGCGCGTAAAGTCGTGCTACCGGGACAACATACGTAAACATTACTTAGGCATACATAATATAAATTATGGTATCGGATACATATTATATATAACCGACTTAAACCACAACATTGATTAAAATTCTAAAGTCAAATTTCGGAATTGATTATTCTTACAAGAAAACAGATGAACTTATTAAACTATGTAAGGGAGTGCAGATACTTTTGCCAAATCTGACCGATATAAAGCATCAATCTCAAGAAGAACTGCGAAGGGAAAAACCTATATGCACATCCAACACAAGAACTTTTCTTGTAATTAATGTGATTAATATGTTTTTAAAGTTATTCTGTCAGACTATGAAGACATTCTATTTTATCATACAATTAGGAGAGGTTCATATGACATGGACTTGGTAATCGTACACAAACACCCCCCCCCCCCTCAATTTCCATATTTCAGAACAAGTTATATATATGTAAAACTGCATTTTTTGAGACGTTTATCACACTAATTAACACAACTAATGCGTTTCCAAACTGCATTTAAGCTATTTTGAAAATTACAAAATATTGATGGATTTAGGACAGAGATATTTGTAATTTTTAAAATAGGTGTGGTAGAGTTTAAAAACATGTAACATTTTTAATAAGATTGTGTTAGAATATATATTTGAAAAATGCAGTTTGACCAATGGTTATTTTATTTAAAAATACACCATGTATTTTAACTCTTAAAAAAAAGGGGGGGGGGTGCTATGACCCTTTTGTTTATAGTCTCGCTTACTTCGTTTATGTCCCAGTAATCTCGCACTTGCTCGCGAGACTTGTGCATTTTCTTACCACTGACGCACAAGAGTCATCAAAGCGTGATAACTCTAACGAGCTGGTAATGAGAATTATTGTAACCCTATCCAGAAAACGTCAGAATAAAAAAAAATCGGATAGGGCTACATTATTGCAGCTATTACATACCATCCATATGACACGCCGTTTTATTATTAATATTATTTTGTGTGTGTGTTCTAATTTTTTTTTATATTATACATTTATTCCTCTTAAAAGATATCTCATGAATGTTATAAGACATCTTATAAAAGATATAAAACATCTTAATATGCTTTTTTTTTTCTTTATAAGATATCTCATTTAACATATGAGATATCTGATATAGTATATAATATATCTCATTAACTTTATACGATGTCTTATTATAACGTTTTTGATTTAAGATATCTCATAACCTTTTATAAGATATTTTGTAACTTTTATAAGGTATCTTATAAAAGAGATTTTATATGATATATCATAAATTTTAAAAGATATCTTATAAAACATATAAGATATATTGTATCTTGGACCGATTGGCGCAATCGGCCCCATCTTGGACCACTCCATTTAGTCCCCTCGTACGACAAGCAAGGGGTACTGAGGATATATTCTAATCCGGATCCCCATGGGACATTTAAAAAGATACAATCAAGACGTTTGGATTATTTTGTTTATTTTTAACTCCAGACAATTTTGAAATGAGGCGCAGTGTAATTGTGGTGTTTCTGTTCTACCTCACACAAACGATTAACACCAAACAAGTACAGGTAATCTCGTTTTTATGTTTTACATCTATAAACAAATAATTTCATAAATAACATGTTTTTATATGGAATGGGAGATAGAGAAAATGGCACATACAGCAATTTTCTCACATTCTCTCCACATCGATCGGTGAAGGTAGTGAAAAATACAAAATAAACACGAATAGTTTTAGTAACACTTTAGCGCTTCCATTTCCAGTCTTCAGAAATGAAAGCTTTACTAAACATCATCGTGCTTCTTTTTTCTCTAAACACACACAGACACCCACCCACATTCATGATTAACATGGAAAAATAGAAAACTGATCATTTCTGTACCTCACTAGCAATCGCAGGTTGGATTGTGAAGGAATCTTGATTATGACGAATCACGTCTTTAGATATTCATAATCATTACACATTTATTCATATATGATTGATATGTGATTCATATTTCTTCCTCAACTAACTTGTAAGATTTTAAATATTTGCACGAAACTTTGTTTTGTCATGGGTAGAACTATAGCTCTTTCGGATATTCCTTCCCGGTGAATTACGCAGAGAAATGTCCACGGACTGCAGAAGAGTGGGACAACTCTTCACGACGATTGAACTGTAGCAAAACGCATGTATATCATTGTGCTCCTGACAAGAATCTCTCATCTCTTATCGAATTCTGTTATCCAAGTAAAGGATATATGTTTCAAAAAGGTAATCAGGAATATAGAGTGGTAATGAAATCAACGAAAATGTAGAAATATTATTGTAATTTTCTCTGCTATTTCTTTAAGACAGAAATGTTTTTGTATTCAATGATTTTGAAATAGAAAACCCATATAAAAAAAATACTTACAGCCTTTCGCAGCTCAGATTTGTTACTGAATAATCATTGAAGTATCTGATGAAATAACAAAACAGTTTCAGTGAATATGTATTGATGTGTTTCATATCGATTGTTAGGCCGTTCTTGGTATAATGATTTTGACTAAGGATAACTCCATTTACCTAATAAAGATATTATTCACGTTAAGAATTCTCAGAAATTATACATTCTAGATAAATTATTTGCTGTTGATATATTTTGGAGGAAATTGTCTAGAACTGGCTGACGTTGGAATCCTAAACCATGTCAAATGTGGACACTTTTCATTTGGCTGTCCAGATAAAGATTTCTCCGGCAACGAAATCTATAAATGTAAGAACTTGGCTATGAAATAATAAAGTTTTAAAATAAAGATAAATAAAAATAAATTAAATAAAATAAAATTGGAATATGATATTTCTTGCTACAGTTCCAAGCTGTTTGTCCATCACTGCCAACTGTTTTACAGCAGATGTTGAATGTCTTAACAAAAAGTGTTTGAAACAAGGGTAAGGCTGTTTTTAAATATAAATAATTGTCGTGTTGAAATTTTTTAAAACTATTTTGATAGAGTTAAAGTTTGCATATTTATTTGGTATATTCAGGAATGTAATCCTATTAGATTTAGTTAATGTCAATGTGAACGGATTGTGTCGCGCGCTGAAGTTGGTTGGTTCATAGAGGAAAATGCGATTTGTAATATAAATATATTGACTATGAACGGATTATGAACGCGACTGAGAGAGCGTAATGGTTGAAAAGATAGAACATCTGTTACAAAGATCTTGCAAGTGACACCGTTGGATTAACTTTGTAAACTTATGTGGATTATCATCCCAATCTTGCGGTTTCCTACCTCCAAAATACAGTACACCTTGCAATGTTGATAAAAGGCAGGGTGACACGAAATGTGACGTTATGTCTATGTGTTGACGTATGTCACAATAACAATAGAAGTAATTTAAACAAACGGTGTTTTAGTAAAGGAATATAAATATAAGAAATGAATATCACTTTTGAGTTGTTCATTGTCAATATGAACCAATTTGGATTTGAGGCAAATTCTCTGTGAATCGCTAGCGCGATTCACAGAATTTGCCTTAAATCCAAACCCGTTCATACTGACCACGAACAGCTCAAAAGTGTTGTTCATTTCTTAAATAAAATACATTAAAATAATACTTCTCATTACCAACTCGTTAGAGTTATCACGCTTTGATGACTCTTGTGCGTCAGTGGTAAGAAAATGCACAAGTCTCGCGAGCAAGTGTGAAATTACTGGGACATAAACGAAACGGTCATAGCACCCCCACCCCTTTTAAGAGTTAAAATATATGGTGTATATTTAAATAAAATAACCATTGGTCAAACTACATTTTTCAAATATTCTAACACAATCTTAATATGTTGTACGGTGTTACCGTTGAAGAGTGCGAAGCCCATTACTTCTTGCAACACGACTTATAGGCATTTTATCCGCCTCTTCATTTAACGCGGGAAATATAACGGTAGATTAATATTCATTTATAAATATATATTTTGAATGAAACTTCCTTGCGCTAAACACCCAGTAACATCTCATTAAAGGAGTGTATATGGGGTCAGCAGTTTTACATGATCCGCCTATTCATTGAACGCGGGAAATAAAACGGAAGGCGACGTAAACTGTACATTGTGACGTCACATTTAGTCTCGACGTTTTATTCTTTCTCAAAGCAAACATTTATAAACAACAATAATACATTCCGTATGCAATGAAAAGGGCCGTTAAAACCAAACAAAATTAACCAATAAATTCAAAATCGTAAAAAAGTGACCGTAATTTTATCGTATATTCTTATTCAAAGAAACTCATGAACTCGTTCATCTATTTAGTCGTATTACGGTTTTATATGTATGTATTTGCTAAAATATGTTACAATGATTATTATACTATTCATTTTGAACAAACTACGTGTTTAAATTACGAATTGCACGTTAGAGTCTTCTATTATTGGCATTCAAAATAAAACACGAATAACTGTTGAAACAGGTAATGAAAAAATAAATGGCGGCGCCCATATGGTTCACGAAAATTTCAGTGAACGTATATAGAGATTATCTCTTTTTCTTTTGCTGATTTTGACTTTTTTCTTTTACATACTTGTTACCTTTAGAGCCTTGCTTCGCGGACGTGTCTTTGGCCCGTCCGAGCTTTGCTCGGTATAACTTGTTCTAAAATATGGAAATTGAGGGGGGAGGTGTTCGTGTACGATTACCAAGTCCATGTAATATGAACCTGTCCTAATCGTATGATAAAATAGAATGTCTTCATAGTCTGACATAATAACTTTAAAAACATATTAATCACATTAATTACAAGAAAAGTTCGTGTGTTGGATGTGCAAATACGTTTTTCCCTTCGCAGTTCTTCTTGCGATTGATGCTTTATATCAGTCAGATTTGGCAGATTTAGTATCTGCACTCCCTCACATAGTTTAATAAGTTCATCTGTTTTCTTGTAAGAATAATCAATTCCTAAATTTGACTTTAGAATTTTGATCAGTGTTGTGGTTTGCAGTCGGTTATATATAATATGTATCCGATACCATAATTTATATTATGTATGCCTAAGTAATGTTTACGTATGTTGTCCCGGTAGCACGACTTTACGCGCCTTTCATTTGAAGAGTTCCACTAATGGAAATGATAAGTATTGTCAGTTATGTTTGGGAAAATGTAAAATGTTATGATGTTCACGATGTACACGTAAAATATTGAAATGTTGGTTGTTTGTTTTATGATAACTCACTTATTTCTAATACCTGGTGTTGCATGATTCCTAGTTTGTAACTGGGGAGCTACTTAAAGACTCAATTACATAATGACCTTGCTGTAGAACTGAACCTTTAGCAAAGCCAAGATGATTGTTTCTAATGGTTTCTAATTACACATCTGCAGGTGTAATGGGGTACCAAAAACAGAAGATAGAAGTACTGATTGTCCCTCGAAAGATAACATATACCTTCCATGGTTCGTTGTTTCGTTGGTATTGTTCTTCCTCTCAGCTGGGCTCAATCTATATCTAGGTTGGCAAAGTAAGTGCACAAATACAGGTTTTGTTTCTCCTATATCATCCTCATATTTTCCCCCTAGTTTTATCACGCCCGATGATAGAATCCATAAGACATGTAAATATTGCTAAAAATTAAGATAAACACCCCCTGTGATGAAGTCAGTTTTAGTACTAGTTGAAATTCGATATCCATGATAACGAAAATAATAGAGATCATAATTATTATGTTTTATTTGTTCGTTTGTTTGCATGCTACTAAATATCCCATCAGAGAATATTTCACCCATATAGATATGAACGGTTATATAATATATGTAAAGTAGAAATGTCACAAAGTTTAACTTATTCATGACACTCAAGGCCGTAGCAATGAGATTTTTGAGGTCATATTCGATACATGTACGTCTAAGGTTTGACGCGGCCCGAGGTTGCGAAGTGAGCGTTTTATCCACAATGTTAGCTTAGTACATGTCTTATTCAATATTATAACCGACGTCTTGGAGTAGACTTTGAAATATTTATCAATGAAAGCTCAACAATGTTACAAGACTAAATCTAGCAGTCTCCTGTGCAGGGATAGGGGCTGTCCGGTCAGCAACATCCATAACTTTCATTCTCAACTCCAGATTCAGGCCTCAGATACTCTCCGATGACATCATCAATAGCTATATATTGTAACGGGATTGTCTAGAGGTTAGTCCCGTACAAGATTAAACCTCCGAGTCCAATATGGACGAAGAGCTTTCCAGTGTTTTAAATGATTTATATCGTAAAAAAGATATCAAGTTAGACAAATTATAGATATATACAAGAAAGCTTGAGAAGGAGTGTGACTTTTAAATAATTACCGTAATTTTGCCCCTGTTCATACTGATAATCATAAATTAATCAAAATTATGTCTATCTCTCTATCTAACTTTTTAAAAAAATAATAATAATCTAAAACACGGCCGGTCAGAAACCAAGCCGCGCCCAGTCCGGACGGGCACTGAGTTTGTTTGTTATTTAATCGTGTTCTTCTGGCAATCATATAATTTTTCATTGTCAGCACTGTTTACCATATCCGAATCATCAATGGTACGGACTACCAAATATTGTTTTGAACTTAATCACTCCATATCATTATCTTCCCACCATTTGACTTCATAATCACATTGTTTTGGAAGTTTTCCCTCTAAATTTATCTGATTTCTGTAATTTTCAAGAATAATTCCATTTTCATACCGAACCGACCATGGCACACAAACTCTCTACACCATCGTCAGTAAACACGCTTTACAATGAAACCACCATTTTTATCACTCATTACAACAGTGTATCACTCTTATTACCAATGTAGATTATTAATACTTGTCGTATTTTCGTGTTATTTGTTTATGTAATATATGTCTCTTGATAACGACGCGGGTTGCGTCGAAAATTTGAGTTTTAAATATCCAACGGTGAACAGTGTCGTGTGGCCCTTTCAGTGCTCTCTCTCTCTCTCTCTCTCTCTCTCTCTCTCTCTCTCTCTCTCTCTCTCTCTCTCTATATATATATATATCATAATGTGTGTTACATACCACTCCGAATGAAATAAATTAAAAAAAAAACAAAACTGCGAAACATCACACCAATGTCAATTTATTATTATTACTGAACTTTAAAATCATAATTCAAAGTTTGGAAATGTTTTGAGCTGACTGACTTTGCGGGATGTTTTCAGGCTAGAATAGTAATGAACCGTCGAGCGCACAAACATATTTGTTATGTTTTAGTGGACAAGAATGAGACCACTCTTATTTCAATAAATGTGGCGATACACCTAATTTCACTTCAATCACAGCAATTTTAATGTTGCATTATGCCATACAAACAACTGCTCGATTGAATCCCCGATTGTGGACATAATTGTTTTGATCTGAACTGTCTACATATGGCTAGCCGTTCTTTATGTCTTGGCGGAGGAGACTCGTCACTTTGCGTGATGTTTACAGTATCAAAGACACGGAAAATACACGCGGTAAAGCGATAATCACTGTCATGATCGTGTGCAGGATTGGACAAAACAAGATGGCAGACGGCATTTCCAAACAAAGGTAGGCTCTTAAAACTCTTCATTTTACCAACTTATTAAACGACGAATTTATGAATTTAAAACACTGCCTGGCCAGGGAGGCATCATTAAGTTGATTGGTTGTTGGAATTCTTACTCATGTACACGTACAACTCTAAATTCATTGATCGAAGTTGACGATGTTGTCTCGATAGAATTCGAAGCGGGCGAAGATGTTTCTATCCTGCACATTAGCAAATGTTCAAGTCAAGATATCTATCTAACCAAGGCAATCTAAGGGACAAATCGCATACACTGGTTCAAGTTTTCATCAAAAGATATGTGCAGAGTCTATTTTACCTAAAGTATCTTTCTTAAAATGCATGAAAACATGATTAGAAATATCTTCGCCCGCTTCGAATTCTATCGAGGCAACATCGTCAACTTCGATCAATGAATTTAGAGTTGTACGTGTACATGAGTAAGAATTCCAACAACCAATCAACTTAATGATGCCTTCCTGGCCAGGCAGTGTTTTAAATTCATAAATTCGTCGTTTAATAATTCGGTAAAATGAAGAGTCTTAAGAGCCTACCTTTGTTTGGAAATGCCGTCTGCCATCTTGTTTTGTCCAATCCTGCACACGATCATGACAGTGATAATTGTTATTGGCGGTACACCATGGGTGTGATCGGTCGACAGGGGATACTTACTCCTCCTAGACACCTGATTTCACCTTTGGTATGTCCAGGGGGTCCATGTTTGCCCAACTCTTTATTTTGTATTCCTTATGGGAGTTATGAGATTGACACTGTTAGTTCTCTTTACCTTTCACAAAAACATGCCACATAAATTTGAAGTCGATGCGTTTGTTAGGTAAAAGCGTTTGAAATTAAACATGCAAACCAATAGAGAAATTCTAACTATCGTACAAGAACTAACGACAATCAACATCAATAACTATAAATTACTCAACAAATTACAAATGATTTGAGGATTATCAAAATTAATAGTTGGAAAACGAAGTCACGTCAATAAAATAATTTAAAATTACCCGTAGAATATAAAGATTATGAAATGCAGGTTTCAGAAAGCATAAAATCTTTAATTTGAGTTACTTCTCCCACTATCTTTTATTTACGTATGGAGGCCATGATTTCTACACTATATCTATATATGTTTTGAACTTTCCTGGCCTAGTGGTTCTTAGATCAAGATTTTCCATTATATATTTGTCTGCAAAAGGAGCTAGGTACATTTGTTATCATAACTAGGCCCTGTAAAATACTTCAAAAATGAAGAAAATTATCAATACAAATCATTGATATATATGAAGTTGATGATCCCTAGTATATATGTATACCAACTTATCGGCGGATCTAGGTCTTTTGTAATGTTGAGTACTATTCAAACCTATCTGGAATCCTATTGTGGCCCCACCCTACTTCGGGGGGATTTTAACAAACTTGAATCTGGACTATATCAGAAAGCTTTCATATAAATGTAGACTTTTCTGAGTCAATGGTTCTTGAGAAGATTTTTAAATGACCCCACCCTATTTTTTTATTCTTGTAATTATTTCTCCTTTGAAGGGGGCATGACTCTTCATATGAACAAATTTGAATTCCCCTCACCCTAGGTTTGGTTGAAATTGGTCCAGTAGATTTGAAGAAAAACATCGAAAATGTGAAGTTTACAAACAGAAGGAATACGGGTGATTTTGATATTTTAACTAAGGTGAACTAAAAAGGATTTTTTTTCATTGCATAAATGTTTTTCTTAATCAATATTACGGACAAAGCTTTTTTTTTTTTTAGAGATCAGTTAAAATTGATATGCATCCAAATTGTCAATGTTTCCTAGTATTGCTCATGAAAAATGACACCAACGTTTCATTGAAATTAAATCATATTAAAATCAAGCATGATAGATCAATCTTACATAGTACAATACAGTACCTTTATTAAGTACATGCTTGTATGATTTGAATTTGTGTCTTTTGCTCCATAATCATATAATGAAAATGCACCTTGTAATATTTCCTAATACTGTGAAGCATTGCTGTGTACATTGACAAAATTTGAAAGACTAGTATGTCTTGATAAAATCAAAGCTGAGTTGATCCACACTGACTTTTCAAATCTGAATATACTTTGTATTTCTTCTGACTATGCATCCTGGTTATGTATGTCTACCCAGTCGACGTTAACTGATGTAACCTAAATTACATAGACACTGTATGTAGAATATAAATTAAAAATGAATTTGTTTACAACTCCTTTACACAAATATATAATATCACACATGCAAACGCGGACCCCTGGACACACCAGAGGTGGGATCAGTTGCCTAGGAGGAGTAAGCATCCCCTGTCGACCGGTCACACCCACCGTGACCACGATATCTTGATCAGGTAAACGGAGTTATCCGTAGTGAAAACCAGTGTACAAAGAACGGTCTAACAATCGGTATGAAACACGTCAGACAGCATTGACCCAATTAAAGATTGTATTGACCATAGAATTCGCGAAATGCTGATTTTAAACACGACTGTTGAAACGTCTGCACCATCAACTTTTTAGTCAGTAGCTTGCCTCGATTTAAAACTGATCATTCTGATATACTTGTAATTATACAGAAAAAAGTATGTATTCTAAATGCGCATTTGTTCATTTTGATATTTAAATGTAAAGTGTCTAATTATTTAAAACCTGACAAGCAAAAATTTTTGGGTACCATATAATAAAATCAATTGATCACCCCTCTTTAGTTGACATGCATATACACCAGAAAGTACAAATAAAACAAGTATAATTATGTCTCCGTGAAATTACTTTATTTCATTTTTGATATTATAATAACCCACATTTCCCGGATACATTATCTCCATTGACCTACAAAATGTACATGTAAAGATGATCACATGGGTATTGCGTAATTTCGGGCCATTATCTATAAAATCCATAGATGAGATTATCATACATTTATAATATCATATGTTGTATTTCAGGAATTAAATCTACAGAGGAAGAAAGTCATGAGCACGATAGACTTCTTGAAGGTGTGTATTAAACGTAATGTGTAATAATTAGTGCTGATCACCAAATAACTATAAATTCATGTAACTACCAACAAGCAAAGTATTGATATCGTACAATTTTCATCCGCTAGCGAGTATTGCACAAGTTCGATAATTCTATCCACAATACCATAATATGTTAAGCTCTCTCTGATCAGTAGAGAAAATGGATACTTTTGAGAGTAGATAATAAAATGGTATTTTATTTCATGTAGTAAGCCACAGGTAATCTATACTTGGATTTTTCAACACCTGAATATAGACTGAACTCTATGATTATGGATGTTACCAATCGCAGACTCTTTAAACCACCACGGGTCGTGTATGATATCCCTTCCAAATTGTGCCGTCAGTTCCTTAAGCTCAAATTTACAAACAAAGGAATAGATGCCGTCAACATCAGCAACATTCTTCGTCATAAAAAAGTTCAGACGTGTATTCCAACTTATTTCAAATTCAAGTCTACACCCAGTATTTCCTACAAGTATACTTCTACTACTATTATATCCAAACTTTTCACTTATAAACAAACTTTGCAGTGTCTACATATAGGCCATCTTATACTTAGTTCACCTACGTGTTCTTCTTCTTCATCTTCTTTCAACTATAATCCAGCTGGACATGTCATTACTAGTGATGTTGATAAAGTTGAAAATGATGACCTCAAATCACTTATTCTAAAAAGTTCCTAATACAGAGAACCTCGGTCTTTCAATTGGCGACAGAACGTCATTTCCATTATGAATTCTGTCGAAGATTATGCCAGACGATGGGCTAAATATGAAAAAGAAGAACTTGATACATTGTTAAGATGGATTAAAAGCATAAGAGGAATATTAAAATCCTGAATTAGACATAATCCCAACATTAAGCACCCCTTTTCGTAGCCAACGAGAAGATCACTGGATGAGGACCCTAGGCATTGCATTTCCATATTGATTCAATGATAATGTATATGATGTGGGAAATTTGACTAGTCCACAAAAATAACGTGAATGTGACGGGGCTCTTTCCCAATACCCAAAGACCCAAAGACGGAAACGCAGTCATGGGCATCGTTCTTATAAAAGACCAAGTATAAATAATGTCATGTTTGATTCACTTTTGCCTTACATCAACAGACAATTAGGTCTACATCATATTCGTACAAAACTTTACTCCATTGAGAGTTTTACACACGTTATTTGAAGAAGCTATGGCTAGTCTATACTTGGATTTTTCAACACCTGAATTTAGACTGAACTCTTTGATTATGGATGTTGCCTATCACAGGCTCTTTAAACCACCACGGGTCATGGTTGATATTCCTTCCAAATCATGTCGCCAGTTCCTTAAACTCAAATTTACAAACAAAGGAATAGATGCCATCATTATAAGCAACATTCTTTGTCATAAAAGGGTTCACTCGTGTATTCCAACTTATTTCAAGTTCAAGTTCAAGTCTACACCCTGTATTACCTACATCTATACTTCTACTATTGCATCCAAACTGTTTAATTATAAACAGACTTTGTAGTGCCTAGATATAGACCATCTTATACGTAATCCACCAACGTGTTCTTGTTCTTCATCTTCTTTCAACTATAGTCCAGCTGGACATGTCATTACTGGTGATGTTGATATAGTTAAAAATGAGGACCTCAAATCACTTATTCTAAAATGTCCTAAATGCAGAGAACCTCGGTCTTTTAATTGGCGACAGAACTTCATCTCTATTATGAGTTCTGTCGAAGATTATGCCAGACGATGGGCTAAATATGAAAAAGAAGAACTTGATACATTGTCAGAATGGGTTAAAAGCATAAGAGGAATATTTTAAATCCCGCATTTATGTAGCAATATTCCATTATCACCTGCATATGGTGTTTATATATCTCAACTGATTCGATATACAAGAGCTTGTTCTGGGTATAGTCAGTTTTTAAATCGAGGTAAGCTACTGACAAACAAGTTGATGGTACAGGGATTTCAACAGTCTCGATTGAAGTCAGCATTTCGCAAATTCTATGGTCGTTATAACGATCTAGTTCGTCAATACAACCTCGCATTGGGTCAAATGTTGTCTGACGTGTTTCATACCGATTGTTAAGCCGTTCTTGGCACACTGATTTTGACTGCGGATAACTCCGTTTACCTGATCAGGATATGGGGCTCACGGCGGGTGTGACCGGTCAGCAGGGGATGCTTACTCCTCCTAGGCACCTGATCCCACCTCTGGTATGTCCAGGGGTCCGTGTTTGCCCAACTATCTATTTTGTATTGCTTGTAGGAGTTATGAGATTGATCACTGTTCGTTATCTTCACCTTGCATATACGAAAACAAAAGTACGTACCATCTATCCTTTTGTGTTTAGTAAACCAGAATTGATAAAAGAATTAGATAGGTTACATGTGGAATATGTTTTGGTTCTAGCTGACAAAGTTGGTAACAACATTGTCTTTGTTTGTAAGGTCCATTATTACAATTGTATTCTAAACGAACTTGGCATCAATTCCACTTTTGGTAATCGTACTTGTACTCCAACTGCCCTTTCAAAAGATGAAATTCTTTAAAACCATGCTTCAGTTTTAGCCACATTTAGTATCCCAGTCAATGGGTCGAATGAATATGAGTTACCGTACCTATACTCGATTCCTAAGGTACATAAAAACCCTTACAAACAAAGATACATTGCTGGATCCATTAAGTGCTCTACCAAGTCCCTATCTGTGCTTCTCACGAAAATATTAACAGCTGTGAAGGAGAAACTTCAAACTTACTGTGCGACTACATATGCCAAAAATGGTGTTAATCAAATGTGGATTCTTTAAAATTCTATAGAACTTTTAGTAAACTTGAAATCGCAGAATTTTTCCCAAGTCAATAACATTAAAACCTATGACTTTTCAACACTATACACGACCATTCCTTACGATAAATTAAAGACAAGATTTTTTGACATCATAGACAGTTGCTTCTTGAACAGAAATGGAGAACGGAAATATTCATATCTAGTGATCAGTCATTCAAAATCTTACTTTGTTAAACACCACTCTGATTCCACGCACAAGTACTCTGAAGTTGAAAAAAATATATGCTAGAGTTCCTCATTGACAGTATCTTCGTGGTCTTTGGTGATCAGGTCTTCCAACAGTCTGTTGGAATCCCCATGGGCACGAATTGTGCTCCTTTGTTAGCTGACCTGTTTCTATATGGATATGTAGCAGAATTTATTAAAAAACTTCTACGTGAGAAGAGAAAAATCTCTCGCTGTGGCCTTCAATTCGACATTTGGATATATCGATGACGTTTTGTCTATTAACAATAATAACTTTCATTCATATGTCGATTTGATATATCCCTGTGATCTCGAAAGACACCACAGAGTCGCCAACTTCTGCTTCATACTTAGATATTTTATTGAGAGTAGACACTGGCGGCAAAGTGATAACTCAACTGTATGACAAACGGGATGATTTCAGCTTCTCCATCGTCAACTTCCCATATTTATGTAGCAATATTCCATTATCACCTGCATATTGTGTTTATATATCTCAACTGATTCAATATGCAAGAGCTTGTTCTGCGTATAGTCAGTTTTTAAGTCGAGGTTAGCTACTGACAAACAATTTGATGGTACAGGGGTTTCAACAGTCTCGATTGAAGTCAGCATTTCGCAAATTCTATTGTCGTTATAACGATCTAGTTCGTCAATACAACCTATCATTGTGTCAAATGTTGTCTGACGTGTTTCGTACCGATTGTTAGGCCGTTCTTGGCACACTGATTTTGACTACGGATAACTCCGTTTACCTGATCAGGATATAGGGCTCACGGCGGGTGTGACCAGTCGACAGGGGATGCTTACTCCTACTAGGCACATAATCCCACCTCTGATTTTTCCAGGGGTCCGTGTTTGCCCAACTATCTATTTTGTATTGCTTGTAGGAGTTATGAAATTGATCACTGTTCGTTATCGTCACCTTACATTCAGTATATAGTCATGTATATAGTTGAATATCCAGTATATGATTTTAGTTTGAATATTGATAATCCTACTATCTATCTGATAAATTGGTTGGATACTAGAACTCCCATTCAAACACATTTATTGGCGGTGTCATATGGTATTGATATATCATTCACTTTTGTATATGTAGAAAATACATCAGCAAAAGGTAGCAGAACTAAAGAACAAAGAAAGGACGAATATCGTGCTGGTAAGCATAAACTATCACATCATACATGTATGCCATGTGTTATGGTCAGAATTAACCCTGAGATCAGTAGAAATAAATCACAAATAATTCAAAGATTTACAAGTATTTACAGAAAATATACTAATGAAAATATTTCTAACTTACAGAAGTTCTAACCAGATTTCACCAAAACGTGTACCGTTGAGTTGAATTCACACTCGAGAAATTAAACTGTCAAAAATCGGCTGTTAAAGGTCATATGAAACGATATCATGAAGAAATTGAGTTATGTATGGAAATTCATTAATCAAGGGTTATTAAACATTAATTCATTTTTAATTTTTTCTTATTCAGTGTATTATAACGTCATAACAGCTGATCAAAAGTATTCGATCACGAAAATGATTTTTGATGATCGCGTCTGCTTTCCCTTGCTGATGACGTCAAAAAGACCCACTGTGATGTAAACAACTAGGCCTTATAACATGGTGTAACTAAGTATTAACTGCATAGCGTTGAAGCATGCCACAGTGTGCTGCATTTGATTGTAGTACCATGAAGACTGCACTTCAGTACATCCGTCAGTAGCCAACAATGTGGACACAAATAGATCAATTTCAAATCAGATGCTGTGCCAATATTTTTTTATTTTCCAAAGACTGAGACAAATCAAAATATGAATTAAAGTCAACCGCTTAGTTAAAGCGAAGACACTGGAAATATGTACTACTAAATTACACAACGGTTGGTTATCATTTTAATGACCAAAAAAAAAAAAAAAAAAAAAAAAAAAAAAAAAAAGCTAAAAAAAACAATTCATCAATGAACGCGAACTTCGAATAAATCTACTCAAAATGATATTATATTTTCCTATCTTATCTGCATTACAAACTCTATCAGTCAACGATATTCGTACAGTTTCATGTTTATTAGGCCTATACGTGTAATATAGCTATACGAGTATCACAAAAGTGTGTAATTTTTTATTTTCTTATTATTAATTGTAAAATTCAGTTGAATTAAAATTGTAAATAAACCTTTAATTCTGAAATTCAAAAAGAAAATCATGAAGTATCATTCAGAAATTATAATTTATTTTCCATATATACTATATCAGTACTGATAATACTAAACATGCTTATAAAAAAATCTCTCATTAAAATATTTGAACAGCGAGGATGTAAAGTGAGGAAGTAAATACCTGCTATAAAATTATAAACGCAAGCAATTTTTATATATAACTTACTTTTGAAAAATATAGAAGCACCCCCTCCCCCATTAAAACAACGATTTGGGAATTTTATACTTAAATTTGGACTCACGAGGAAACACTAGCTGATTATGAAGAACCGTGCGCCAGTACATCAGATGACATCCATGATACATTTACCACATTTAGGGTACTCTACACTTACAAGAACATTTTAGCACTATCTCAATATTGTGGTTATTCGTATCCCGTGGGGATCCGGGTTAGAATAGGTCCTTGAGCAGTACCCCTTTGCATGTCGAAAGAGGCGGTCCTTCGGATAAGACCACAAAAACCGAGTTCCCGTGTCACAGCAGGTGTGGCACGATAAAGATCCCTCCCTGCTCAATGACCCCGAGCATAGCCTAAATTTTGCAGCCTTTCACCTGCAGTGGTGACGTCTCCATATTAGTGAAAAATTCTCGAGAGGGGCGTAAAACTGTATTCATTCTCAATCAATCAATCTTATAAAAAGGAAAATGGGATTGTCATTACAGATTTTAGGCTATTTCATAAATGAAATGTACACAAGTTCATACGACTAAACTTTTTAAGATTATAGTTAAACTTCAGTATCTGATGGCATGGGGTCTTGAAATCCATAGGCATCTGCATGATGTATGGGCAGTACTACCCCCCCCCCCTCTTCCATTCTGATTTTTTTTTGGGGGGGGGGGGCAATAATTTCTCCACAATATGTGAATTCTCTGTCTAACCCATCCCAATTTTGATTTATGTAACCGTTTGACTTTCCCACTTTTTGTAAGATTTAGATATTGGCCTTCTACCGTCTATATTGTTACTGATGGAAGGCCAATCTCTAAAGCTTATAAAAAGTGGAAAAGGATTAGATAAATCGAAATTTGCATGGGATAGACAAGGAATCCATACATTTTGGAGGTTAAATTATCCCCGAAAAAAAGTCAGAAAAGGAGGGGGTAGTAGTGGCCATACTTCAGGTGCCTGTGCAGTGTTGACTTCTTCAATATCATTCATTCTCTGTTGTAAAATGTTATTCGCTTGCCGTACATCATTCCTGACTGGTTTAAACTGATATTGTTGAACCACAAAATCGGGCAGTTCGTCAGAAAACAGAAATTAGTCCATATCCGTTAAATGCAGTTACATATTTCGTTGAACAAAACGTAAGGCCTATACTATTTTCATTGCGTTGTTTACATCGATGGGTCGTTGTGATGTCATAAACACACATAATCAAGAACGATAAGCGGATAACAAATTCATTCTATGTACAAATTTACAGCTTTATTTCTTATCAACCCAAAGACAATAATTTTTCATTAAACTCTATTTGACCTTCATTCATACCCATTTTTATGTTTTTAAAGTAAAATATCATTGTTAGAAATCGTTTCATATGACCTTTAAGTGGAATCAATTCACTTTCCAGATGTAATTCCGTAAATGGTTTGTCAAATGCTTAAAGAGTACTTAATACCACAAAATACAGTTTATTTATACTAAAATGAAGTTTCAAGACCTTTCCTTTTCATGACTCAAATAAACATGATTATATATTAATCTTTATATTGAACCGGCAATCATCGTTTTAAAAATAGAACGTCTAGAATCTTGTGTATATCACAGGTGTCAATCAAGTACAAACACCCCCCCCCCTTAAAAAGTTTGAATGACAATATGAAAACTTAATTCTCTACAAATCATAACCTAAATGGCATATACATATGTACATCAAATCAACGCACTGAAATAAAACAAAAAATGGAGTATATATATGATACTCTTGATAAGACAACTACAATAATATTGTCTTTGCCTTTGATATGTTTGATATCAATATCAATTTTGCAATAGTAAACTCCATCTTGTGAGTTTTTGATTCTTGTTTGGTATTTTATGCAAAACTGTGAGAGTATTGTGATCCGTAAAAACAAGAATTGGATGCACAGTAACATTCAAATAAACCTCAACATTTTATAAATCTAACATCAAAACAAGACACTCTTTACCAAAGGCAGAATGATTTGGTTGACACTTTGTACGTGTAATGCTCACGGGTAGCTGTAAATCATCGCTAACCTAATAAGCTCTCATGTAGCACAGCAGTAATTGTAAGATGTTTAAACGATGCGCAAATAAATTAAACAATACCAATATCAGACGGACCTGTGCAGAACTCATAAATTCACCATTTCATTTCAATGAACAATCAAGATTAATCAAAGATTATATTAAGTTTATTCAATTACATAACATTTATAATTATATCTTCACTCACACCACTCATTCATACATTAACAATACATCTAATTAATTAAAAATATGATCAAAATATCATCAGAACTTAAACCTAAAACCACCCAAATGCAATAGGGTTGGGTAAAGGGGAGTAACTGTAATTAAATTAATAATCCCGTTATAAGAACATTTTATAGAATGTAAACAGGATTGAAGACCATGTTGTGAACTGAGTTAAATTACTCACTTATTCACTATGGTTAACTTATAATACACTTAAATATTTATTAAGTTCAAATCACCAACATGTGAACGTACAGTTCGATTACTGCATAGTCCATTATGGTTAACCTATTTCCATATGTCAATAAAAACTAAACCACTCGTGTACATCACAGTTTATTTACTGTCTTGATATACATATTGTTGATTCCTAACTTATTTATTAATAAATTCCAGAAAGAAAAATATCATTAAAATATAAACAAAAATTTACTAAAAAAAAAATATCTGAATTGACAATTAACTTATCCAAAAATAATTCTCAATCAAAAATACTTAAATTTCCAATCATTTCCAAAATTAATAAACTTCCGAAAAATTTACTAAATGAATAACTACTCACGGAAATAACAACTTAAATCACCGCATCGGTCGTTATACCGATCATTTAAATAAATAAAATCTAATCCTAAAGATAAAATAGATAAATAAATAAAAAAAAAAAAAATGGAACAACCAAACGTACCAACTATTCTCAATATACCAAAGGTGAAAAAGTAAGTCGCTGACGTCAAATCTGCGGTATTTATACTAATTATCAAACGATCAAAAGATCAAAAGATCAGCTGGAAATATCGATAATCGATCTTGTGACTAAATCACGATACCTGATAGGATCACTATTTAAAAAAATCGCTTTTGCTTAAACGCCACCTATCGGATGATATAAAGACATCAATCAATAACCGATAAATTTAATAGCGAGCGCTGGCTCGTACTGCGAGCTCTAATGACTAGAGCGCGGGAAATAATCCGAGCTAAATCTCAACCTCTAACAAGAATTTTTTTTTGACGCCAATCCCATAAGTCCCTCGTAAAATAATAAAAAAAAATCTTTGAAGTATTACAAACCTTTCTTATTTGAAAGGAAAAGATGACAATCATATTTTTCCCCCTTTCTTTTTCTTTTTAAAATATTGTCTAAAGAAATGTAAACAGTCACGTCACAACTATCAGGCCACGTCACAACTATCAGACTACGTCACAACACGCTCGTTGCATTTCCCGCTAAACTGGTTCCTACATTGGCGAGAAGAGCAAGACAGTAATCCTAATCAGTTTTCCTTGTTTTCAATATAAATTTTTTGAAAATGTATTCAGATATGCTGCGCTCGCCCCAACGGTCACACCGTAATCATATTATTTACATCACTTTTTCGTTCATAATAAGTAACATAAAATAGAATAAGTTTACAATCAAAATATTCAATGCTCTAAATACTAAACAGCTTTCACTCAATTATTTCAACAATACACCATGTTAATCTAAGTATTACCGACACCAAATCACCAATATTTAACACATCAGTCGCGTGCTAAACCGGAAACGAGCAGACAGAAAAACAAGTGGTTACATACACATGACACAGACTTCAACATACAATTTCTCCGGCCGTATCACTTAGGTAACACATTAATACTTAGATCAAACATGCTTATACATCAACTACAACTAAATAATAGCATTCATATCATTAATCAAGTCGTAATAAAAAATGAACATGTATTCGTGCACAGTCCGAATTTCCTCGACATTGTTTACATACATACTTATACTCTAACACTAGCTTTCTAGGGTTCTACGCCATATCATCACTCAAAAATATTAAGTAAAATAAATTGTTAACATCTAATCTAGTTAATCATAAACGCCGGATTTATGAAAACTGCATGAACCCGCTCCAGGTCACCATAATGCACAATAACATAGTACAATCATTGACTCTATTCAATAGAAAAATCAACCCGCTCCAAGTATATACAAAAATAGTGAAATATTACAGTCATTGATTCAGTATGGTTTATCTACCACTGTTATGGATGAAACAATAAGTTACACTGCGTCATATAACGTTACTGTCATGAACTAAAAAGAAAATGGGAGTACATTCATTTGAAAGATAAGAAACAACTCCATCTACATTGTCATTATGTTCTTGAAACAAAGCAGCAACGAATTGCACATCACTAGGATCATAGACTGAATTCTGTGGTTTTGGATGTTTTTTGTCATCACAGACTCTTTAAACTACTACCGGTTATTGATGATATATGTAATCCTTCCGAATCATGACGCCAGTTCCTTAAACGTAACTTCTATTTACTGATAAAGGAATAGATACCGTCAACATAAACAGTATTCTTCGTCATAAAAACTTTCTGTCTTGTATTTCAGCATATTTCAAGTTCAAGTTCAAGTTCAAGTCTGCACTCTGTATTTACAACAACTTTACATGTAATATATATTATATATGTACATCTACTATTGCATCCATACTTTTTTCAAAATTACAAACAATTTTACAGTGCCTATATATAGACCATTATAAACATAATCCACCTCTGTGTCCAGCTGGATATGTCATTAGTAGTGATGTTGATATAGTTGAAAATGAGGACCTGAAATCACTTATTTTAAAAGGTGAAGATAACAGTGATCAATCTTATAACTCCTATAAGCAATACAAAATAGAGAGTTGGGCAAACACGGACTCCTGGATATACCAGAGATGGGATAAGATACCTAGGAGGAGTACGCATCCCCTATTGACCGGTCACACCCGCCGTGAGCCCTATATTTTGATCATGTAAACGGAGTTATCCGTACTAGATTCAAGACCCCAAACCTCGGCGACAGAACTTCATCTATATTATGAATTCTGTTGAAGATTAAGCGATGGGCTAAATATGAAAGAATGAAAAAACCTAATGCCCACCCCTCTCTCTATATATGATGCCCGGGCAGTTTTCACGAAAACATTTAAAACTTGCTGGCCAGTCGGACCTGTGAACTGTCTGAGTTTACTGGCCTACAATGAAATTTACTGGCCCCCTAAATTTTCATATGTTCATCACATATATTATGGAATGCATTGTAAAATTGTACAATTAGTTTACTGAAAGTATGGTTATTACTCGTATTCATATCCACCCTAAGACATCCTTTCTGTCGATACCAGAAAAAACAACACAGTACACGGTATTTTCTCTCTCTCTTCGACCGCAAACAACGACTACAAATTCACGTATTTTTCACAAACATAAAAACAGCCCGAGCACACCTTCGGAAGTAGCCTTCTCTACGATTAATTAATTCTATAAACTATAGAAATTGCATAAAATCAGAAATAACTGTAATTGACTAAGTTCATTTTAGTTGGACAATGCAATAAAGCAGCAATTACCGGTGTGCGGTGCGATACTGAACGCGGGAATTTTTGTTGTTTCAACAATTTGGTCGTTTAATATTCACGTGATAAACGTACAAATTATCTTGACAATTACAAGTATAGTTATCGTTCTTTACGAAATAAATAAACCACGATGTCCAAACACTTACTTTATGTGTTATTTTTTTTTTATTTTGATGGTAAATTTAAAGACCCCCCCCCCCAAAAAAAAACACCGTACGGTTGCTCCACGGATGACTGAATGTGGGCGGAGCTTATCTATGGTCAATGTTATTTACCTGGAATTTGCCTGGCCAAGAGATCAGTTGTTGTGTATATTTTTATGATATACACAGGAAATTTCTCAGGTTATTACAAATTATGCTTAGTGTCTTGATTTGTGCAACAACAAAAAATAATTAAAATTTCTACCTACATGCATACCGCATTTCTATTTCCCGTAAACCTTCAAACTTGGTCATATTTATGTATTGCAAATGACACGTTTAGCCCATTTCTAAACCTTTGCTTTTTAAAACTTCTAATTAAATTGTTATATATCGTATATAAATAATTTCCGAAATATAATATTACCCGGCGTTTCCAGGCACTTCCTGGTGTCCTGGGAGTTCGCGGTGTCGTGGGTGTAGTAGGTAAAATATCCATGTTTCGAGAGAATGAATAAATCCAAGTAGATCTGTGTACATGTACAACCATGAAGAATGGTCAAGATACCCCTCAATATGGGCCGTCTGTAGGGTTTCTGTAGCTGTAGTGTTTGCGTAATGGTGGTATCCCAAACAGAAGCTGACACGTAGTCCCCCCCCCCCCTCTCTCTCTCTCTTTAGGGTTTCTGTGGACGTAGTGTTTGTGTAACGATGGTATCCCAAACAGAAGCTGACACATAGCTAGTCTACCCCCCCCCCTTTCTCTCTCTCTCCCTTACTCTCAATCATTGACTAAATGAGTAATTATTGTCATACGTATGCAACACTATTGCCATGCCATATTATTCATCTATATTATTGCTACAGTTTTACACATCTCTCTCTCTCTCTCTCTCTCTCTCTCTCTCTATATATATATATATATAAAACCATGATAAATTATAAATCTCAATAACTCTTTTACTGTTCTTTGATTTCTGATTGTGTAATTTATAATCCATGTGGTATCTCAAACAGAAGCATTTTTTAAACTACTGTAACAGTTTTACGCATGGGCAATATAACCATTATACATGTTGATGTGCTGCGCCAATAAAGAATTGTTCATGTTTTTATCAATATAAAGCCACAATAAATCATCAATAGAAAATATTCCAATAACTTATGTTTGTTTGGTGTTTTTTTTTAATTATTATTGTTTGATTTCTGATTGTTTAATCTATAATACATGTATAAAGATGGAGAGAGAAAATACGATGATAAATTGCATTGTATAGGGGACGTTAGAAATTAAAATATTCTAGGTGCGAGTCAATGCTATCAAAACTCAGGTATACTGGGGCTTTCCTCGAGATCTGAAGACTGCCGGTCATCATTAGCCATGATTGTTATCAAAACATCTTTCACAGGTAGCTGTAGACCACGGTCTCTGCAAACGTCAATCAACCTAAGCTCTATTGTTAAAAGTTTGATTGACCAGCAGCTTATCATTGATCGTGACACAGGTAAAATTTGGGGGCATTAACTTAAAGTTGGGTCTTTAAGCAAATAAGACGTTTAGGATATCTAAATCCAACATTATATGTTATGTGACTTCCAAAAAGTCTACAAGCCCATCGGACTTCTTGATTTTTAATTTTCACTGACCCGACCGTAAAATTCACTGGCCTTGGTCTTCGGACCACTGAGTTTTCGTAAAGACATATTATCGTGAATGTCAGTTTAACATAGACAACCGTTCACTAAATTCATTTTATTGTTTTCTTTTCTTCAGCATACATTGAGAAGGAAATTTTTTCTGACTATGCCGTTGAGGAGGCTGAGTTATTTCAACTTTTGAAAAGGCAATGTCTAAATGATGAATATACTGGTTTTCAGTATCTTGTTAAAACAAGAATCAAGTCAAAAGGGGAAGGTTGTATAAAAATATTTTGTCAACGTGACGAATATGGATGTACTCTACTTCATTATGCTGCTCAAGGGGGATCGATATTCATCTTAAAAGAAATCTTGAAGAGTGCTCCCGCAGAGGTCAAATCCCACAACGGTCAAACTATTCTCCATTATGCAATTAGATATCAGCATAAAGACATGAGTCTATATCTGATCAACACCTACGAAACACTCACAAAAGATTACCTTGTAAAGGAATGTAATCCAAGTCCAGGGATTGGATCAGAAATGTGTTCCTCGGAAGAATATTGTGAACCTCTCCACTGGGCTGCATGGAATGGTGATATGAAAATTCTAGATGACTTAAAACAAGCTAATATTGACATACGGCGATTAACAAAGAATGGTCTTAGTATACTTGATATCGCATGCTTGAAAAGCAAACCCAATTTCTGTCTGCATATTTTAGAAAATGAAAAAGGAATAAATCTTGATAAAAAAGACGCATGTGGATGGAATATTGCTCATTATGCTGCAAGATCAAATAATGTAGAGGTGTTGGAACATTTGAGGACCAAGAAAGAAAGCTTGATCACAGACATAACGCACACAAAGAAAACTACTTTCCACATTGCGTGTGAATATGCACAGCTTGAAGCTGTGAAGCATCTTACCGAAACACAGGAATCACTTTTACTCTGCAAAGATGAACGCGAATGGAATGCATTGCATTATGCGGCGAAAGGTGGCAACTTACAAATTCTCAGATTCCTTGTGAAGGACAAGAAGATGAAGATCAGCTCTCGCACTAAGGAAAGTAAAAATCTTCTACATGTTGCATGTACTTATAAACAAGGGGATATCTGCAAATATGTAGCGCAAAAACATAAGCACCTAGTAAATGAGACGACTACAATGGGATGGTTGCCTGCTCACTATGTTGGAGTAGAGAGTAAAGGAGATGGAAGAGAAGAGAAGATTGTAGATATTTTATTTGATTGCGGAATGAATATAGAACAAATAAAGCAAAAAACCAAGGACGGATATTCTGTTCTCGGTGTAGCGATTTATCACCGAAATGGAAAGCTATTGAAATATCTTTCATCGATGAAAGACAAAATTGGCTTCCGTTTAGATATAAAATTTCTTCTGGAAACTTTGGAGGAAACAAAGGATAGCATTATGAGAAGTATTCTTGAAAAAGAAGTGAATGAAAGGCAGAAAAAAATGCAAAACTAGTGCAATATCTTTTGTCGAGAAAATACAGAGAAGTTCTCGATAAAACTAAAGAATCTCTTCTGAAAATTAAGAAGGAAACTAGGGATAGTGATATGAGATACATTCTTCAAAAAGCCCTGGATGAAATGTAGAGAGACGCTAAAAAGATACTCTATTAATAATGTTTACAAAGTAAAACTTGTATGAAATTAAGATGTGGATGGCTATCCGTTTTGTGCACTAATGACTTTCAATTAGGTCACCTGAGTCATTCAGGTGACCTATTGCTATAAGTTTGTGTCCGTCGTCGTGCTACGTCCGTTGTCCGTCGTACGTTAATAATAAAACCTTTTTTCACTTCTTGACAACTACCGTTCCAGTTCTTTTCAAATTGGTATATATAAAGTATATTTGGGACAAGGGGGTATAAATTGTGAATTTGAGGTATCACGCGTCCAGGGGCCTATGGGACAGGGCAAAGAGATTAAAATACCATATTTGCAAAACATTTTCTATATAACCGCACTTATGTATGACAGCCTAACTTCATAGTCATGTAGGTGATCCCAGGGACAGAGCTTTTGGTACCAGGGTGGGGTCAGAATGGTCATAGTGATTATATATCTTAACATAGCTCTTGGGGCTAGCGACACTTTAATTTATGCTCGAATGATCGATAAGACATGTGACCTTGTTATTTTGAATGAATAGTTGTTATCATAAAATAGTTATCGTGTCCCATGGGTAAGAAAAAAAAAACAAAAACAAAAAGGGACGAGCAACCAAAGAGCAGCCAATAGCAAATATCCACCTCTCTAGAGGTTTGAAACTCACAAATATACAAATCCATGGCATCTTCCATCTTCGCAAGCCAAGTGTCCGATTCGCATGATAGTAAGCGAATCGGACACTTGGCTTGCGAAGATGGGCATCTTCTATAAATATAGAAACAATGGATATCAATCGCATGCCCAAATTGGATTATTAATGGACCGCTGACTTAACTGGTGGAATTAAAGAGATCTTGCCATGTCACGACGAGTGTATAGGTCGAGCTGCAATGGTGAGGAATTAGTGACACAGGACACTACATTGGTAAAACTAGATAATAACAGCATATTCTGTTCCGACTTACCTCGGGAAATACAGCTAACAATTTCGTGATATTGAAATGCAAAATGATACCAGAATGACATTTCCTATTTGAAGATTATCTCGTGATATATCTTGCATATTCCACCTATGATGTTGCAGCTCAAGATACCTCAGTTTGTCCATGGGATACTGAGAAACCATAACGCCAATTTCTTGACACCTAAGCAGAAATTGGAAAGAGTTGTTCAATTTTACCAGTAAGCTGGAAAGACGTGGTATTTTCATATTGTGTAAAATAAAACCGGTTAATTTGATAAGACCTCCTGCTGTGTGACAAGTTTTGCATATTTCAATGTGCAATGTAATAATCGATCAGAGTCATTAAGTAATTATATTCATATCAAAATAGATATGTTATTTGATTTATATTAAAGATTGACGGTATTGCAAGAATGTGGTTATGTGTGTGCATGTGTGTTTGTGTCCAATTGTTTCATTCATAAGGAAATATTGTATCGTACATGTAGACAGATAATGTAAATATTTTTTTTCAAATTTGTTTGTTCTTTGTCCCTTTTGATTGATCAAATAATTTGAGAAATCTTTATATGTTCATAATTACATTAGATCATCAGTTCATTCCGTATTATCTTGGGATATTGTGATAAGACTAGGATAACCAAGTACCTTTATTTAGAATAATCAATGTAGTATACAATGGATTTCAATAAATTCTAGAGTAATACGATTGACTTCTTTGCTCTCATTATCCACACCAATGATGTTAAGGAGGTATGCCACACCAGAGAAATTTCATGTAGATGAAAAGTGGAGGATATGTATAATATTTTGAAGTTCAAAGTCTTCAAATTTACTTTATTTTGTCAAAACATACAGATTTAGTAGAAGATAATCTGAAGAAAAACAATTTAAAACCCTTGCTGGACTCGAACCTGCGACCTACAGTTCAGCAGTCAATATGCTTACCTACTAAGATACTCGGCAATGTATTTGAATTGAAAAGGAAAAGTCAAATATTGCTGATAGTGATTTTTACCTCTGTTTTTAAAGGAAGTCGGCCATTATGACGATGTAGAGTACAGAAACACGACGCGGTAGCGTAGTGGTTAGTACAGTCGACTGCGTTTCACTTCTCCCCAAAAATCGTCTGCATTTCCGGCAGTTTTTATTTTCATTTCCGTCATTTTCTTTTTTACACCTACGAATTGTTTTACTACATCTTCCGGCAATTTATTGTAACCTTTTTCGTTAGCCAGGAAAAAACCTGTTGTCCCCTTCTGAACAAGGGGGTGGGGTGAAAGTAGGATTTTAAGCGAATTAAATGTGTTAGTTATACCATCTACTAATCACCAAACTATCTTTATCCGTGCATAACTTATATAGGAGTCCTACTTTTACAGCCTTTCCATCGGAACACGGTCGCAATCCCGATGAATATAAATCACAGCAGTATAAGAATTAATTTCTTTCACACCTGTTGATCAAAAGTTATGAAACTCGAACTTGATCTTTAATAGTGTGTCATTCTGAAACTACACCGCAAGTTGCAATTAAATGAATCCTCTAAAGCATACCGAAAAAATTCTGGAAAACCGATGGGACAGACAGACTGACAGACAAAGGGACGGACAGGCAGATAAGAAACCTATAGCCCCATTCGGTTTTACAAAAGGGTAGGGGAGTAGTAACCTTACCAAATAGTGTTTAGACAGCGACCCATGTAAACGTTTACTAACAGTTGCCGATTTATAGTCGCTTTCCTCGCTACATTCCTAGGTATTTTTTACATCGTTATTAGTATACAATGGTGGCTAAAACATTATTATGCAGTTTTAATGTTAAGACTTCATCGGGAAATTTGTTAACTTCGAAATAAACAATGTTGTCCGTGATGAATGATGGTATTTTTTATTTCAAAGGTATCACTAACACTATGTTCATTATCAGCTGATTGAAGAAGGTCACATACCTGATCCTGACGCCAATGTACCATGTGCCTACCTAACTAATTAACAAGATATTTAGCAACCGGGGCTTCGACTTAATAAAATCCTTCTAGTGGCCAATTATTGAAGTATATTTCGGTGAACTAATTATAAGAAGTACTTACTATATGCATATGAAAGACAAATTGCATGTAATTTTGTGTACTTTGGAAACATACGATATTTGGAATTTTAATAAAGAAAGTCTCGGCTTCGATTATATTACTGGGAAATTGTCAATTAATAAATGCCAGATTTGAAAAGTATAACGTGCTGGGAGATTTCAAAAATACCGGAAATGAAATGCATCTTGTCCGCCGGTCTTGTTGCAGCGACTGGATAAAGAATCAAATACGTGACTTCCAGATTGCGTAAAAAAAAACAAACATTTG
Source organism: Ostrea edulis (assembly GCF_947568905.1). NCBI lineage: Eukaryota > Metazoa > Mollusca > Bivalvia > Ostreida > Ostreidae > Ostrea > Ostrea edulis. The sequence continues at coordinate 19,275,180 of NC_079170.1, read as the reverse complement.
TTTATTTAATATTGTTTAACAACGACCAAAAGCATTTCCTCGCTAGCAAAAAATAAGATTTGTCCGGAGTATGGCAAATATACGTGTTAATAAACATCAGCATACCAATATCTCACAGAATAAAGTTCTAGAGATGTACTGTTACAGAGAACAAAACTTACCGAAAAGTTTATAAACAGATTTTTAATGGAAATAACCATAAATTTAATCATAATATCACATCTACTTTAGGACGGAAACTTAAATTAAACACAGAATCATCAAACATAAGAAAATTATCAATAAATATAGACTCACACTATTAAATATTTCATGTACAGTAGCATCAGTAATTTCATCCCTTACGTCCTTTGAAAGCTACGAGAAGTTCACGTGTTTAGGAGAAAACCATTACAATGAAATTAGTTGGTATTCTGTGGAGGTTGTCCCGTTACCACGTTCTCAGCATAGGTCGGCGGGGGCATTGGTTGGGATACCTGGGGTGGATACTGCTGTTGTCCATATCCAGGATAGCTTGGGGCACTAGGCTGTACATGCTGTGCGCCCCATCCTTGTTGCTGGGGATAATTTGGATAGGAATTGTATACTGCTGGAAGATAAGAATAAAATCGAAAATAGACAGGAAAGAAAGTGTAAAGTTTTGTTACATTCCCACTCCCATTTAGAATTATTTTTTTTACTCGTATAGAGACGTCACCAGCTTTTAGTGAAATGCCACAAAACAGTGCATGGCGCCCAAGGCCGTAGCAGTAGCGGTTCTTTATTGTATCCAAACGACCCGCGGTTTTTACCTCAATGCCAAGAGCTTGAAAAGGAACAGTTATCAATGTTAAACGTCTTGAATGACGTGGGTATGGGGTCAATATTCGAACCTGGAACCACTTGGGTCCCATCATAACCACGAGTCTGCAGCAACGGGTATATTATTAATAGTAAACTAGAATTTCATCGGTATAATGTCAACAAGACGACATTTTCCTACTCGAAAAGACACATCATCCTTGATAAGGATTCGCTTGCATTAGAGATGCAATGCAAGTATGGAACCTCTTTCTCTCCCTACGTGTACGCTTCAAGAATCACGTAACAATCGTGTATATTCTACATATACAGGTACCTAGGCTTAAGTATGAACATGTATGACGCGCACCTCAAACTAGGAATGTACAATGTACAATGTACAAAAGGAATTGGTCAATGCTTATTTCGGCCGGAATCTTTTACTTTACTGGAGTGAAATTTTGCATTCAGATAATTCACAGAATTCATTGAATTATTATAGTTCTTATCTTTCTTGATTGATTATTGTCACCTGCAATGTACAGCTTGTTACGGTATCCCCTTCAACATTCCTTTACTTTGGATATGTAACAATGTGAATTTCTATTGATTTTGAAACTTTGCTCGAGGGGGGATTCTGAAATGTTGTTTTTGTACTTTTTGTGTGCGTCAGTACCTTTATTGCTTAGATCTCAAGTATACCTGTGCATTTATAACGGACACACCATCATATGCGTGGAGTTGTTTTCAATTAGACTGATGCCTGATATCATGCTATAATTGTTTCCTTGATCTAAAGCACGTAATATAAATTACATGTAGTCAAATGTCGTCTTACACGATGTAAATGAAAATCGCATGACCTTTTCTCGATCTACATGTACATGCAAACTACATATATGTAAGTTAATGAAAATTAATTTTGTTTCGTTTCGTTCCATTCTTATAAAGACGTCACCAGCTGTAGATGATGCGCTACAAATCTACACGCGTGCATGTTGCTTAGGGTCGAAGCAGTGAGGGTTCTTTATCGTGTCAATGTCCCGAGTGAGGCAGTACTTTTCATCCAACATTCCCGCGACTCTGACTTCTTAACGTCCCGCGTGTGGTGACGAAGCTGTCGCTCCCTATCATTACATCATACACGAACATGTAGTAATGCCGCAGCTGAAGTACAAACAAAGCTCGAACTCACATCCTCCCTGACACAACATGGGCGCCTTAACCACGGAGACAACGCTATCGTATCTCCAGAAATACTTCGCAATCTTTGCGAAGTACATTCTAGGTAAAAACAGTTAGCATTAGGAATGTACATGTACATGAAATACATACCTGAATACGTCACTGTGGAAGTGACAGTCCCGGGATGAATGTAATACATACCTGAGGACGTCACTGTGGAACTGACAGTCCCGGGTTGGATAACTGTTCCTGATGTTTTCTTTTTGCATACGCAAATACAGAGAACAGCAATTAAGACACACAGCAGGATGAATCCGACAATTCCTCCGACCACGGCTCCGATTATTGTTCCAACAGATCTAAAACGTATATGCTTAAATACAATATTCTGAAATTTAAAACAAAGTATGATGTACAGTATTAGTGACAATATTCAATCTAGAATTGTAAGAAAAAAATCAATCCTTGCAGGACTTGGGACTCATGATCTACAGATCGACATTCTTACGCCTTTCTTTCAAAGCTCTATTTATTCTACAACGATTAATAACCAAGCTCGACAACGTAAATTTGTGCTTCTTGCCGGCTCGAATATTGACATGAATGGGTCATTGGTGTGGGAGGAGACGAGAGTACACGAAGGAAACCCATGAGTCCGAATGGGTGACCATATTTACCCTCTCATACACAACCACTGCCGAACCTCTCACACACAACCACTGAACAAACAACCACTGCCGATCCTCTCAAACACAGCCACTGCCGAACCTCTCACACACAGCCACTGCCGAACCTCTCACACACAACCACGGCCGATCCCGAGTATCGAATTCAGTGAGAAGTATAAGTGCATTAATCATTACGCTATTCGGACATCAACAAGCCGTACGTATGGTGTCCAGATAGGGCCATGTGCAAAAGCGTAATAGCGCGTTTCTTCAAATGCGCTATCACGCTAACAAACAATATACCGTCGCGCTATCACAAAACACGCCGTCGCGCTAATACACAACACGCCGTCGCAGTGTCACGCTAACAATCCGTCGCGCTACCAAGCTAACACACAACACGCCGTAACGCCATCACGCTAGTTTACACAACACGCCGTCGCGCTATCACAAAACACGCCGTCGCGTTAATACACAACACGCCGTCGAGCTGTCACGCCAACACGCCATTTTGCTATCACGTTAATATAAAACAAGCCGTCGCGCTGTCACGCTAACACAAAACACGCCGTCGTGCTGTCACACTAACACACAACATGCCGTCGCGATTTTGCACATTCAATCGCGTTTGATTGTGTATTAGCGCAATAACGCGACAGCGTGTTAGCTTGACAGCACTACAGCGTGTTGTGTGTTAAGCGTGATAGAGCATCGGCGTGTTTGCGTAACAACGCAACGGCGTGTTGTGTATTATCGTGATAGCGCGACGGCGTGTTTTGTGTCAGCGTGAGAGCACGAAAGCGTTTTGTGTGTTAGAGTGATAGCGCGACGGCGTGTTTGCGTGACAGCGCAATGGTGTGTTGTGCATTAGCGTGAATGCGCGACGGTGTGTTTTGTGTTAGAGTGATATCGCGACGGCGTATTGTGTGTTAGCGTGATAGCGCGACGGCATGTTTTATGTTAGCATGATAGCACAATGGCGTCTTAGCGTGACAGGGCGTGTTGTGTGTCAGCGTGATACGCACTATTACGGACACCGTACGAACGCCTTAATCTGCTGAGTCAACCTTTGAGGCTATGAAATAGATAGAACTACGGAATAAATAACTGATGTTGGAAATCAGTCATAATCAACGTTATAGTGTTCACGTAATTATTAAAAGTGTTTAGATATTGGGACTGCAGTGTAGCACTCCATAGTGAATACCACTAGACCTATGTTGTAGACATGGGTCAATGTAATGTTGCCACTGCTCCACTGTTTTCACAGCCGGTCAGGCTCCGGCATGTGCTCCATAAGAGACAGTGTAACGGGATCCAGAATACTTAATCTAAGTTTAACTCGCTTTTTCACAAACTATGCTTTTATAAAAGTGATTTAAATCAAAGAAGAGCTCGCCGCTTGAGGTTATTATCCCCGAAACCAAATCTCTTCTCAAAACTTACCTAAGCATTATAGGTATGTAAGTATTGTACAGTCGATTCTAATTGTGCTCAACAACGGCCGTTTTTGCAGTTGAATTCATAAATCCAGTTACTTATTACGTCACACTACATTCTAATTGCCAAAAAAAAAGGAAAGGTAATTACAATGCTTTTCAGTACTATTTGCACTGCTTACAGATGTTCTATTGATCACTGTTAGACAATTTAATTATACTCAATCTGATAGCAGAAGACTGCTTATCATCGATTTGAATCCTATGTCCACAAATTCTCTCCGTTAAGAACATGATTTGTTTTTATTTGAAAAGTGTTTACTACTTCGTTAAATAACTCTTTTTGGAAGAAGAAGTTGTATATTGTATAAACAAAAAATGTGTGTTAGAAAGCTGGGTTTGAAAACTCATATTAGTTAACTGTGCTGTCCGCCGATTGTTTTCTAGACGGAATATTCGTTTAAAGTTCCATACTTGCACAGTTTAGTGATTAAGAAAATAACCTGCATTCACAACATACATTCATGTACCGATGGCTTTAGAAAAGCAAACGGATCATAAATCCTAAATTCAACAAAAATATAGAATTAGAAATAAACATATTGATCTACAGAGATAATTGTAAAGTTAAATTAGAAGTAAGAAATCATAAATAGAATGCTGTAGTTGAACATTGGAAGATTGTTAATCTCCATGGCTTCTATAACAATCTGAGAGTTACGAACGCCGATAGCTTTATTCGTTATGGTCATATGCGACGTTTTACAACTCTTTTTAATCTCCTCGATATGAAGAGTTGTTATATGATTTCCGAAATAGGTTTAAACTGTATATTGCAGAAATGATATGATAATTATACCTCGCATATCAACCTGGTTACCTCAGTGGTTAATAATGCAAGTGTCAAGGGTTCAATTTCTGATTGATTCGAAGATTTTTCTCAATCTAAGTAAAATCATATCTTCTTTGACTGTTACACTGGAGAAGGATCTGACAGGTCATGTTATTGACCCCGATCTCGTGAATAATTTTATAAATATTCGACCAATAACAATAGCTTGGCTAAGAATCACGGACCAATCAGGAATCGATTTACAGAAGCTTATATAGATTGTAAGTTCACAAAAATGACGTTGACCCATCAATTTGTTTTTACAAATTCCAAATATCAGCGTTAAAGGAAGAATAACGTAAGATCTTGGATATCATACAGCCGTAATCATTAATATATATGTTCTAACATCGCTCATGCCCGCCGCCATCTTTGATTATTCTCCCGTGCTTCTCGGTAGTTATTGACATGCGTATGATAAGTACCTGTATGTTCCGATATAACAGGTAAACGTTCATATTACTGAAAGCTGCCATTTGATAGGTCAAGTGTGAAAGGTGAAATAACACGACCTCAGACGCAATGCTGTCAGATCCTTCTCCAGTGTTATTTTAAATAGATTGAGATTTTTCTCCACACCTTTGCTACAACAACTTAGTAATACCCATATGTACAATGCATATTAAGAGTAATTTTGAACTTTTACTTGCCGCAACTAGTAACGATCAAAATAAACTACCCAAATAAATAACCCCAATGTCACGAACAGTTTGCATTATAGAGAAAAGTCGCAAATGGCCTTAAGTTGCACATTGCTTACATATCGTCATAGTAACAGTAATAGTAACTGTAGCTGTAGGAATAGTCGTAATAACAATAACTGTCTGCGGCACCTAGTAAATGCAAAGCAAAATACATCATCCTGAAAGCCGACAAAAGTATGATGGAAAGATGCAAACATTATAGCAAATATGCACGAAAAAAACTTGTAAACTTATACTACATGTACATATTGAATATTGAAACTTTTCCGAATACCATGTATCAAACGATAAAAATTCAAGTTTACCTAAAATGATAAGAAGTATGATTGCAAAGTCAGAGTAATTACTAAAAAGAAAATGTAATCAAGGAGTGAAAAATGTCTACAATAACATGTAGGCACAGTTGTAGGTAGAGAGGAAATATACAATTTCAATTAGCACAGCAGTATCAAATAATTTTCGTACAAAGACAAAGAGTGAAAGCAGAGAGCAAGTGAACAGTTTCCAAAGAAACCTGAGCGACGAATACAACCAATCAAAATATATCAAAAAGGTATATGAAAACACTTTCCTGAGGTGGATGAATTATACATTGAGTTATAAAGATCTAGTTTGCCAATACAACCTATCATTGGGTCAAATGCTGTTAGACTTGTTTCATACCGACTGTTAGGTCGTTCTTTGCACACAGATTTTAACTACAGATAACTCCGTTGACCTGATCAATATATAGGGCTCATGGCGGGTATGCCCGGTCTACAGGGGATGCTTACTCCTCCTAGGAATCTGATCCCACCTCTGGTCTATTCAGGTGTCCGTGTTTGCCCAACTCTATTTTGTGTTGCTTATAGGAGTTATGAGATTGATCACTGTCACTTATCTACACCTTTCATTGAAGACCCAATATTAGTTATCGATTAAAGAAACTACTAGAGACTGTGCAACACGTTCGACGCGACAGAAGTCTACGTAGTCAACATGATAATAAATTAATGTATCGACGACCCATCACTGCCATGTAGGTTAATAACATAGCAGGGACATCGAAAATACATTCGTAAGATTTGATTTTTTTCAGGGGGGGGGGGGGGGGGGTTCCGGCAAAAACGACACAATGTGTTGCCAGCATGAATGTACTTAGCACACTCTATTTAAAACAATAATCAATATCAAGCATGCAAATCATTCATGCCCTCCTTTGTGAAATTTCAGATTTTATGTATCATATTTATTTTTTCAGATTTTAATTTTTTTAATTTTTTTTTTTTTGAATTTGACAATATTTTATTATCACACAACAACAACAATATGAAAGAATATACATGTACGTACAATAATAGCAAAGTGATTGTTCTGATATTTCATTTGATACAGTATATATATTCATAAGAAAATTCGAACTATCATGCATATTATATAGATTACAAAGAAAAAGTTATATATTGATGGACATAAACATTATGATATCGATAGGCAGAACATATACATGTATAAAGAATAAAAAATAGATACACACGTATATTTCTGAATGCTGTCGTTCAGGGGTAACGCCTCACGAAGAATACAGTCCATTCACAACCCCCAGGGCAGTACTACAGGAGGACAGGTCTCCTCCTTTTAGTTGAAAGAAAAACATTTATAAGCATATTGACAATTCATAAAACAGTTTCACATTTAATCTAATTTCTTATAAATTTCGTAGTAATATAAAATATTGCTTTTTACGTACATTTTAATTTCCATATCTGTCTCTGGTCTCTGGTTAAATCTTATAAGGAAATCAATATTAGACAACAAAAGATTGAGAAGCTGTATGTTTCGGTTTTCGACGAAAAAAACCCCATTAACAATATGTTTCCACTGAATGTTTAAATGGCATATATTTCGCGCGACTTCCCTTATTTGTTTAACATTTTTACAGAATCAGACAAGGATGTCCAGTTTCAGCAATAATTTTTCTTTTTGTTTTAGAAATAATGTCACTAAAATTAAGTCCGCTGAAAATACAAAAGGTTTTACAAACGACAATATGGGCACCGAAATAAATCTTCTACAGCATGCAGGTGATGCGTCACTGCCATTATTAGATATAAATTCTATGGAAAGCGCGATAGACTAGACTGGCTTCAGGAATACAATCAAGCATGAAGAAAACAGACGGGATTTTACTTGGAACCCTTAAAAATAGATATGAAACTATGTGCGATGTTAAAATCACAAATGACCCAGTCCGATGTCTTGGAATATATATAGGTCATGATATTGAAAAATGCTATGAGAAACATTGGAAAGATAAGGTTAAGACATTGGGAAGAAAAATTAACGTGTGGAAAAACAGAAAACTTACTCTCTTTGGAAAATGTACTATAGGAGTTTTACGAAGAGGCTTACTTTTAAAAATTTTACAGTTTAAAGGGGCCAACTCCAAATATGAAAAATTTGGAAGTGGTGTTTGCAAAATTGAAAGACTTTACCGCATTCAGTTGTTCTATACATTGTTTAACGTTCCACTCGATAATTTTTCACTCAGCTCAGTAAAACTCTCCACATTTAGAAGTGAGAATCACGGGTCTTTCAGGTATAACCTTAAAAACAGAGGCCCCGCCCGTGCAGCGGCATGCATTGGCACGATAAAGAACCCTCACTACTACTGCGTTGGGCGCTAAACATAGGCCGGATCCAGAATTTTTTTCCTGGGGGAGTCGAACCTTTTCACAAAATCGAACCCGTGATATAACTCATTTTTCTTATAAATCGTTATATTGTAATTTTTTTTTTATCTTTGTACATTCCGGGGGTGTGTGTGTCCGTACCCCTCACCCCTTCTATATCCGCGCAGGGGTCTACATTTGTGGTACTTCACCTACAGATGATGCCCTCTCAATATGAGTGAAAAATCCAGGAAGGCAAGTAAAAGCAACCGATTAATCATATGGAGACGTCTCTATTGCTGGTGAAGGGCTGCAAAATGTACGCATATGCTCCGCGCTTACGGCCTTTGAGCAGGGATGGATCTTTATTATGCCATATCTGTTGTGACACGGGACCTCAGGTTTTCCGGTCTTCTCGGAAAGATCGACCTATTTATTCGTCTCTTAAAACAAGCAAGGGGTATTGCAGAGGACGTATTCTAACCCGAATATCCACGGGGTATGGCATTTCTAAAGGACAAGCACATGTCAAATGTTTATATCGATAATGTATAGATTATACTAGTATACTAAGAGTAATCGATTTTCATGCGGGCGAATTTTTATGAGTCATTACCACAAACATTGTTGATTCTACTGTGTATATTGATATACATGTATACAATTGCACATCATTTATTGGTTGTCTTTACATTTAAACCTAGATATTCAATACGAAAGAGAGGGAAACAAGGACTTTTTTTTCAAAATGAGAGGGAGGGGCTATGAAAAAATATATCTCGACAAGCCTATCCCTCGACTTTTTGGTCTAGTATAGAGCTGCCGTTCAAAAGTGTGTGTGTGGATGAGTAGGGGTTGCTTTGTTCCTTGCGGAGCCAGAATCATAAGATGTGAGGTATAGAGAACATTTAAGCGTTCTGGGCTGATGACACATTATTTAGAAATGGCAGGATAACTTGAGGTCGTCTGCTTACAATGAGTGCGCTGTGGTACACATATGATATACAGTAAAGCTTAAAAACACTCTTTTTATGACAATTTTCTGGGTCCCTTCATGTATTTCACAGCTCGTCATTCGCAGTTAATAAATTACATGTACATTTGAATATCGATAAATTTAGCTTAATGAAATATTAAAACGAGTAGTGCATTGTGAAAGTTTCGAACAAATGTAGAAAGAATAAGAGTTGCTAAAGAGTTTTCAATACTCTTGTAATAAACATAATTGTCGGTTTTGGTGTTTTACTAAAGCAGTCTTTACATTCATTTTGGTCCAATTTCTGTAGTTGAAGTTGACCCTTTTAAATTGTAAAAATCAGCCGTCGATTGTAAAAGTAAGCCTCGTAAAACTCCATTATAAATACATTAGTACTTACTCAATTATATTATAGTGCCACGACTCTAAATTACCCATCGGAAGAAACTTTGAAGAATATTCAAATCTTGATTTTTAATTTTCTATGGGGGAAACGCGATAGAATTAAAAGAAACACAGTAATTGGAAATATCGTTGATGGTGGAGTCGGGATTATCGATGTGGAAACTAAATTCAAATCGTTAAAAGCGTGGATAAAGCGCTTATCCCAAGATAATTCTACAATAAAAATTTTTTTCGAATCATGTATAAGTAAAAAATCAATAGATTTAATCTATCTCTTGAAAACTAGCAATACAAATATATGTGATCTTAAAAATGCTTTTAAAAACTACCAACTTTTTTTGTGAAGTTTAGTGTGCGTTTAGTGAATGCAAACTTAAAGGAAAAATATATGCATCAGCAGACAAGGCTCTATCACAACCTATCTGGCTAAATGAAAATTTCCAAATAAAAAAACATTCTTTATTTTAACCTCATTGGGCAAAAGGGGGGATTCTGTACGTAAACAATCTATTTGACCAAGAGGGAAACAAGTTTATCAATATAACGAATAATGACAAATTTTTATTGAGCAACAATGAAAAAAGTATCTTTAGATAAAGTTAGTTGTAAAACGTTATATAAGATATTCATTTCTAAAAAAATTCATTAAGCCCTATTTTGAGAAAACTTTGACAAAACTTTTTAATTACTTCAAAGAACACAGAAAATCAATTTATGCATCAAAAATAATAAAATGCAGATACAAACAACTTGCTGAATTCAATTTAAAACTTCTACATAATTTATTAAACAATAATAAATTTGTGAGCATCTGGAATAAAAACGTATCAAATTTATGCAATATCTGAAAATTGACGGAAGATATACAACACTTACTATTTGTTTGTAAAAATGTTAAACAGATTTTCATTCCCCCCCTCCCTTGTTTTGGCATATATTTAGGCTAGATACTGTTATCTGCACAGAGGTGCAAATTATATTTGACTTTATATTACGTAGTATCAGCAAAATGTGTGAAATAAAGACTGGTATACATTAGATGTTTTACCCGCTGAATCGACTTTAAAATTTCTGTTGATATTGGAAATGCATCATGAAAAAAAAATGGATAGTAATTAGGCCTACACTTTGTAAATAATCGTGGTTACTTCATGAGATTAAAGAACTAGTTCATTTATAATGAAAGGATAATTATAATTATAGATGAAAGGAATGATGCCCAAGAGAGGGTTTATAAACGCCCAATTTGAAACCAGATCCTAGAGAGACGACACTCATTAAACACACCCTTGAAAAGGAAATGTTCCCGGAGTGAGTTTTCTTTTGACGAGAAATATTAAAAAATGGCATGGGGTTTATAATCTGTTTTTTTTTTTCTTTTCGAAAGGTGGTTAACTTTAAAACGGTGTTATTTTGGTGCTAACTTCTCTGTTAAAGTTAACTATGTGATTAACTGTTTTTCAAAATTAAGCAAGTTTGCGTTAACAGTGTTAACACTGCTAATTTTAATCCACCTCCAGTACCTATGTTAAGTCGCAAATGTATCTCTCTATGATGTGTCCTTACAAGGCCTCAACATTTAGTGACTGGTACAATCTGGATCTATAGCTTGATTTTCAGGAAATGATAGACTTAATCTCCTGTTCTTGTATGTTTACATATTGTTTTTGTTATTCTATGTTCTACTTGATAACATTTATCACTGGGTATGGATGAAAAGCAAATTGTTTAGGGCCTCAATCTTTTCAAGTCCGAAAAGGTAAAACTAATGTTACCATTGTGATCAGTATAATGAATGGGTGGTATTTCACTTGTTGGTATTGAAAGAAAAATCTTTAAGTGATTCCCAGTTTAGTTTGTTATCACTTCAGGTGAAAATTAATATTGTCATGATAATTAGGAATTGCACCCCCCCCTATTGTTAACATTGTTCCTTATTTCTGAAAGACAATCCAATCATAGTCTCTCTTTGCTATTCGTGGTTTTTCTTAATCCGCTGCGATGGTGCACATCTTTTATTCTCTTTTTATAAATGAGAATTCATCCCCAGTTTGTCGTTAAGTCTTATAGTCACAGGGTTTTCTTGTTTAGATTGATCTATATGTATGACCGACATAATTTTTTCTGTAAAGTTTAGTCTTGCATTTTCTATGTTTTCAGTATTTTCGACAATGCATTGCCTGTCGCCTTGTTGAATGCGTTTAAGAGTTCTAAATCGACTTCCTTGTAATCTTGTAATTTCATACTTCACGTTTGTTGTTTCCGCATTGGAGTTATATTGAATGGATACGTAGGTACATGTAGCTATATGATAAATTAATTGTAGGCCTACAACAAACAACATCATGGACAGGTATTTTTCCACTTATGATTATCGGATCTATAAACGGGTTTATATTTCTGGTGCTCGTCGTGGATTGTTGCATTTAATATCAGTTAGACGACAGCTGTCCATGCTTGTGAGTACATGTGTCTCATGCACTGTACCTGGATTTCTATAATCATAAGAACAGGGCCTTTTACACGTAGATAATGCGCATTGCCTTATCAGCTCAGATAGGTGGTAAGTATAAGAATAGTAGTTATAATGTAGACGAAATGTTATGATATTCCTTGTTTCGACCGCCCAGTTCTAATTCCCCAGACAGTTTGTTAAAATGACATTTTGATGAAATATCTGAACTACTAATCAGTATGAAAAGTTATATATTTTAACACAAAAGGCCGACGTGACACACTACATATCCTTTCAGTTTAGATCAAACATGTTGAGAACTGCATGAACAAGCATGTGCAGATGTCATTTAAGATAACGTGAATAGTTGTATTTGTTTTTGAAAGTTCCAGTCTTCACGTAAGTATCTTATTTTTCACCTGTGGGCTTATCTCTCCATTTCCTTGTTTTACGTCGTAGAATTTTAATTACTTATTACACAAATCTTCCATTAGATAATATATGTAACAGGAAATACTGTTGACAATTTCGTTATTATCAGGGGCGAATGCAGGATTTCAATTGGGGGGGGGGGGAGTGTGAACAAATCCCCAAAGGCGAGAGGTCTAGTGGCCACATGTGGGCCCCAGTTAATTAATGAAGGACAAAGCCCTGATTGGGGTCCCAGGGGCGTAACCCTGGAAGCTGTCGAATTGCAAAGTATTTTGATTGCAAAATCTAGTATATAATGAATTGCATATGAAAATGTACATTGGACTTGGAAATTGTACATAAATTCAAGTGTATATTTTTGTTATATCTAAGTAACTTCATTTGAGAGCTATGCACATTGACCTAGGTCTGTATGCTGAAACTCTCAGAATGGCAAGTTGAAGACAGCCTGGTCAAGGCTACACCATATAACTCCTTTATCTATCATGAAGTACATTCTGATATAAATATACAATACCCGCCGTAAAATGGCCGAGATATTGCCATAACAGTGTAAAACTGTATAATGAATCAATCATTTTAAAATTACAAATGATTTAAAGATACCAAAGGCCCTCCTATACCCAAGTTTGTTTGATGCCCGACACAGTATAATTTCTAACCAACAGTTTGAGCGTCCAGATCATGCATTTAGATAGAAAAAGATAAATCATTTATTTAATATAACATTTACTTTTGCTATACCACCCCTAGTAGAGGGTAGGAACTAGCACAAGTATTAAAGGACACAACGCATGTTTCTAAACGTTTTCATTTTTCAGCAAAATTAACTCTTTTTATGCCTAAAACTACTTTAAATGTGTTTTTAATGAAATATTTTGCGTAGTTTTCGAGTTTAAAAGCGATGAAATTAAAATCTTGCGATATGCATATTTTTTCCCCTCCAAGTTTTGAAGTGACGTAGTCAACCCCATAGTCAGCGTTCAATTGAAGATGGTTATTCGCCGATTTACTACGATTTTCATTTTACTAATTTTCTTGAATATTTACGAATCTTGTAGCTGATCTCCCACGAGATAATTAAAGACAATTTCATTATACTGATATCTGATATGGATATTATCGCAGTAAATGTTCAAAATGGGGTAGAAAATTTTCGATTTATGATTTGCTTACTGTTTATCCATGCGCTCTGAAAATAGGGATCATGGATGTAATGTAATGACCCCCTCCCCCAAAGATGTTTTCGAACTCAGAAATAAACTTAATAAACTTATGTCAGGGAAATGTCATGTGTTTAGAATCGTAGTACGCAACATAAATCGCTGACTGTTTGATAAATGTTTCGAAGTTATCGTCATTTATCGATTATTCCATTACCAAAAAATAAACAAAAACTAGATTGGATATCTGCTGAGGTCATATGAATGATCCGTAAAATATTAAGTTGACCAATTTGAAGTAGGTCGATATAGGGTATATCAGTTGCATATAGACGTTTCTTATCTATTACATAATGCCTGCATATATTGTTCAAAGCGACAATTTGCTGAGCTTGCTTTTAATTCAAAACTTTGGGAACAAGACTTTATGAAGAATATAAAAAAAAGGTCAGTGAAAAAATTATCGACCCTTTCGGAATTGGATTGTTTAAAACATGCTAACATTTTATTATTTCTTTATTATTACTTTTTGTTTTTTTAATTTCATGATCCCTAGTGTAGATGTTTTAACTCCAGGGAGGGACCAAACTTGACGTACATAGTTACTATACAATATCTTTATAACTTCTTTAATAATGCTATCGATACTAGATAGAAACTGATTAGATGTTTATAAGAACAGAGGTCTCTTAAACAGTGTTTACATTTCAAGGAGTAGAAGTTTTGGTACCAGGATGGGACCAAAATCATCATAGTGATTAAATTTGTGCGATAATATTTTTAACTTCTATATAACTAATTTCAGGATATCCGCTCCTCCGAGGTTGTTACGGCACGTTTGGTCGTCTTAGCACGTTCGGTCGCTGATGACCATTCGTGCCGCACGTATTGTCGCCCGCCGACCGAATGTGCCGTGAGGGTGGACACGAATGGTCGTCAATTTTAGGCCATACCCGAGCACGAATGGTCGCCACCCAATCCCCCCTGTCCCAAACTCCAACCTTTTTCATGTGTGTCTGTGTTTTCGTTCATGCGTGTCTGTGTGTATTTGTGTGACGGTGTGAGTGTGTGTGCGCGTGTATGTGTGCATGTATGTGTGTATACATGCATGTTGGTGTATATTTGTGCGTGCGTGCGTATGTGTGTGTATTCATGTGTTATAAAGTTTGTTTTGCATTACACACGCATATACGTGCACACATTTGTGACACAACTAAAGTACGAGATAAAGACAACATAAACTCCGGGCATTTCTGGATGGAATTTGATATAAATTTATTTTGAAAACACACGGGTCGCAACATTTTAGTAACACAATACTCTTACATATCTAGCTGCAATAATGTAGCCATCTCCGATTTTATTTGGAAGGGGGGGGGGGGTAGGGCTACAACTCCTTAAGATCTTCGTAATGGTGCAAATGCGGGAGACATTTACATGTACTACCGCAACATTTTCGACCATCCTAAACATTTGCTGACTTTCTTTTCGTAAATGAAATGATATTTTATGTTTCTTAGTCAATATAAAAATTTACAACCTGCAACTTACGATTTGTGAGACTCTATTTTAACGTTTTCAACAATTTCGATATATTCCAATTTCTCGATTCATATTTGTGCGCCATGTTTGATGTACTGAAGTTTTAACTTTCGATTGTCAAGTTATCTGCATATGTCATATAAGATAATATTTACATTAATGGACAAGTACGAAGAAAAAGCTATTTCGTCGGTATTAAAAAAGGTTTAAATTAGATTTAATATCAAGTAAAAAACGAACAACAGAGTGTAAATGTTTTCTGCAACCATATGGTTTTCCTTTCTTTGTCTGTTTAAGTTTTTCAGTAAATCCACCTACGAGATCTCACGATAACAAGCATGGCGGAACAGACGAAGAATTTCGCATGCTGTACATGATGTTTAATGAAAAATACCTTTTTTAGACATGCCCAAGCACAAAGTTGGTACTCCTTTTGATGTAAACAACATTTGGGACTAATACACGGAGCTTATTATCGGTTTTACATAAAATCATTTTTGCTCTATTACGAAGATCCTATGGAATTGTAACCCTATCCAGAAAACGTCAGAATAAAAAAAAAATCGGATAGGGCTACATTATTGCAGCTATTACATACCATCAATATGACACGCCGTTTTATTATTATTATTATTATTTTGTGTGTGTTTTAATCTTTTTATTTTATACATTTATTCCTCTTAAAAGATATCTCATGAATGTTATAAGACATCTTATAAAAGATATAAAACATCTTAATATGATTTTTTTTCTTTATAGGATATCTCATTTAATATATGAGATATCTGATATATTATATAATATATATCATAAACTTTATACGATGTCTTATTATAACGTTTTTGATTTAAGATATTTCATAACCTCTTATAAGATATTTTATAACTTTTATAAGGTATCTTATAAAAGAGATTTTATAAGATCTATCATATCTTATAAGATATCTTATAAAACATATAAGATAGCTTGTATCTTGGACCGCCCCATTTAGTCTCCTCTTACGACAAGCAAGGGGTACTTAGGATCTATGTTAATCAGGATCCCCATGGGACATTTAAAAAGATACAATCAAAACATTTGGATTATTTTGTTTATTTTTAATTCCAGACAATTTTGAAATGAAGCGCAGTGTGATAGTGGTGTTTTTGTTCTACCTTACGCAAACGATTAACACCGAACAAGTACAGGTAATCACGTTTTTGTATTTGTGTAGTTTTTATATTTTACATCTATAAACAAATAGGTTCATAAAAACATGTTTTTTTCATATGAAAAGGAAGATAGAGAAAATGGCATATACAGCAAGTTTCTCACATTCTCTCCACAATGATCAGTAAATTTACTGAAAAATACAAAATAAACACGAAGACTTTTAGTAACACTTTAGCGCTTCCATTTCCAATCTTCAAAAATTGAAGCTTTACAAAACATCTTCGTGGTTTGTTTTCTAAACACACACAGACCCCCACCAACATTCATGATTAACATGGAAAAATAGAAAACTGATCATTTCTGTACCTCACTAGCAATCGCAGGTTGGATTGTGAAGGAATCTTGATTATGACGAATCACGTCTTTAGATATTCATAATCATTACACATTTATTTACATGTGATTGATATGTGATTCATATTTCTTCCTCAACTAACTTGTAAGATTTTAAATATTTGCACAAAACTTTGTTTTGTCATGGGTAGAACTATAGCTCTTTCGGATATTCCTTCCCGGTGAATTACGCAGAGAAATGTCCACGGACTGCAGAAGAGTGGGACAACTCTTCACGACGATTGAACTGTAGCAAAACGCATGTATATCATTGTGCTCCTGACAAGAATCTCTCATCTCTTATCGAATTCTGTTATCCAAGTAAAGGATATATGTTTCAAAAAGGTAATCAGGAATATAGAGTGGTAATGAAATCAACGAAAATGTAGAAACATTATTGTAATTTTCTCTGCTATTTCTTTAAGACAGAAATGTTTTTGTATTCAACAATTTTGAAATAGAAAACCCATATAAAAAAAATACTTACAGCCTTTCGCAGCTCAGATTTGTTACTGAATAATCATTGAAGTATCTGATGAAATAACAAAACAGTTGCAGTGAATATGTATTGATGTGTTTCATATCGATTGTTAGGCCGTTCTTGACATAATGATTTTGACTAAGGATAACTCCATTTACCTGATACAGATATTTTTCACGTTAAGAATTCTCTGAAATTATAAATTCTAGATAAATTATTTGCTGTTGATATATTTTGGAGGAAATTGTCTAGAACTGGCTGACGTTGGAATCCTAAACCATGTCAAATGTGGACACTTTTCATTTGGCTGTCCAGACAAAGATTTCTCTGGCAACGAAATCTATAAATGTAAGAACTTGGCTACGAAATAATCAAGTTTTAAAATAAAGAAAAATAAAAATAAATTAAATAAAATAAAATTGGAATATGATATTTCTTGCTACAGTTCCAAGCTGTTTGTCCATCGCTGCCAACTGTTTTACAGCAGATGTTGAATGTCTTAACAAAAAGTGTTTGAAACAAGGGTAAGGCTGTTTTTAAATATAAAAAATTGTCGTGTTGAAATTTTTTAAAACTATTTTGATAGTTAAAGTTTGCATATTTATTTGGTATATTCAGGAATGTAATCCTATTAGAATATGAACGGATTGTGTCGCGCGCTGAAATTGGTTGGTTCATAGAGGAAAATGCGATTTGTAATATGAATATATTGACTATGAACGGATTATGAACGCGACTGAGAGAACGTAATGGTTGAAAAGATAGAACATCTGTTACAAAGATCTTGCAAGTGACACCTTTGGATTAACATTGTAAACTTATGTGGATTATCATCCCAATCTTGCGGTCTCCTACCTCTAAAATACAGTACTTCTTGCGCGATTCACAGAATTTGCCTTAAATCCAAACCCGTTCATACTGACCACGAACAGCTCAAAAGTGATGTTCATTTCTTAAATAAAATACATTAAGATAATACTTCTCATTACCAACTCGTTAGAGTTATCACGCTTTGATGACTCTTGTGCGTCAGTGGTAAGAAAATGCACAAGTCTCGCGAGCAAGTGTGAAATTACTGGGACATAAACGAAACGGTCATAGCACCCCCACCCCTTTTAAGAGTTAAAATATATGGTGTAATTTTAAATAAAATAACCATTGGTCAAACTACATTTTTCAAATATTCTAACACAATCTTAATATGTTGTACGGTGTTACCGTTGAAGAGTGCGAATCCCATTACTTCTTGCAACACGACTTATAGGCATTTTATCCGCCTCTTCATTTAACGCGGGAAATATAACGCGGTGGATGTAAACAGTTACACTGTGACGTCATATTAGCTGCAACGTTTTTCTTCTTCTCTCAAACCAAGCAAATACAAAATGTTTGAAGCTATAAGAAAGCTTGTCTGAAATTTAAAAACGTTTATGGTACTTTCTAAACAATCTAATTATTTTAATTACGGATTTGTCAATGAAATATACCGCAGTGACGGCGACGTTTTTCCGGAAGCATTATGGGTAATACTCATCTTTTTTCAGCTGAAGAAGAGCAAATCACGTGACTCATATGTGTAATCATTGGAGCGAGCTCTTCGCGTTGCTTCGCTCGCTATTAAAATGCTACATGTTTTTAAAATCCACCACACCTATTTTAAAAATTCCAAACAATGATCTTCTCTGTCCTAAATCCATCAATATTTTGTAATTTTCAAAATAGCTTAAATACAGTTTGGAAACGCATTAGTTGTGTTAATTAGTGTGATAAACGTCTTAAAAACTGCAGTTTGGCATATATAATATGTATACGGTGTAACCGTTGGACCGAGCGAAGCATGTACGTAACTCCGTGTACCGAGTGGTAATCATAATTCCGTTAAGTAAGGTAGATTAATATTCAGTTATAAATATATATTTTGAATGAAACTTCCTTGCGCTAAACACCCAGTAACATCTCAATTAAAGGAGTGTATATGGGGACAACAGTTTTACATGATCCGCCTATTCATTGAACGCGGGAAATAAAAAGCAAGGCGACGTAAACTGTACATTGTGACGTCACATTTAGTCTTGACGTTTTTCTCTTTTTCAAAGCAAACATTTATAAACAACAATAATACATTCCGTATGCAATGAAAAGGGCCGTTAAAACCAAACAAAATTAACCAATAAATTCAAAATGGTAAAAAGGTGACCGTAATTTTATCGTATATTCTTATTCAAAGAAACTCATGAACTCGTTCATCTATTTAGTCGTATTACGGTTTTATATGTATGTATTTGCTAAAATATGTTACAATGATTATTATACTATTCATTTTGAACAAACTGCGTGTATAAATTACGAATTGCACGTTAGAGTTTTCTATTATTGGCATTCAAAATAAAACACGAATAACTGTTGAAACAGGTAATGAAAAAATAAATGGCGGCGCCCATATGGTTCACGAAAATTTCAGTGAACGTATATAGAGATTATCTCTTTTTCTTTTGCTGATTTTGACTTTTTTCTTTTACATACTTGTTACCTTTAGAACCTTGCTTCGCGGACGTGCCTTTGGCCCGTCCGAGCTTCGCTCGGTATAACTTGTTCTAAAATATGGAAATTGAGGGGGGAGGTGTTCGTGTACGATTACCAAGTCCATGTAATATGAACCTGTCCTAATCGTATGATAAAATAGAATGTCTTCATAGTCTGACATAATAACTTTAAAAACATATTAATCACATTAATTACAAGAAAAGTTCGTGTGTTGGATGTGCATATACGTTTTTCCCTTCGCAGTTCTTCTTGCGATTGATGCTTTATATCGGTCAGATTTGGCAGATTTAGTATCTGCACTCCCTCACATAGTTTAATAAGTTCATCTGTTTTCTTGTAAGAATAATCAATTCCTAAATTTGACTTTAGAATTTTAATCAGTGTTGTGGTTTGCAGTCGGTTATATATAATATGTATCCGATACCATAATTTATAATATGTTTTACGGTGTGACCGTGTTTGAGGGCGAAGCAAAAAAGTTTTGGCATTAGTATCTATATCCAAAACAGGACAAAACACAACCCGAAGTTAGCACGCGGACGGAGTTGTATCAAAGCATCCTAATTTTGGACATTTGATCCGCCTATATATTGAACGCGGGAAATATAACGCAATTGATGTAAACAGTACATTGTGACGTCATATTCAGCGTCGTTATTTAGCAAATTTACAAACATAGCATTTGAACCACAACAAAAAACATGGCGTTAATCGTGGAGTGATTATATATGATTAAGAAAATAAGATTTACATGCTTTTACGAATTTTATGTAACATCTCAGAACGACGTGAACTAGGGTAGACGAGATTCAAAATGGAGGAATACATGTGCACGCGCTAATATTTGAATCGACGCCATTGGTACCAAACTTTTCAAGTTCCATAGGTATGGTTTAATTTTTCATTATTTTCCTATATTTCCCTTTTAAACATGTATATACGTGTTACTTATAGGGAGAGCTCCGCTCTCACGGCCCTTCGGGCCGTGACAGGGCTTCGCCCTCTATTATGTATGCCTAAGTAATGTTTACGTATGTTGTCCCGGTAGCACGACTTTACGCGCCTTTCATTTGAAGAGTTCCACTAATGGAAATGATAAGTATTGTCAGTTATGTTTGGGAAAATGTAAAATGTTATGATGTTCACGATGTACACGTACAATATTGAAATGTTGGTTGTTTGTTTTATGATAACTCACTTATTTCTAATACCTGGTGTTGCATGATTCCTAGTTTGTAACTGGGGAGCTACTTAAAGATTCAATTACATAATGACTTTGCTGTAGAACTGAACCTTTAGCAAAGCCAAGATGATTGTTTCTAATGGTTTCTAATTACACATCTGCAGGTGTAATGGGGTACCAAAAACAGAAGACAGAAGTACTGATAGTCCCTCGAAAGATAACATATACCTTCCATGGTTCGTTGTTTCGTTGGTATTGTTCTTCCTCTCAGCTGGGCTCAATCTATATCTAGGTTGGCAAAGTAAGTGCACAAATACAGGTTTTGTTTCTTCTATATCATCCTCATATTTTCCCCCTAGTTTTATCACGCTCGATGATAGAATCCATAAGACATGTAAATATTGCTAAAAATTAAGATAAACACCCCCTGTGATGAAGTCAGTTTTAGTAGATTCGTTTGCGAGGTGAAATTCTCAAACACTTAAAGATTTTCGAGCTGGCTCTTCCGGCTTACTGATAGTTCCTTGCTCCACGTGCTCTTTTAGGTTTGTCAAAACCATGGTTTTAGTAGAAGACATAAAATAGAACACCCTTCATTCACTTGCAACTTTTAAGCTTAAGGAAGTCCGCTCCTGACTGGATCTGTGAGAAAAAAATGCATGTATTTAAGAAAGGGTCCAATCCTGAACCAAAATCGAGGTCCAATCCGGCACGTTTATCGTGGAAACGACCATAGTCCAATCCTGCACATTAGCAAATGTTCAAGTCAAGATATCTATCTAACCAAGGCAATGTAAGGGACAAATCGCATACACTGGTTCAATTTTTCATCAAAAGATATGTGCAGAGTCTATTTTACCTAAAGTGTCTTTCTTAAAATGCATGAAAACATGATTAGAAATATCTTTGCCCGCTTCGAATTCTATCGAGGCAACATCGTCAACTTCGATCAATGAATTTAGAGTTGTACATGTACATGAGTAAGAATTCCAACAAACAATCAACTTAATGATGCCTCCCTGGCCAGGTAGTGTTTTAAATTCATAAATTCGTCGTCTAATAAGTCGGTAAAATGAAGAGTTTTAAGAGCCTTCCTTTGTTTGGAAACGCCGTCTACCATCTTGATTTGTCCAATCCTGCACACGATCATGACAGTGATAATTGTTATTGGCGGTACACCATGGGTGTGATCGGTCGACAGGAGATACTTACTCCTCCTAGACACCTGATTTCACCTTTGGTATGTCCAGGGGGTCCGTGTTTGCCCAACTCTTTATTTTGTATTCCTTATGGGAGTTATGAGATTGACACTGTTAGTTCTCTTTACCTTTCACAAAAACATGCCACATAAATTTGAAGTCGATGCGTTTGTTAGGTAAAAGCGTTTGAAATTAAACATGCAAACCAATAGAGAAATTCTAACTATCGTACAAGAATTAACGACAATCAACATCAATAACTATAAATTACTCAACAAATTACAAATGATTTGAGGATTATCAAAATTAATAGTTGGAAAACGAAGTCACGTCAATAAAAGAATTTAAAATTACCCGTAGAATATAAAGATTATGAAATGCAGGTTTCAGAAAGCATAAGATCTTTAATTTGAGTTACTTCTCCCACTATCTTTTATTTACGTATGGAGGCCATGATTTCTACACTATATCTATATATGTTTTGAACTTTCCTGGCCTAGTGGTTCTTAGATGAAGATTTTCCATTATATATCTGTCTGCAAAAGGAGCTAGGTACGTTTGTTATCATAACTAGGCCCTGTAAAATACTTCACAAATGAAGAAAATTATCAATACAAATCATTGATATATATGAAGTTGATGATCCCTAGTATTTATATGTACCAACATATCGGCGGATCTAGGAGTCTTGTAATGTTGAGTACTATTCAAACCTATCTGGAATCCTATTGTGGCTCCACCCTACTCCGGGGGGATTTTAACAAACTTGAATCTGGACTATATCATAAAGCTTTCATATAAATGTAGACTTTTCTGATTCAATGGTTCTTGAGAAGATTTTTAAATGACCCCACCCTATTTTTTTATTCTTGTAATTATTTCTCCTTTGAAGGGGGCATGACTCTTCATATGAACAAACTTGAATTCCCTTCACCCTAGGTTTGGTTGAAATTGGTCCAGTAGATTTGAAGAAAAACATCGAAAATGTGAAGTTTACAAACAGAAGGAATACGGGTGATTTTGATATTTTAACTAAGGTGAACTAAAAAGGATTTTTTTCATTGCATAAATGTTTTTCTTAATCAATTAATTACGGACAAAGCTTTTTTTTTTTTTTTTAGAGATCAATTAAAATTTATTTGCATCCAAATTGTCAATGTTTCCTAGTACTGCTCATGAAAAATGACACCAACGTTTCATTGAAATTAAATCATATTAAAATCAAGCATGATAGATCAATCTTACATAGTACAATACAGTACCTTTATTAAGTACATGCTTGTATGATTTGAATTTGTGTCTTTTGCTCCATAATCATATAATGAAAATGCACCTTGTAATATTTCCTAATACTGTGAAGCATTGCTGTGTACATTGACAAAATTTGAAAGACTAGTATGTCTTGATAAAATCATAGCTGAGTTGATCCACACTGACTTTTCAAATCTGAATATACTTTGTATTTCTTCTGACTATGCATCCTGGTTATGTATGTCTACCCAGTCGACGTTAACTGATGTAACCTAAATTACATAGAAACTGTATGTAGAATATAAATTAAAAATGAATTTATTTGCAACTCCTTTACACAAATATATAATATCACACATGCAAACACGGACCCCTGGACACACCAGAGGTGGGATCAGTTGCCTAGGAGGAGTAAGCATCCCCTGTCGACTGGTCACACCCACCGTGACCACGATATCTTGATCAGGTAAACGGAGTTATCCGTAGTGAAAACCAGTGTACAAAGAACGGTCTAACAATCGGTATGAAACACGTCAGACAGCATTGACCCAATTAAAGATTGTATTGACCATAGAATTCGCGAAATGCTGATTTTAAACACGACTGTTGAAACGTCTGCACCATCAACTTTTTAGTCAGTAGCTTGCCTCGATTTAAAACTGATCATTTTGATATACTTGTAATTATACAGAAAAAAGTATGTATTCTAAATGCGCATTTGTTCATTTTGATATTTAAATGTAAAGTGTCTAATTATTTAAAACCTGACAAGCAAAATTTTTTGGGTACCATATAATAAAATCAATTGATCACCCCTCTTTAGTTGACATGCATATACACCAGAAAGTACAAATAAAACAAGTATAATTATGTCTCCGTGAAATTACTTTATTTCATTTTTGATATTATAATAACCCACATTTCCCGGATACATTATCTCCGTTGACCTACAAAATGTACATGTAAAGATGATCACATGGGTATTGCGTAATTTCGTGCCATTATCTATAAAATCCATACATGAGATTATTATACATTTATAATAGCATATGTTGTATTTCAGGAATTAAATCTACAGAGGAAGAAAGTCATGAGCACGATAGACTTCTTGAAGGTGTGTATTAAACGTAATGTGTAATAATTAGTGCTGATCACCAAATAACTATAAATTCATGTAACTACCAACAAGCAAAGTATTGATATCGTACAATTTTCATCCGCTAGCGAGTATTGCACAAGTTCGATAATTCTATCCACAATACCATAATATGTTAAGCTCTCTCTGATCAGTAGAGAAAATGGATACTTTTGAGAGTAGATAATAAAATGGTATTTTATTTCATGTAGTAAGCCACAGGTTATCTATACTTGGATTTTTCAACACCTGAATATAGACTGAACTCTATGATTATGGATGTTACCAATCGCAGACTCTTTAAACCACCACGGGTCGTGTATGATATCCCTTCCAAATTGTGCCGTCAGTTCCTTAAGCTCAAATTTACAAACAAAGGAATAAATGCCGTCAACATCAGCAACATTCTTCGTCATAAAAAAGTTCAGACGTGTATTCCAACTTATTTCAAATTCAAGTCTACACCCAGTATTTCCTACAAGTATACTTCTACTACTATTTTATCCAAACTTTTCACTTATAAACAAACTTTGCAGTGTCTACATATAGGCCATCTTATACTTAGTTCACCTACGTGTTCTTCTTCTTCATCTTCTTTCAACTATAATCCAGCTGGACATGTCATTACTAGTGATGTTGATAAAGTTGAAAATGATGACCTCAAATCACTTATTCTAAAAAGTTCCTAATACAGAGAACCTCGGTCTTTCAATTGGCGACAGAACGTCATTTCCATTATGAATTCTGTCGAAGATTATGCCAGACGATGGGCTAAATATGAAAAAGAAGAACTTGATACATTGTTAAGATGGATTAAAAGCATAAGAGGAATATTAAAATCCCGAATTAGACATAATCCCAACATTAAGCACCCCTTTTCGTAGCCAACGAGAAGATCACTGGATGAGGACCCTAGGCATTGCATTTCCATATTGATTCAATGATAATGTATATGATGTGAGAAATTTGACTAGTCCACAAAAATAATGTGAATGTGACGGGGCTCTTTCCCAATACCCAAAGACCCAAAGACGGAAACGCAGTCATGGGCATCGTTCATATAAAAGACCAAGTATAAATAATGTCATGTTTGATTCACTTTTGCCTTACATCAACAGACAATTAGGTCTACATCATATTCGTACAAAACTTTACTCCATTGAGAGTTTTACACACGTTATTTGAAGAAGCTATGGCTAGTCTATACTTGGATTTTTCAACACCTGAATTTAGACTGAACTCTTTGATTATGGATGTTGCCTATCACAGGCTCTTTAAACCACCACGGGTCATGGATGATATTCCTTCCAAATCATGTCGCCAGTTCCTTAAACTCAAATTTACAAACAAAGGAATAGATGCCATCATTATAAGCAACATTCGTCGTCATAAAAGGGTTCAGTCGTGTATTCCCACTTATTTCAAGTTCAAGTTCAAGTCTACACCCTGTATTACCTACAGCTATACTTCTACTATTGCATCCAAACTGTTTAATTATAAACAGACTTTGCAGTGCCTAGATATAGACCATCTTATACGTAATTCACCAACGTGTTCTTGTTCTTCATCTTCTTTCAACTATAGTCCAGCTGGACATGTCATTACTGGTGATGTTGATATAGTTAAAAATGAGGACCTCAAATCACTTATTCTAAAATGTCCTAAATGCAGAGAACCTCGGTCTTTTAATTGGCGACAGAACTTCATCTCTATTATGAGTTCTGTCGAAGATTATGCCAGACGATGGGCTAAATATGAAAAAGAAGAACTTGATACATTGTCAGAATGGGTTAAAAGCATAAGAGGAATATTTTAAATCCCGCATTTATGTAGCAATATTCCATTATCACCTGCATATGGTGTTTCTATATCTCAACTGATTCGATATACAAGAGCTTGTTATGGGTATAGTCAGTTTTTAAATCGAGGTAAGCTACTGACAAACACGTTGATGGTACAGGGATTTCAACAGTCTCGATTGAAGTCAGCATTTCGCAAATTCTATGGTCGTTATAACGATCTAGTTCGTCAATACAACCTCGCATTGGGTCAAATGTTGTCTGACGTGTTTCATACCGATTGTTAAGCCGTTCTTGGCACACTGATTTTGACTACGGATAACTCCGTTTACCTGATCAGGATATGGGGCTCACGGCGGGTGTGACCGGTCAACAGGGGATGCTTACTCCTCCTAGGCACCTGATCCCACCTCTGGTGTGTCCAGGGGTCCGTGTTTGCCCAACTATCTATTTTGTATTGCTTGTAGGAGTTATGAGATTGATCACTGTTCGTTATCTTCACCTTGCATATACGAAGACAAAAGTACGTACCATCTATCCTTTTGTGTTTAGTAAACCAGAATTGATAAAAGAATTAGATAGGTTACATGTGGAATATGTTTTGGTTCTAGCTGACAAAGTTGGTAACAACATTGTCTTTGTTTGTAAGGTCCATTATTACAACTGTATTCTAAACGAACTTGGCATCAATTCCACTTTTGGTAATCGTACTTGTACTCCAACTGCCCTTTCAAAAGATGAAATTCTTTAAAACCATGCTTCAGTTTTAGCCACAATTAGTATCCCAGTCAATGGGTCGAATGAATATGAGTTACCGTACCTATACTCGATTCCTAATGTACATAAAAACCCTTACAAACAAAGATACATTGCTGGATCCATTAAGTGCTCTACCAAGTCCCTATCTGTGCTTCTCACGAAAATATTAACAGCTGTGAAGGAGAAACTTCAAACTTACTGTGCGACTACATATGCCAAAAATGGTGTTAATCAAATGTGGATTCTTTAAAATTCTATAGAACTTTTAGTAAACTTGAAATGGCAGAATTTTTCCCAAGTCAATAACATTAAAACCTATGACTTTTCAACACTATACACGACCATTCCTTACGATAAATTAAAGACAAGATTTTTTGACATCATAGACAGTTGCTTCTTGAACAGAAATGGAAAACGGAAATATTCATATCTAGTGATCAGTCATTCAAAATCTTACTTTGTTAAACACCACTTTGATTCCACGCACAAGTACTCTGAAGTTGAAAAAAATATATGCTAGAGTTCCTCATTGACAATATCTTTGTGGTCTTTGGTGATCAGGTCTTCCAACAGTCTGTTGGAATCCCCATGGGCACGAATTGTGCTCCTTTGTTAGCTGACCTGTTTCTATATGGATATGTAGCAGAATTTATTAAAAAACTTCTACGTGAGAAGAGAAAAATCTCTCGCTGTGGCCTTCAATTCGACATTTGGATATATCGATGACGTTTTGTCTATTAACAATAATAACTTTCATTCATATGTCGATTTGATATATCCCTGTGATCTCGAAAGACACCACAGAGTCGCCAACTTCTGCTTCATACTTAGATATTTTATTGAGAGTAGACACTGGCGGCAAAGTGATAACTCAACTGTATGACAAACGGGATGATTTCAGCTTCTCCATCGTCAACTTCCCATATTTATGTAGCAATATTCCATTATCACCTGCATATTGTGTTTATATATCTCAACTGATTCGATATGCAAGAGCTTGTTCTGCGTATAGTCAGTTTTTAAGTCGAGGTTAGCTACTGACAAACAATTTGATGGTACAGGGGTTTCAACAGTCTCGATTGAAGTCAGCATTTCGCAAATTCTATGGTCGTTATAACGATCTAGTTCGTCAATACTACCTATCATTGTGTCAAATGCTGTCTGACGTGTTTCGTACCGATTGTTAGGCCGTTCTTGGCACACTGATTTTGACTACGGATAACTCCGTTTACCTGATCAGGATATAGGGCTCACGGCGGGTGTGACCAGTCGACAGGGGATGCTTACTCCTACTAGGCACATAATCCCACCTCTGATTTTTCCAGGGGTCCGTGTTTGCCCAACTATCTATTTTGTATTGCTTGTAGGAGTTATGAAATTGATCACTGTTCGTTATCGTCACCTTACATTCAGTATATAGTCATGTATATAGTTGAATATCCAATATATGATTTTAGTTTGAATATTGATAATCCTACTATCTATCTGATAAATTGGTTGGATACTAGAACTCCCATTCAAACACATTTATTGGCGGTGTCATATGATATTGATATATCATTCACTTTTGTATATGTAGAAAATACATCAGCAAAAAGTAGCAGAACTAAAGAACAAAGAAAGGACGAATATCGTGCTGGTAAGCATAAACTATCACATCATACATGTATGCCATGTGTTATGGTCAGAATTAACCCTGAGATCAGTAGAAATAAATCACAAATAATTCAAAGATTTACAAGTATTTACAGAAAATATACCAATGAAAATATTTCTAACTTACAGAAGTTCTAACCAGATTTCACCAAAACGTGTACCGTTGAGTTGAATTCACACTCGAGAAATTAAACTGTCAAAAATCGGCTGTTAAAGGTCATATGAAACGATATCATGAAGAAATTGAGTTATGTATGGAAATTCATTAATCAAGGGTTATTAAACATTAATTCATTTTTAATTTTTTTTTATTCAGTGTATTATAACGTCATAACAGCTGATCAAAAGTATTCGATCACGAAAATGATTTTTGATGATCGCGTCTGCTCTCCCTTGCTGATGACGTCAAAAAGACCCACTGTGATGTAAACAACTAGGCCTTATAACATGGTGTAACTAAGTATTAACTGCATAGCTTTGAAGCATGCCACAGTGTGCTGCATTTGATTGTAGTACCATGAAGACTGCACTTCAGTACATCCGTCAGTAGCCAACAATGTGGACACAAATAGATCAATTTCAAATCAGACGCTGTGCCAATATTTTTTTATTTTCCAAAGACTGAGACAAATCAAAATATGAATTAAAGTCAACCGCTTAGTTAAAGCGAAGACACTGGAAGTATGTATTACTAAATTACACAACGGTTGGTTATCATTGTAATGACCAAAAAAAAAAAAACCAGCTAAAAAAACCAATTCATCAATGAACGCGAACTTCGAATAAATCTACTCAAAATGATATTATATTTTCCTATCTTATCTGCATTACAAACTCTATCAGTCAACGATATTCGTACAGTTTCATGTTTATTAGGCCTATACGTGTAATATAGCTATACGAGTATCACAAAAGTGTGTAATTTTTTATTTTCTTATTATTAATTGTAAAATTCAGTTGAATTAAAATTGTAAATAAACCTTTAATTCTGAATTTCAAAAAGAAAATCATGAAGTATCATTCAGAAATTATAATTTATTTTCCATATATACTATATCAGTACTGATAATACTAAACATGCTTATAAAAAAATCTCTCATTAAAATATTTGAACAGCGAGGATGTAAAGTGAGGAAGTAAATACCTGCTATAAAATTATAAACGTAAGCAATTTTTATATATAACTTACTTTTGAAAAATATAGAAGCACCCCCTCCCCCATTAAAACAACGATTTGTGAATTTTATACTTAAATTTGGACTCACGAGGAAACACTAGCTGATTATGAAGAACCGTGCGCCAGTACAACAGATGACATCCATGATACATTTGTCACATTTAGGGTACTCTACACTTACAAGAACATTTTAGCGCTATTTCAATATTGTGGTTATTCGTATCCCGTGGGGATCCGGGTTAGAATAGGTCCTTGAGCAGTACCCCTTTGCATGTCGAAAGAGGCGGTCCTTCGGATAAGACCACAAAAACCGAGTTCCCGTGTCACAGCAGGTGTGGCACGATAAAGATCCCTCCCTGCTCAATGACCCCGAGCATAGCCTAAATTTTGCAGCCTTTCACCGGCAGTGATGACGTTTCCATATTAGTGAAAAATTCTCGAGAGGGGCGTAAAACTGTATTCATTCTCAATCAATCAATCTTATAAAAAGGAAAATGGGATTGTCATTACATATTTTAGGCTATTTCATAAATGAAATGTACACAAGTTCATACGACTAAACTTTTTAAGATTATAGTTAAACTTCAGTATCTGATGGCATGGGGTCTTGAAATCCATAGGCATCTGCATGATGTATGGGCAGTACTACCCCCCACCCCCCCCTCTTCCATTCTGATTTTTTTTTTGGGGGGGGGGCGATAATTTCTCCACAATATGTGGATTCTCTGTCTAACCCATCCCAATTTTGATTTATGTAACTGTTTGACTTTCCCACTTTTTGTAAGATTTAGATATTGGCCTTCTACCGTCTATATTGTTACTGGTGGAAGGCCAATCTCTAAAGCTTATAAAAAGTGGAAAAGGATTAGATAAATCGAAATTTGCATGGGATAGACAAGGAATCCATACATTTTGGAGGTTAAATTATCCCCGAAAAAAAGTCAGAAAAGGAGGGGGTAGTAGTGGCCATACTTCAGGTGCCTGTGCAGTGTTGACTTCTTCAATATCATTCATTCTCTGTTGTAAAATGTTATTCGCTTGCCGTGCATCATTCCTGACTGGTTTAAACTGATATTGTTGAACCACAAAATCGGGCAGTTCGTCAGAAAACAGAAATTAGTCCATATCCGTTAAATGCAGTTACATATTTCGTTGAACAAAACGTAAGGCCTATACTATTTTCATTGCGTTGTTTACATCGATGGGTCGTTGTGATGTCATAAACACACATAATCAAGAACGATAAGCGGATAACAAATTCATTCTATGTACAAATTTACAGCTTTATTTCTTATCAACCCAAAGACAATAATTTTTCATTAAACTCTATTTGACCTTCATTCATACCCATTTTTATGTTTTTAAAACAAAATATCATTGTTAGAAATCGTTTCATATGACCTTTAAGTGGAATCAATTCACTTTCCAGATGTAATTCCGTAAATGGTTTGTCAAATGCTTAAAGAGTACTTAATACCACAAAATACAGTTTATTTATACTAAAATGAAGTTTCAAGACCTTTCCTTTTCATGACTCAAATAAACATGATTATATATTAATCTTTATATTGAACCGGCAATCATCGTTTTAAGAATAGAACGTCTAGAATCTTGTGTATATCACAGGTGTCAATCAAGTACAAACACCCCCCCCCCCTTAAAAAGTTTGAATGACAATACGAAAACTTAATTCTCTACAAATCATAACCTAAATGGCATATACATATGTACATCAAATCAACGCACTGAAATAAAACAAAAAATGGAGTATATATATGATACTCTTGATAAGACAACTACAATAATATTGTCTTTGCCTTTGATATGTTTGATATCAATATCAATTTTGCAATAGTAAACTCCATCTTGTGAGTTTTTGATTCTTGTTTGGTATTTTATGCAAAACTGTGAGAGTATTGTGATCCGTAAAAACAAGAATTGGATGCACAGTAACATTCAAATAAACCTCAAAATTTTATAAATCTAACATCAAAACAAGACACTCTTTACCAAAGGCAGAATGATTTGGTTGACACTTTGTACGTGTAATGCTCACGGGTAGCTGTAAATCATCGCTAACCTAATAAGCTCTCATGTAGCACAACAGTAATTGTAAGATGTTTAAACGATGCGCAAATAAATTAAACAATACCAATATCAGACGGACCTGTGCAGAACTCATAAATTCACCATTTCATTTCAATGAACAATCAAGATTAATCAAAGATTATATTAAGTTTATTCAATTACATAACATTTATAATTATATCTTCACTCACACCACTCATTCATACATTAACAATACATCTAATTAATTAAAAATATGATCAAAATATCATCAGAACTTAAACCTAAAACCACCCAAATGCAATAGGGTTGGGTAAAGGGGAGTAACTGTAATTAAATTAATAATCCCGTTATAAGAACATTTTATAGAATGTAAACAGGATTGAAGACCATGTTGTGAACTGAGTTAAATTACTCACTTATTCACTATGGTTAACTTATAATACACTTAAATATTTATTAAGTTCAAATCACCAACATGTGAACGTACAGTTCGATTACTGCATAGTCCATTATGGTTAACCTATTTCCATATGTAAATAAAAACTAAACCACTCGTGCACATCACAGTTTATTTACTGTCTTGATATACATATGGTTGATTCCTAACTTATTTATTAATAAATTCCAGAAAGAAAAATATCATTAAAATATAACCAAAAATTTACTAAAAAAAAATATCTGAATTGACAATTAACTTATCCAAAAATAATTCTCAATCAAAAATACTTAAATTTCCAATCATTTCCAAAATTAATAAACTTCCGAAAAATTTACTAAATGAATAACTACTCACGGAAATAACAACTTAAATCACCGCATCGGTCGTTATACCGATCATTTAAATAAATAAAATCTAATCCTAAAGATAAAATAGATAAATAAATAAAAAGAAAAAAAAATTGGAACAACCAAACGTACCAACTATTCTCAATATACCAAAGGTGAAAAAGTAAGTCGCTGACGTCAAATCTGCGGTATTTATACTAATTATCAAACGATCAAAAGATCAAAAGATCAGCTGGAAATATCGATAATCGATCTTGTGACTAAATCACGATACCTGATAGGATCACTATTTAAAAAAATCGCTTTTGCTTAAACGCCACCTATCGGATGATATAAAGACATCAATCAATAACCGATAAATTTAATAGCGAGCGCTGGCTCGTACTGCGAGCTCTAATGACTAGAGCGCGGGAAATAATCCGAGCTAAATCTCAACCTCTAACAAGAATTTTTTTTTGACGCCAATCCCATAAGTCCCTCGTAAAATAATAAAAAAAAATCTTTGAAGTATTACAAACCTTTCTTATTTGAAAGGAAAAGATGACAATCATATTTTTCCCCCTTTCTTTTTCTTTTTAAAATATTGTCTAAGGAAATGTAAACAGTCACGTCACAACTATCAGGCCACGTCACAACTATCAGAATACGTCACAACACGCTCGTTGCATTTCCCGCTAAACTGGTTCCTACATTGGCGAGAAGAGCAAGACAGTAATCCTAATCAGTTTTCCTTGTTTTCAATATAAATTTTTTGAAAATGTATTCAGATATGCTGCGCTCGCCCCAACGGTCACACCGTAATCATATTATTTACATCACTTTTTCGTTCATAATAAGTAACATAAAATAGAATAAGTTTACAATCAAAATATTCAATGCTCTAAATACTAAACAGCTTTCACTCAATTATTTCAACAATACACCATGTTAATCTAAGTATTACCGACACCAAATCACCAATATTTAACACATCAGACGCGTACTAAACCGGAAACGAGCAGACAGAAAAACAAGTGGTTACATACACATGACACAGACTTCAACATACAATTTCTCCGGCCGTATCACTTAGGTAACACATTAATACTTAGATCAAACATGCTTATACATCAACTACAACTAAATAATAGCATTCATATCATTAATCAAGTCGTAATAAAAAATGAACATGTATTCGTGCACAGTCCGAATTTCCTCGACATTGTTTACATACATACTTATACTCTAACACTAGCTTTCTAGGGTTCTACGCCATATCATCACTCAAAAATATTAAGTAAAATAAATTGTTAACATCTAATCTAGTTAATCATAAACGCCGGATGTATGAAAACTGCATCAACCCGCTCCAGGTCACCATAATGTACAATAACATAGTACAATCATTGACTCTATTCAATAGAAAAATCAACCCGCTCCAAGTATATACAAAAATAGTGAAATATTACAGTCATAGATTCAGTATGGCTTATCTACCACTGTTATGGATGAAACAATAAGTTACACTGCGTCATATAACGTTACTGTCATGAACTAAAAAGAAAATGGGAGTACATTCATTTGAAAGATAAGAAACAACTCCATCTACATTGTCATTATGTTCTTGAAACAAAGCAGCAACGAATTGCACATCACTAGGATCATAGACTGAATTCTGTGGTTTTGGATGTTTTTTGTCATCACAGACTCTTTAAACTACTACCGGTTATTGATGATATATGTAATCCTTCCGAATCATGACGCCAGTTCCTTAAACGTAACTTCTATTTACTGATAAAGGAATAGATACCGTCAACATAAACAATATTCTTCGTCATAAAAACTTTCTGTCTTGTATTTCAGC
The DNA here is from genome assembly GCF_947568905.1 of Ostrea edulis. Classification (NCBI taxonomy): domain Eukaryota; kingdom Metazoa; phylum Mollusca; class Bivalvia; order Ostreida; family Ostreidae; genus Ostrea; species Ostrea edulis. The sequence continues at coordinate 19,240,460 of NC_079170.1, read as the reverse complement.
ATATTTCAAGTTCAAGTTCAAGTCTGCACTCTGTATTTACAACAACTTTACATGTAATATATATTATATATGTACATCTACTATTGCATCCATACTTTTTTCAAAATTACAAACAATTTTACAGTGCCTAGATATAGACCATTATAAACATAATCCACCTCTGTGTCCAGCTGGATATGTCATTAGTAGTGATGTTGATATAGTTGAAAATGAGGACCTGAAATCACTTATTTTAAAAGGTGAAGATAACAGTGATCAATCTTATAACTCCTATAAGCAATACAAAATAGAGAGTTGGGCAAACACGGACCCCTGGATATACCAGAGATGGGATAAGATACCTAGGAGGAGTACGCATCCCCTATTGACCGGTCACACCCGCCGTGAGCCCTATATTTTGATCATGTAAACGGAGTTATCCGTATTAGATTCAAGACCCCAAACCTCGGCGACAGAACTTCATCTATATTATGAATTATGTTGAAGATTAAGCGATGGGCTAAATATGAAAGAATGAAAAAACCTAATGCCCACCCCTCTCTCTATATATGATGCCCGGGCAGTTTTCCCGAAAACATTTAAAACTTGCTGGCCAGTCGGACCTGTGAACTGTCTGAGTTTACTGGCCTACAATGAAATTTACTGGCCCCCTAAATTTTCATATGTTCATCACATATATTATGGAATGCATTGTAAAATTGTACAATTAGTTTACTGAAAGTATGGTTATTACTCGTATTCATATCCACCCTAAGACATCCTTTCTGTCGATACCAGAAAAAACAACACAGTACACGGTATTTTCTCTCTCTCTTCGACCGCAAACAACGACTACAAATTCACGTATTTTTCACAAACATAAAAACAGCCCGAGCGCACCTTCGGAAGTAGCCTTCTCTACGATTAATTAATTCTATAAACTATAGAAATTGCATAAAATCAGAAATAACTGTAATTGACTAAGTTCATTTTAATTGGACAATGCAATAAAGCAGCAATTACCGGTGTGCGGTGCGATACTGAACGCGGGAATTTTTGTTGTTTCAACAATTTGGTCGTTTAATATTCACGTGATAAACGTACAAATTATCTTGACAATTACAAGTATAGTTATCGTTCTTTACGAAATAAATAAACCACGATGTCCAAACACTTACTTTATGTGTTATTTTTTTTTTTATTTATTTTTATTTTGATGGTAAATTTAAAGACCCCCCCCAAAAAAAAACACCGTACGGTTGCTCCACGGATGACTGAATGTGGGCGGAGCTTATCTATGGTCAATGTTATTTACCTGGAATTTGCCTGGCCAAGAGATCAGTTGTTGTGTATATTTTTATGATATACACAGGAAATTTCTCAGGTTATTACAAATTATGCTTAGTGTCTTGATTTGTGCAACAACAAAAAATAATTAAAATTTCTACCTACATGCATACCGCATTTCTATTTCCCGTAAACCTTCAAACTTGGTCATATTTATGTATTGCAAATGACACGTTTAGCCCATTTCTAAACCTTTGCTTTTTAAAACTTCTAATTAAATTGTTATATATCGTATATAAATAATTTCCGAAATATAATATTACCCGGCGTTTCCAGGCACTTCCTGGTGTCCTGGGAGTTCGCGGTGTCGTGGGTGTAGTAGGTAAAATATCCATGTTTCGAGAGAATGAATAAATCCAAGTAGATCTGTGTACATGTACAACCATGAAGAATGGTCAAGATACCCCTCAATATGGGCCGTCTGTAGGGTTTCTGTAGCTGTAGTGTTTGCGTAATGGTGGTATCCCAAACAGAAGCTGACACGTAGTCCCCCCCCCCTCTCTCTCTCTCTCTTTAGGGTTTCTGTGGACGTAGTGTTTGTGTAACGATGGTATCCCAAACAGAAGCTGACACATAGCTAGTCTACCCCCCCCCCCTTTCTCTCTCTCTCCCTTACTCTCAATCATTGACTAAATGAGTAATTATTGTCATACGTATGCAACACTATTGCCATGCCATATTATTTCATCTATATTATTGCTACAGTTTTACACATCTCTCTCTCTCTCTCTCTCTCTCTCTCTCTCTCTCTCTCTCTCTCTCTATATATATATATATATATATATATATATATATATATATATATAAAACCATGATAAATTATAAATCTCAATAACTCTTTTACTGTTCTTTGATTTCTGATTGTGTAATTCATAATCCATGTGGTATCTCAAACAGAAGCATTTTTAAAACTACTGTAACAGTTTTACGCATGGGCAATATAACCATTATACATGTTGATGTGCTGCGCCAATAAAGAATTGTTCATGTTTTTATCAATATAAAGCCACAATAAATCATCAATAGAAAATATTCCAATAACTTATGTTTGTTTGGTGTTTTTTTTATTATTATTGTTTGATTTCTGATTGTTTAATCTATAATACATGTATAAAGATGGAGAGAGAAAATACGATGATAAATTGCATTGTATAGGGGACGTTAGAAATTAAAATATTCTAGGTGCGAGTCAATGCTATCAAAACTCAGGTATACTGGGGCTTTCCTCGAGATCTGAAGACTGCCGGTCATCATTAGCCATGATTGTTATCAAAACATCTTTCACAGGTAGCTGTAGACCACGGTCTCTGCAAACGTCAATCAACCTAAGCTCTATTGTTAAAAGTTTGATTGACCAGCAGCTTATCATTGATCGTGACACAGGTAAAATTTGGGGGCATTAACTTAAAGTTGGGTCTTTAAGCAAATAAGACGTTTAGGATATCTAAATCCAACATTATATGTTATGTGACTTCCAAAAAGTCTACAAGCCCATCGGACTTCTTGATTTTTAATTTTCACTGACCCGACCGTAAAATTCACTGGCCTTGGTCTTCGGACCACTGAGTTTTCGTAAAGACATATTATCGTGAATGTCAGTTTAACATAGACAACCGTTCACTAAATTCATTTTATTGTTTTCTTTTCTTCAGCATACATTGAGAAGGAAATTTTTTCTGACTATGCCGTTGAGGAGGCTGAGTTATTTCAACTTTTGAAAAGGCAATGTCTAAATGATGAATATACTGGTTTTCAGTATCTTGTTAAAACAAGAATCAAGTCAAAAGGGGAAGGTTGTATAAAAATATTTTGTCAACGTGACGAATATGGATGTACTCTACTTCATTATGCTGCTCAAGGGGGATCGATATTCATCTTAAAAGAAATCTTGAAGAGTGCTCCCGCAGAGGTCAAATCCCACAACGGTCAAACTATTCTCCATTATGCAATTAGATATCAGCATAAAGACATGAGTCTATATCTGATCAACACCTACGAAACACTCACAAAAGATTACCTTGTAAAGGAATGTAATCCAAGTCCAGGGATTGGATCAGAAATGTGTTCCTCGGAAGAATATTGTGAACCTCTCCACTGGGCTGCATGGAATGGTGATATGAAAATTCTAGATGACTTAAAACAAGCTAATATTGACATACGGCGATTAACAAAGAATGGTCTTAGTATACTTGATATCGCATGCTTGAAAAGCAAACCCAATTTCTGTCTGCATATTTTAGAAAATGAAAAAGGAATAAATCTTGATAAAAAAGACGCATGTGGATGGAATATTGCTCATTATGCTGCAAGATCAAATAATGTAGAGGTGTTGGAACATTTGAGGACCAAGAAAGAAAGCTTGATCACAGACATAACGCACACAAAGAAAACTACTTTCCACATTGCGTGTGAATATGCACAGCTTGAAGCTGTGAAGCATCTTACCGAAACACAGGAATCACTTTTACTCTGCAAAGATGAACGCGAATGGAATGCATTGCATTATGCGGCGAAAGGTGGCAACTTACAAATTCTCAGATTCCTTGTGAAGGACAAGAAGATGAAGATCAGCTCTCGCACTAAGGAAAGTAAAAATCTTCTACATGTTGCATGTACTTATAAACAAGGGGATATCTGCAAATATGTAGCGCAAAAACATAAGCACCTAGTAAATGAGACGACTACAATGGGATGGTTGCCTGCTCACTATGTTGGAGTAGAGAGTAAAGGAGATGGAAGAGAAGAGAAGATTGTAGATATTTTATTTGATTGCGGAATGAATATAGAACAAATAAAGCAAAAAACCAAGGACGGATATTCTGTTCTCGGTGTAGCGATTTATCACCGAAATGGAAAGCTATTGAAATATCTTTCATCGATGAAAGACAAAATTGGCTTCCGTTTAGATATAAAATTTCTTCTGGAAACTTTGGAGGAAACAAAGGATATCATTATGAGAAGTATTCTTGAAAAAGAAGTGAATGAAAGGCAGAAAAAAATGCAAAACTAGTGCAATATCTTTTGTCGAGAAAATACAGAGAAGTTCTCGATAAAACTAAAGAATCTCTTCTGAAAATTAAGAAGGAAACTAGGGATAGTGATATGAGATACATTCTTCAAAAAGCCCTGGATGAAATGTAGAGAGACGCTAAAAAGATACTCTATTAATAATGTTTACAAAGTAAAACTTGTATGAAATTAAGATGTGGATGGCTATCCGTTTTGTGCACTAATGACTTTCAATTAGGTCACCTGAGTCATCCAGGTGACCTATTGCTATAAGTTTGTGTCCGTCGTCGTGCGACGTCCGTTGTCCGTCGTGCGTTAATAATAAAACCTTTTTTCACTTCTTGACAACTACCGTTCCAGTTCTTTTCAAATTGGTATATATAAAGTATATTTGGGACAAGGGGGTATAAATTGTGAATTTGAGGTATCACGCGTCCAGGGGCCTATGGGACAGGGCAAAGAGATTAAAATACCCTATTTGCAAAACATTTTCTATATAACCGCACTTATGTATGACAGCCTAACTTCATAGTCATGTAGGTGATCCCAGGGACAGAGCTTTTGGTACCAGGGTGGGGTCAGAATGGTCATAGTGATTATATATCTTAACATAGCTCTTGGGGCTAGCGACACTTTAATTTATGCTCGGATGATCGATAAGACATGTGACCTTGTTATTTTGAATGAATAGTTGTTATCATAAAATAGTTATCGTGTCCCATGGGTAAGAAAAAAAAAAACAAAAACAAAAAGGGACGAGCAACCAAAGAGCAGCCAATAGCAAATATCTACCTCTCTAGAGGTTTGAAACTCACAAATATACATATCCATGGCATCTTCCATCTTCGCAAGCCAAGTGTCCGATTCGCATGATAGTAAGCGAATCGGACACTTGGCTTGCGAAGATGGGCATCTTCTATAAAAATAGAAACAATGGATATCAATCGCATGCCCAAATTGGATTATTAATGGACCGCTGACTTAACTGGTGGAATTAAAGAGATCTTGCCATGTCACGACGAGTGTATAGGTCGAGCTGCAATGGTGAGGAATTAGTGACACAGGACACTACATTGGTAAAACTAGATAATAACAGCATATTCTGTTCCGACTTACCTCGGGAAATACAGCTAACAATTTCGTGATATTGAAATGCAAAATGATACCAGAATGACATTTCCTATTTGAAGATTATCTCGTGATATATCTTGCATATTCCACCTATGATGTTGCAGCTCAAGATACCTCAGTTTGTCCATGGGATACTGAGAAACCATAACGCCAATTTCTTGACACCTAAGCAGAAATTGGAAAGAGTTGTTCAATTTTACCAGTAAGCTGGAAAGACGTGGTATTTTCATATTGTGTAAAATAAAACCGGTTAATTTGATAAGACCTCCTGCTGTGTGACAAGTTTTGCATATTTCAATGTGCAATGTAATAATCGATCAGAGTCATTAAGTAATTATATTCATATCAAAATAGATATGTTATTTGATTTATATTAAAGATTGACGGTATTGCAAGAATGTGGTTATGTGTGTGCATGTGTGTTTGTGTCCAATTGTTTCATTCATAAGGAAATATTGTATCGTACATGTAGACAGATAATGTAAATATTTTTTTTCAAATTTGTTTGTTCTTTGTCCCTTTTGATTGATCAAATAATTTGAGAAATCTTTATATGTTCATAATTACATTAGATCATCAGTTCATTCCGTATTATCTTGGGATATTGTGATAAGACTAGGATAACCAAGTACCTTTATTTAGAATAATCAATGTAGTATACAATGGATTTCAATAAATTCTAGAGTAATACGATTGACTTCTTTGCTCTCATTATCCACACCAATGATGTTAAGGAGGTATGCCACACCAGAGAAATTTCATGTAGATGAAAAGTGGAGGATATGTATAATATTTTGAAGTTCAAAGTCTTCAAATTTACTTTATTTTGTCAAAACATACAGATTTAGTAGAAGATAATCTGAAGAAAAACAATTTAAAACCCTTGCTGGACTCGAACCTGCGACCTACAGTTCAGCAGTCAATATGCTTACCTACTAAGATACTCGGCAATGTATTTGAATTGAAAAGGAAAAGTCAAATATTGCTGATAGTGATTTTTACCTCTGTTTTTAAAGGAAGTCGGCCATTATGACGATGTAGAGTACAGAAACACGACGCGGTAGCGTAGTGGTTAGTACAGTCGACTGCGTTTCACTTCTCCCCAAAAATCGTCTGCATTTCCGGCAGTTTTTATTTTCATTTCCGTCATTTTCTTTTTTACACCTACGAATTGTTTTACTACATCTTCCGGCAATTTATTGTAACCTTTTTCGTTAGCCAGGAAAAAACCTGTTGTCCCCTTCTGAACAAGGGGGTGGGGTGAAAGTAGGATTTTAAGCGAATTAAATGTGTTAGTTATACCATCTACTAATCACCAAACTATCTTTATCCGTGCATAACTTATATAGGAGTCCTACTTTTACAGCCTTTCCATCGGAACACGGTCGCAATCCCGATGAATATAAATCACAGCAGTATAAGAATTAATTTCTTTCGCACCTGTTGATCAAAAGTTATGAAACTCGAACTTGATCTTTAATAGTGTGTCATTCTGAAACTACACCGCAAGTTGCAATTAAATGAATCCTCTAAAGCATACCGAAAAAATTCTGGAAAACCGATGGGACAGACAGACTGACAGACAAAGGGACGGACAGGCAGATAAGAAACCTATAGCCCCATTCGGTTTTACAAAAGGGTAGGGGAGTAGTAACCTTACCAAATAGTGTTTAGACAGCGACCCATGTAAACGTTTACTAACAGTTGCCGATTTATAGTCGCTTTCCTCGCTACATTCCTAGGTATTTTTTACATCGTTATTAGTATACAATGGTGGCTAAAACATTATTATGCAGTTTTAATGTTAAGACTTCATCGGGAAATTTGTTAACTTCGAAATAAACAATGTTGTCCGTGATGAATGATGGTATTTTTTATTTCAAAGGTATCACTAACACTATGTTCATTATCAGCTGATTGAAGAAGGTCACATACCTGATCCTGACGCCAATGTACCATGTGCCTACCTAACTAATTAACAAGATATTTAGCAACCGGGGCTTCGACTTAATAAAATCCTTCTAGTGGCCAATTATTGAAGTATATTTCGGTGAACTAATTATAAGAAGTACTTACTATATGCATATGAAAGACAAATTGCATGTAATTTTGTGTACTTTGGAAACATACGATATTTGGAATTTTAATAAAGAAAGTCTCGGCTTCGATTATATTACTGGGAAATTGTCAATTAATAAATGCCAGATTTGAAAAGTATAACGTGCTGGGAGATTTCAAAAATACCGGAAATGAAATGCATCTTGTCCGCCGGTCTTGTTGCAGCGACTGGATAAAGAATCAAACACGTGACTTCCAGATTGCGTAAAAAAAACAAACATTTGTTTATTTAATATTGTTTAACAACGACCAAAAGCATTTCCTCGCTAGCAAAAAATAAGATTTGTCCGGAGTATGGCAAATATACGTGTTAATAAACATCAGCATACCAATATCTCACAGAATAAAGTTCTAGAGATGTACTGTTACAGAGAACAAAACTTACCGAAAAGTTTATAAACAGATTTTTAATGGAAATAACCATAAATTTAATCATAATATCACATCTACTTTAGGACGGAAACTTAAATTAAACACAGAATCATCAAACATAAGAAAATTATCAATAAATATAGACTCACACTATTAAATATTTCATGTACAGTAGCATCAGTAATTTCATCCCTTACGTCCTTTGAAAGCTACGAGAAGTTCACGTGTTTAGGAGAAAACCATTACAATGGAATTAGTTGGTATTCTGTGGAGGTTGTCCCGTTACCACGTTCTCAGCATAGGTCGGCGGGGGCATTGGTTGGGATACCTGGGGTGGATACTGCTGTTGTCCATATCCAGGATAGCTTGGGGCACTAGGCTGTACATGCTGTGCGCCCCATCCTTGTTGCTGGGGATAATTTGGATAGGAATTGTATACTGCTGGAAGATAAGAATAAAATCGAAAATAGACAGGAAAGAAAGTGTAAAGTTTTGTTACATTCCCACTCCCATTTAGAATTATTTTTTTTACTCGTATAGAGACGTCACCAGCTTTTAGTGAAATGCCACAAAACAGTGCATGGCGCCCAAGGCCGTAGCAGTAGCGGTTCTTTATTGTATCCAAACGACCCGCGGTTTTTACCTCAATGCCAAGAGCTTGAAAAGGAACAGTTATCAATGTTAAACGTCTTGAATGACGTGGGTATGGGGTCAATATTCGAACCTGGAACCACTTGGGTCCCATCATAACCACGAGTCTGCAGCAACGGGTATATTATTAATAGTAAACTAGAATTTCATCGGTATAATGTCAACAAGACGCCATTTTCCTACTCGAAAAGACACATCATCCTTGATAAGGATTCGCTTGCATTAGAGATGCAATGCAAGTATGGAACCTCTTTCTCTCCCTACGTGTACGCTTCAAGAATCACGTAACAATCGTGTATATTCTACATATACAGGTACCTAGGCTTAAGTATGAACATGTATGACGCGCACCTCAAACTAGGAATGTACAATGTACAATGTACAAAAGGAATTGGTCAATGCTTATTTCGGCCGGAATCTTTTACTTTACTGGAGTGAAATTTTGCATTCAGATAATTCACAGAATTCATTGAATTATTATAGTTCTTATCTTTCTTGATTGATTATTGTCACCTGCAATGTACAGCTTGTTACGGTATCCCCTTCAACATTCCTTTACTTTGGATATGTAACAATGTGAATTTCTATTGATTTTGAAACTTTGCTCGAGGGGGGATTCTGAAATGTTGTTTTTGTACTTTTTGTGTGCGTCAGTACCTTTATTGCTTAGATCTCAAGTATACCTGTGCATTTATAACGGACACACCATCATATGCGTGGAGTTGTTTTCAATTAGACTGATGCCTGATATCATGCTATAATTGTTTCCTTGATCTAAAGCACGTAATATAAACTACATGTAGTCAAATGTCGTCTTACACGATGTAAATGAAAATCGCATGACCTTTTCTCGATCTACATGTACATGCAAACTACATATATGTAAGTTAATGAAAATTAATTTTGTTTCGTTTCGTTCCATTCTTATAAAGACGTCACCAGCTGTAGATGATGCGCTACAAATCTACACGCGTGCATGTTGCTTAGGGTCGAAGCAGTGAGGGTTCTTTATCGTGTCAATGTCCCGAGTGAGGCAGTACTTTTCATCCAACATTCCCGCGACTCTGACTTCTTAACGTCCCGCGTGTGGTGACGAAGCTGTCGCTCCCTATCATTACATCATACACGAACATGTAATAATGCCGCAGCTGAAGTACAAACAAAGCTCGAACTCACATCCTCCCTGACACAACATGGGCGCCTTAACCACGGAGACAACGCTATCGTATCTCCAGAAATACTTCGCAATCTTTGCGAAGTACATTCTAGGTAAAAACAGTTAGCATTAGGAATGTACATGTGCATGAAATACATACCTGAATACGTCACTGTGGAAGTGACAGTCCCGGGATGAATGTAATACATACCTGAGGACGTCACTGTGGAACTGACAGTCCCGGGTTGGATAACTGTTCCTGATGTTTTCTTTTTGCATACGCAAATACAGAGAACAGCAATTAAGACACACAGCAGGATGAATCCGACAATTCCTCCGACCACGGCTCCGATTATTGTTCCAACAGATCTAAAACGTATATGCTTAAATACAATATTCTGAAATTTAAAACAAAGTATGATGTACAGTATTAGTGACAATATTCAATCTAGAATTGTAAGAAAAAAATCAATCCTTGCAGGACTTGGGACTCATGATCTACAGATCGACATTCTTACGCCTTTCTTTCAAAGCTCTATTTATTCTACAACGATTAATAACCAAGCTCGACAACGTAAATTTGTGCTTCTTGCCGGCTCGAATATTGACATGAATGGGTCATTGGTGTGGGAGGAGACGAGAGTACACGAAGGAAACCCATGAGTCCGAATGGGTGACCATATTTACCCTCTCATACACAACCACTGCCGAACCTCTCACACACAACCACTGAACAAACAACCACTGCCGATCCTCTCAAACACAGCCACTGCCGAACCTCTCACACACAGCCACTGCCGAACCTCTCACACACAACCACGGCCGATCCCGAGTATCGAATTCAGTGAGAAGTATAAGTGCATTAATCATTACGCTATTCGGACATCAACAAGCCGTACGTATGGTGTCCAGATAGGGCCATGTGCAAAAGCGTAATAGCGCGTTTCTTCAAATGCGCTATCACGCTAACAAACAATATACCGTCGCGCTATCACAAAACACGCCGTCGCGCTAATACACAACACGCCGTCGCAGTGTCACGCTAACAATCCGTCGCGCTACCAAGCTAACACACAACACGCCGTAACGCCATCACGCTAGTTTACACAACACGCCGTCGCGCTATCACAAAACACGCCGTCGCGTTAATACACAACACGCCGTCGAGCTGTCACGCCAACACGCCATTTTGCTATCACGTTAATATAAAACAAGCCGTCGCGCTGTCACGCTAACACAAAACACGCCGTCGTGCTGTCACACTAACACACAACATGCCGTCGCGATTTTGCACATTCAATCGCGTTTGATTGTGTATTAGCGCAATAACGCGACAGCGTGTTAGCTTGACAGCACTACAGCGTGTTGTGTGTTAAGTGTGATAGAGCATCGGCGTGTTTGCGTAACAACGCAACGGCGTGTTGTGTATTATCGTGATAGCGCGACGGCGTGTTTTGTGTCAGCGTGATAGCACGAAAGCGTTTTGTGTGTTAGAGTGATAGCGCGACGGCGTGTTTGCGTGACAGCGCAATGGTGTGTTGTGCATTAGCGTGAATGCGCGACGGTGTGTTTTGTGTTAGAGTGATATCGCGACGGCGTATTGTGTGTTAGCGTGATAGCGCGACGGCATGTTTTATGTTAGCATGATAGCACAATGGCGTCTTAGCGTGACAGGGCGTGTTGTGTGTCAGCGTGATACGCACTATTACGGACACCGTACGAACGCCTTAATCTGCTGAGTCAACCTTTGAGGCTATGAAATAGATAGAACTACGGAATAAATAACTGATGTTGGAAATCAGTCATAATCAACGTTATAGTGTTCACGTAATTATTAAAAGTGTTTAGATATTGGGACTGCAGTGTAGCACTCCATAGTGAATACCACTAGACCTATGTTGTAGACATGGGTCAATGTAATGTTGCCACTGCTCCACTGTTTTCACAGCCGGTCAGGCTCCGGCATGTGCTCCATAAGAGACAGTGTAACGGGATCCAGAATACTTAATCTAAGTTTAACTCGCTTTTTCACAAACTATGCTTTTATAAAAGTGATTTAAATCAAAGAAGAGCTCGCCGCTTGAGGTTATTATCCCCGAAACCAAATCTCTTCTCAAAACTTACCTAAGCATTATAGGTATGTAAGTATTGTACAGTCGATTCTAATTGTGCTCAACAACGGCCGTTTTTGCAGTTGAATTCATAAATCCAGTTACTTATTACGTCACACTACATTCTAATTGCCAAAAAAAAGGAAAGGTAATTACAATGCTTTTCAGTACTATTTGCACTGCTTACAGATGTTCTATTGATCACTGTTAGACAATTTAATTATACTCAATCTGATAGCAGAAGACTGCTTATCATCGATTTGAATCCTATGTCCACAAATTCTCTCCGTTAAGAACATGATTTGTTTTTATTTGAAAAGTGTTTACTACTTCGTTAAATAACTCTTTTTGGAAGAAGAAGTTGTATATTGTATAAACAAAAAATGTGTGTTAGAAAGCTGGGTTTGAAAACTCATATTAGTTAACTGTGCTGTCCGCCGATTGTTTTCTAGACGGAATATTCGTTTAAAGTTCCATACTTGCACAGTTTAGTGATTAAGAAAATAACCTGCATTCACAACATACATTCATGTACCGATGGCTTTAGAAAAGCAAACGGATCATAAATCCTAAATTCAACAAAAATATAGAATTAGAAATAAACATATTGATCTACAGAGATAATTGTAAAGTTAAATTAGAAGTAAGAAATCATAAATAGAATGCTGTAGTTGAACATTGGAAGATTGTTAATCTCCATGGCTTCTATAACAATCTGAGAGTTACGAACGCCGATAGCTTTATTCGTTATGGTCATATGCGACGTTTTACAACTCTTTTTAATCTCCTCGATATGAAGAGTTTTTATATGATTTCCGAAATAGGTTTAAACTGTATATTGCAGAAATGATATGATAATTATACCTCGCATATCAACCTGGTTACCTCAGTGGTTAATAATGCAAGTGTCAAGGGTTCAATTTCTGATTGATTCGAAGATTTTTCTCAATCTAAGTAAAATCATATCTTCTTTGACTGTTACACTGGAGAAGGATCTGACAGGTCATGTTATTGACCCCGATCTCGTGAATAATTTTATAAATATTCGACCAATAACAATAGCTTGGCTAAGAATCACGGACCAATCAGGAATCGATTTACAGAAGCTTATATAGATTGTAAGTTCACAAAAATGACGTTGACCCATCAATTTGTTTTTACAAATTCCAAATATCAGCGTTAAAGGAAGAATAACGTAAGATCTTGGATATCATACAGCCGTAATCATTAATATATATGTTCTAACATCGCTCATGCCCGCCGCCATCTTTGATTATTCTCCCGTGCTTCTCGGTAGTTATTGACATGCGTATGATAAGTACCTGTATGTTCCGATATAACAGGTAAACGTTCATATTACTGAAAGCTGCCATTTGATAGGTCAAGTGTGAAAGGTGAAATAACACGACCTCAGACGCAATGCTGTCAGATCCTTCTCCAGTGTTATTTTAAATAGATTGAGATTTTTCTCCACACCTTTGCTACAACAACTTAGTAATACCCATATGTACAATGCATATTAAGAGTAATTTTGAACTTTTACTTGCCGCAACTAGTAACGATCAAAATAAACTACCCAAATAAATAACCCCAATGTCACGAACAGTTTGCATTATAGAGAAAAGTCGCAAATGGCCTTAAGTTGCACATTGCTTACATATCGTCATAGTAACAGTAATAGTAACTGTAGCTGTAGGAATAGTCGTAATAACAATAACTGTCTGCGGCACCTAGTAAATGCAAAGCAAAATACATCATCCTGAAAGCCGACAAAAGTATGATGGAAAGATGCAAACATTATAGCAAATATGCACGAAAAAAACTTGTAAACTTATACTACATGTACATATTGAATATTGAAACTTTTCCGAATACCATGTATCAAACGATAAAAATTCAAGTTTACCTAAAATGATAAGAAGTATGATTGCAAAGTCAGAGTAATTACTAAAAAGAAAATGTAATCAAGGAGTGAAAAATGTCTACAATAACATGTAGGCACAGTTGTAGGTAGAGAGGAAATATACAATTTCAATTAGCACAGCAGTATCAAATAATTTTTGTACAAAGACAAAGAGTGAAAGCAGAGAGCAAGTGAACAGTTTCCAAAGAAACCTGAGCGACGAATACAACCAATCAAAATATATCAAAAAGGTATATGAAAACACTTTCCTGAGGTGGATGAATTATACATTGAGTTATAAAGATCTAGTTTGCCAATACAACCTATCATTGGGTCAAATGCTGTTAGACTTGTTTCATACCGACTGTTAGGTCGTTCTTTGCACACAGATTTTAACTACAGATAACTCCGTTGACCTGATCAATATATAGGGCTCATGGCGGGTATGCCCGGTCTACAGGGGATGCTTACTCCTCCTAGGAATCTGATCCCACCTCTGGTCTATTCAGGTGTCCGTGTTTGCCCAACTCTATTTTGTGTTGCTTATAGGAGTTATGAGATTGATCACTGTCACTTATCTACACCTTTCATTGAAGACCCAATATTAGTTATCGATTAAAGAAACTACTAGAGACTGTGCAACACGTTCGACGCGACAGAAGTCTACGTAGTCAACATGATAATAAATTAATGTATCGACGACCCATCACTGCCATGTAGGTTAATAACATAGCAGGGACATCGAAAATACATTCGTAAGATTTGATTTTTTTCAGGGGGGGGGGGGTTCCGGCAAAAACGACACAATGTGTTGCCAGCATGAATGTACTTAGCACACTCTATTTAAAACAATAATCAATATCAAGCATGCAAATCATTCATGCCCTCCTTTGTGAAATTTCAGATTTTATGTATCATATTTATTTTTTCAGATTTTAATTTTTTTTATTTTTTTTTTTTTTTGAATTTGACAATATTTTATTATCACACAACAACAACAATATGAAAGAATATACATGTACGTACAATAATAGCAAAGTGATTGTTCTGATATTTCATTTGATACAGTATATATATTCATAAGAAAATTCGAACTATCATGCATATTATATAGATTACAAAGAAAAAGTTATATATTGATGGACATAAACATTATGATATCGATAGGCAGAACATATACATGTATAAAGAATAAAAAATAGATACACACGTATATTTCTGAATGCTGTCGTTCAGGGGTAACGCCTCACGAAGAATACAGTCCATTCACAACCCCCAGGGCAGTACTACAGGAGGACAGGTCTCCTCCTTTTAGTTGAAAGAAAAACATTTATAAGCATATTGACAATTCATAAAACAGTTTCACATTTAATCTAATTTCTTATAAATTTCGTAGTAATATAAAATATTGCTTTTTACGTACATTTTAATTTCCATATCTGTCTCTGGTCTCTGGTTAAATCTTATAAGGAAAGCAATATTAGACAACAAAAGATTGAGCAGCTGTATGTTTCGGTTTTCGACGAAAAAAACCCCATTAACAATATGTTTCCACTGAATGTTTAAATGGCATATATTTCGCGCGACTTCCCTTATTTGTTTAACATTTTTACAGAATCAGACAAGGATGTCCAGTTTCAGCAATAATTTTTCTTTTTGTTTTAGAAATAATGTCACTAAAATTAAGTCCGCTGAAAATACAAAAGGTTTTACAAACGACAATATGGGCACCGAAATAAATCTTCTACAGCATGCAGGTGATGCGTCACTGCCATTATTAGATATAAATTCTATGGAAAGCGCGATAGACTAGACTGGCTTCAGGAATACAATCAAGCATGAAGAAAACAGACGGGATTTTACTTGGAACCCTTAAAAATAGATATGAAACTATGTGCGATGTTAAAATCACAAATGACCCAGTCCGATGTCTTGGAATATATATAGGTCATGATATTGAAAAATGCTATGAGAAACATTGGAAAGATAAGGTTAAGACATTGGGAAGAAAAATTAACGTGTGGAAAAACAGAAAACTTACTCTCTTTGGAAAATGTACTATAGGAGTTTTACGAAGAGGCTTACTTTTAAAAATTTTACAGTTTAAAGGGGCCAACTCCAAATATGAAAAATTTGGAAGTGGTGTTTGCAAAATTGAAAGACTTTACCGCATTCAGTTGTTCTATACATTGTTTAACGTTCCACTCGATAATTTTTCACTCAGCTCAGTAAAACTCTCCACATTTAGAAGTGAGAATCACGGGTCTTTCAGGTATAACCTTAAAAACAGAGGCCCCGCCCGTGCAGCGGCATGCATTGGCACGATAAAGAACCCTCACTACTACTGCGTTGGGCGCTAAACATAGGCCGGATCCAGAATTTTTTTCCTGGGGGAGTCGAACCTTTTCACAAAATCGAACCCGTGATATAACTCATTTTTCTTATAAATCGTTATATTGTAATTTTTTTTTTATCTTTGTACATTCCGGGGGTGTGTGTGTCCGTACCCCTCACCCCTTCTATATCCGCGCAGGGGTCTACATTTGTGGTACTTCACCTACAGATGATGCCCTCTCAATATGAGTGAAAAATCCAGGAAGGCAAGTAAAAGCAACCGATTAATCATGTGGAGACGTCTCTATTGCTGGTGAAGGGCTGCAAAATGTACGCATATGCTCCGCGCTTACGGCCTTTGAGCAGGGATGGATCTTTATTATGCCATATCTGTTGTGACACGGGACCTCAGGTTTTCCGGTCTTCTCGGAAAGATCGACCTATTTATTCGTCTCTTAAAACAAGCAAGGGGTATTGCAGAGGACGTATTCTAACCCGAATATCCACGGGGTATGGCATTTCTAAAGGACAAGCACATGTCAAATGTTTATATCGATAATGTATAGATTATACTAGTATACTAAGAGTAATCGATTTTCATGCGGGCGAATTTTTATGAGTCATTACCACAAACATTGTTGATTCTACTGTGTATATTGATATACATGTATACAATTGCACATCATTTATTGGTTGTCTTTACATTTAAACCTAGATATTCAATACGAAAGAGAGGGAAACAAGGACTTTTTTTTCAAAATGAGAGGGAGGGGCTATGAAAAAATATATCTCGACAAGCCTATCCCTCGACTTTTTGGTCTAGTATAGAGCTGCCGTTCAAAAGTGTGTGTGTGGATGAGTAGGGGTTGCTTTGTTCCTTGCGGAGCCAGAATCATAAGATGTGAGGTATAGAGAACATTTAAGCGTTCTGGGCTGATGACACATTATTTAGAAATGGCAGGATAACTTGAGGTCGTCTGCTTACAATGAGTGCGCTGTGGTACACATATGATATACAGTAAAGCTTAAAAACACTCTTTTTATGACAATTTTCTGGGTCCCTTCATGTATTTCACAGCTCGTCATTCGCAGTTAATAAATTACATGTACATTTGAATATCGATAAATTTAGCTTAATGAAATATTAAAACGAGTAGTGCATTGTGAAAGTTTCGAACAAATGTAGAAAGAATAAGAGTTGCTAAAGAGTTTTCAATACTCTTGTAATAAACATAATTGTCGGTTTTGGTGTTTTACTAAAGCAGTCTTTACATTCATTTTGGTCCAATTTCTGTAGTTGAAGTTGACCCTTTTAAATTGTAAAAATCAGCCGTCGATTGTAAAAGTAAGCCTCGTAAAACTCCATTATAAATACATTAGTACTTACTCAATTATATTATAGTGCCACGACTCTAAATTACCCATCGGAAGAAACTTTGAAGAATATTCAAATCTTGATTTTTAATTTTCTATGGGGGAAACGCGATAGAATTAAAAGAAACACAGTAATTGGAAATATCGTTGATGGTGGAGTCGGGATTATCGATGTGGAAACTAAATTCAAATCGTTAAAAGCGTGGATAAAGCGCTTATCCCAAGATAATTCTACAATAAAAAAAATTTTCGAATCATGTATAAGTAAAAAATCAATAGATTTAATCTATCTCTTGAAAACTAGCAATACAAATATATGTGATCTTAAAAATGCTTTTAAAAACTACCAACTTTTTTTGTGAAGTTTAGTGTGCGTTTAGTGAATGCAAACTTAAAGGAAAAATATATGCATCAGCAGACAAGGCTCTATCACAACCTATCTGGCTAAATGAAAATTTCCAAATAAAAAAATTCTTTATTTTAACCTCATTGGGCAAAAGGGGGGATTCTGTACGTAAACAATCTATTTGACCAAGAGGGAAACAAGTTTATCAATATAACGAATAATGACAAATTTTTATTGAGCAACAATGAAAAAAGTATCTTTAGATAAAGTTAGTTGTAAAACGTTATATAAGATATTCATTTCTAAAAAAATTCATTAAGCCCTATTTTGAGAAAACTTTGACAAAACTTTTTAATTACTTCAAAGAACACAGAAAATCAATTTATGCATCAAAAATAATAAAATGCAGATACAAACAACTTGCTGAATTCAATTTAAAACTTCTACATAATTTATTAAACAATAATAAATTTGTGAGCATCTGGAATAAAAACGTATCAAATTTATGCAATATCTGAAAATTGACGGAAGATATACAACACTTACTATTTGTTTGTAAAAATGTTAAACAGATTTTCATCCCCCCCCTCCCTTGTTTTGGCATATATTTAGGCTAGATACTGTTATCTGCACAGAGGTGCAAATTATATTTGACTTTATATTACGTAGTATCAGCAAAATGTGTGAAATAAAGACTGGTATACATTAGATGTTTTACCCGCTGAATCGACTTTAAAATTTCTGTTGATATTGGAAATGCATCATGAAAAAAAAATGGATAGTAATTAGGCCTACACTTTGTAAATAATCGTGGTTACTTCATGAGATTAAAGAACTAGTTCATTTATAATGAAAGGATAATTATAATTATAGATGAAAGGAATGATGCCCAAGAGAGGGTTTATAAACGCCCAATTTGAAACCAGATCCTAGAGAGACGACACTCATTAAACACACCCTTGAAAAGGAAATGTTCCCGGAGTGAGTTTTCTTTTGACGAGAAATATTAAAAAATGGCATGGGGTTTATAATCTGTTTTTTTTTTCTTTTCGAAAGGTGGTTAACTTTAAAACGGTGTTATTTTGGTGCTAACTTCTCTGTTAAAGTTAACTATGTGATTAACTGTTTTTCAAAATTAAGCAAGTTTGCGTTAACAGTGTTAACACTGCTAATTTTAATCCACCTCCAGTACCTATGTTAAGTCGCAAATGTATCTCTCTATGATGTGTCCTTACAAGGCCTCAACATTTAGTGACTGGTACAATCTGGATCTATAGCTTGATTTTCAGGAAATGATAGACTTAATCTCCTGTTCTTGTATGTTTACATATTGTTTTTGTTATTCTATGTTCTACTTGATAACATTTATCACTGGGTATGGATGAAAAGCAAATTGTTTAGGGCCTCAATCTTTTCAAGTCCGAAAAGGTAAAACTAATGTTACCATTGTGGTCAGTATAATGAATGGGTGGTATTTCACTTGTTGGTATTGAAAGAAAAATCTTTAAGTGATTCCCAGTTTAGTTTGTTATCACTTCAGGTGAAAATTAATATTGTCATGATAATTAGGAATTGCACCCCCCCCCCCTATTGTTAACATTGTTCCTTATTTCTGAAAGACAATCCAATCATAGTCTCTCTTTGCTATTCGTGGTTTTTCTTAATCCGCTGCGATGGTGCACATCTTTTATTCTCTTTTTATAAATGAGAATTCATCCCCAGTTTGTCGTTAAGTCTTATAGTCACAGGGTTTTCTTGTTTAGATTGATCTATATGTATGACCGACATAATTTTTTCTGTAAAGTTTAGTCTTGCATTTTCTATGTTTTCAGTATTTTCGACAATGCATTGCCTGTCGCCTTGTTGAATGCGTTTAAGAGTTCTAAATCGACTTCCTTGTAATCTTGTAATTTCATACTTCACGTTTGTTGTTTCCGCATTGGAGTTATATTGAATGGATACGTAGGTACATGTAGCTATATGATAAATTAATTGTAGGCCTACAACAAACAACATCATGGACAGGTATTTTTCCACTTATGATTATCGGATCTATAAACGGGTTTATATTTCTGGTGCTCGTCGTGGATTGTTGCATTTAATATCAGTTAGACGACAGCTGTCCATGCTTGTGAGTACATGTGTCTCATGCACTGTACCTGGATTTCTATAATCATAAGAACAGGGCCTTTTACACGTAGATAATGCGCATTGCCTTATCAGCTCAGATAGGTGGTAAGTATAAGAATAGTAGTTATAATGTAGACGAAATGTTATGATATTCCTTGTTTCGACCGCCCAGTTCTAATTCCCCAGACAGTTTGTTAAAATGACATTTTGATGAAATATCTGAACTACTAATCAGTATGAAAAGTTATATATTTTAACACAAAAGGCCGACGTGACACACTACATATCCTTTCAGTTTAGATCAAACATGTTGAGAACTGCATGAACAAGCATGTGCAGATGTCATTTAAGATAACGTGAATAGTTGTATTTGTTTTTGAAAGTTCCAGTCTTCACGTAAGTATCTTATTTTTCACCTGTGGGCTTATCTCTCCATTTCCTTGTTTTACGTCGTAGAATTTTAATTACTTATTACACAAATCTTCCATTAGATAATATATGTAACAGGAAATACTGTTGACAATTTCGTTATTATCAGGGGCGAATGCAGGATTTCAATTGGGGGGGGGGGGGGGGAGTGTGAACAAATCCCCAAAGGCGAGAGGTCTAGTGGCCACATGTGGGCCCCAGTTAATTAATGAAGGACAAAGCCCTGATTGGGGTCCCAGGGGCGTAACCCTGGAAGCTGTCGAATTGCAAAGTATTTTGATTGCAAAATCTAGTATATAATGAATTGCATATGAAAATGTACATTGGACTTGGAAATTGTACATAAATTCAAGTGTATATTTTTGTTATATCTAAGTAACTTCATTTGAGAGCTATGCACATTGACCTAGGTCTGTATGCTGAAACTCTCAGAATGGCAAGTTGAAGACAGCCTGGTCAAGGCTACACCATATAACTCCTTTATCTATCATGAAGTACATTCTGATATAAATATACAATACCCGCCGTAAAATGGCCGAGATATTGCCATAACAGTGTAAAACTGTATAATGAATCAATCATTTTAAAATTACAAATGATTTAAAGATACCAAAGGCCCTCCTATACCCAAGTTTGTTTGATGCCCGACACAGTATAATTTCTAACCAACAGTTTGAGCGTCCAGATCATGCATTTAGATAGAAAAAGATAAATCATTTATTTAATATAACATTTACTTTTGCTATACCACCCCTAGTAGAGGGTAGGAACTAGCACAAGTATTAAAGGACACAACGCATGTTTCTAAACGTTTTCATTTTTCAGCAAAATTAACTCTTTTTATGCCTAAAACTACTTTAAATGTGTTTTTAATGAAATATTTTGCGTAGTTTTCGAGTTTAAAAGCGATGAAATTAAAATCTTGCGATATGCATATTTTTTCCCCTCCAAGTTTTGAAGTGACGTAGTCAACCCCATAGTCAGCGTTCAATTGAAGATGGTTATTCGCCGATTTACTACGATTTTCATTTTACTAATTTTCTTGAATATTTACGAATCTTGTAGCTGATCTCCCACGAGATAATTAAAGACAATTTCATTATACTGATATCTGATATGGATATTATCGCAGTAAATGTTCAAAATGGGGTAGAAAATTTTCGATTTATGATTTGCTTACTGTTTATCCATGCGCTCTGAAAATAGGGATCATGGATGTAATGTAATGACCCCCTCCCCCAAAGATGTTTTCGAACTCAGAAATAAACTTAATAAACTTATGTCAGGGAAATGTCATGTGTTTAGAATCGTAGTACGCAACATAAATCGCTGACTGTTTGATAAATGTTTCGAAGTTATCGTCATTTATCGATTATTCCATTACCAAAAAATAAACAAAAACTAGATTGGATATCTGCTGAGGTCATATGAATGATCCGTAAAATATTAAGTTGACCAATTTGAAGTAGGTCGATATAGGGTATATCAGTTGCATATAGACGTTTCTTATCTATTACATAATGCCTGCATATATTGTTCAAAGCGACAATTTGCTGAGCTTGCTTTTAATTCAAAACTTTGGGAACAAGACTTTATGAAGAATATAAAAAAAAGGTCAGTGAAAAAATTATCGACCCTTTCGGAATTGGATTGTTTAAAACATGCTAACATTTTATTATTTCTTTATTATTACTTTTTGTTTTTTTAATTTCATGATCCCTAGTGTAGATGTTTTAACTCCAGGGAGGGACCAAACTTGACGTACATAGTTACTATACAATATCTTTATAACTTCTTTAATAATGCTATCGATACTAGATAGAAACTGAATAGATGTTTATAAGAACAGAGGTCTCTTAAACAGTGTTTACATTTCAAGGAGTAGAAGTTTTGGTACCAGGATGGGACCAAAATCATCATAGTGATTAAATTTGTGCGATAATATTTTTAACTTCTATATAACTAATTTCAGGATATCCGCTCCTCCGAGGTTGTTACGGCACGTTTGGTCGTCTTAGCACGTTCGGTCGCTGATGACCATTCGTGCCGCACGTATTGTCGCCCGCCGACCGAATGTGCCGTGAGGGTGGACACGAATGGTCGTCAATTTTAGGCCATACCCGAGCACGAATGGTCGCCACCCAATCCCCCCCTGTCCCAAACTCCAACCTTTTTCATGTGTGTCTGTGTTTTCGTTCATGCGTGTCTGTGTGTATTTGTGTGACGGTGTGAGTGTGTGTGCGCGTGTATGTGTGCATGTATGTGTGTATACATGCATGTTGGTGTATATTTGTGCGTGCGTGCGTATGTGTGTGTATTCATGTGTTATAAAGTTTGTTTTGCATTACACACGCATATACGTGCACACATTTGTGACACAACTAAAGTACGAGATAAAGACAACATAAACTCCGGGCATTTCTGGATGGAATTTGATATAAATTTATTTTGAAAACACACGGGTCGCAACATTTTAGTAACACAATACTCTTACATATCTAGCTGCAATAATGTAGCCATCTCCGATTTTATTTGGAAGGGGGGGGGGTAGGGCTACAACTCCTTAAGATCTTCGTAATGGTGCAAATGCGGGAGACATTTACATGTACTACCGCAACATTTTCGACCATCCTAAACATTTGCTGACTTTCTTTTCGTAAATGAAATGATATTTTATGTTTCTTAGTCAATATAAAAATTTACAACCTGCAACTTACGATTTGTGAGACTCTATTTTAACGTTTTCAACAATTTCGATATATTCCAATTTCTCGATTCATATTTGTGCGCCATGTTTGATGTACTGAAGTTTTAACTTTCGATTGTCAAGTTATCTGCATATGTCATATAAGATAATATTTACATTAATGGACAAGTACGAAGAAAAAGCTATTTCGTCGGTATTAAAAAAGGTTTTAATTAGATTTAATATCAAGTAAAAAACGAACAACAGAGTGTAAATGTTTTCTGCAACCATATGGTTTTCCTTTCTTTGTCTGTTTAAGTTTTTCAGTAAATCCACCTACGAGATCTCACGATAACAAGCATGGCGGAACAGACGAAGAATTTCGCATGCTGTACATGATGTTTAATGAAAAATACCTTTTTTAGACATGCCCAAGCACAAAGTTGGTACTCCTTTTGATGTAAACAACATTTGGGACTAATACACGGAGCTTATTATCGGTTTTACATAAAATCATTTTTGCTCTATTACGAAGATCCTATGGAATTGTAACCCTATCCAGAAAACGTCAGAATAAAAAAAAAATCGGATAGGGCTACATTATTGCAGCTATTACATACCATCAATATGACACGCCGTTTTATTATTATTATTATTATTTTGTGTGTGTTTTAATCTTTTTATTTTATACATTTATTCCTCTTAAAAGATATCTCATGAATGTTATAAGACATCTTATAAAAGATATAAAACATCTTAATATGATTTTTTTTCTTTATAGGATATCTCATTTAATATATGAGATATCTGATATATTATATAATATATATCATAAACTTTATACGATGTCTTATTATAACGTTTTTGATTTAAGATATTTCATAACCTCTTATAAGATATTTTATAACTTTTATAAGGTATCTTATAAAAGAGATTTTATAAGATATATCATATCTTATAAGATATCTTATAAAACATATAAGATAGCTTGTATCTTGGACCGCCCCATTTAGTCTCCTCTTACGACAAGCAAGGGGTACTTAGGATCTATGTTAATCAGGATCCCCATGGGACATTTAAAAAGATACAATCAAAACATTTGGATTATTTTGTTTATTTTTAATTCCAGACAATTTTGAAATGAGGCGCAGTGTGATAGTGGTGTTTTTGTTCTACCTTACGCAAACGATTAACACCGAACAAGTACAGGTAATCACGTTTTTGTATTTGTGTAGTTTTTATATTTTACATCTATAAACAAATAGGTTCATAAAAACATGTTTTTTTCATATGAAAAGGAAGATAGAGAAAATGGCATATACAGCAAGTTTCTCACATTCTCTCCACAATGATCAGTAAATTTACTGAAAAATACAAAATAAACACGAAGACTTTTAGTAACACTTTAGCGCTTCCATTTCCAATCTTCAAAAATTGAAGCTTTACAAAACATCTTCGTGGTTTGTTTTCTAAACACACACAGACCCCCACCAACATTCATGATTAACATGGAAAAATAGAAAACTGATCATTTCTGTACCTCACTAGCAATCGCAGGTTGGATTGTGAAGGAATCTTGATTATGACGAATCACGTCTTTAGATATTCATAATCATTACACATTTATTTACATGTGATTGATATGTGATTCATATTTCTTCCTCAACTAACTTGTAAGATTTTAAATATTTGCACAAAACTTTGTTTTGTCATGGGTAGAACTATAGCTCTTTCGGATATTCCTTCCCGGTGAATTACGCAGAGAAATGTCCACGGACTGCAGAAGAGTGGGACAACTCTTCACGACGATTGAACTGTAGCAAAACGCATGTATATCATTGTGCTCCTGACAAGAATCTCTCATCTCTTATCGAATTCTGTTATCCAAGTAAAGGATATATGTTTCAAAAAGGTAATCAGGAATATAGAGTGGTAATGAAATCAACGAAAATGTAGAAACATTATTGTAATTTTCTCTGCTATTTCTTTAAGACAGAAATGTTTTTGTATTCAACAATTTTGAAATAGAAAACCCATATAAAAAAAAATACTTACAGCCTTTCGCAGCTCAGATTTGTTACTGAATAATCATTGAAGTATCTGATGAAATAACAAAACAGTTGCAGTGAATATGTATTGATGTGTTTCATATCGATTGTTAGGCCGTTCTTGACATAATGATTTTGACTAAGGATAACTCCATTTACCTGATAAAGATATTTTTCACGTTAAGAATTCTCTGAAATTATAAATTCTAGATAAAGTATTTGCTGTTGATATATTTTGGAGGAAATTGTCTAGAACTGGCTGACGTTGGAATCCTAAACCATGTCAAATGTGGACACTTTTCATTTGGCTGTCCAGACAAAGATTTCTCTGGCAACGAAATCTATAAATGTAAGAACTTGGCTACGAAATAATCAAGTTTTAAAATAAAGAAAAATAAAAATAAATTAAATAAAATAAAATTGGAATATGATATTTCTTGCTACAGTTCCAAGCTGTTTGTCCATCGCTGCCAACTGTTTTACAGCAGATGTTGAATGTCTTAACAAAAAGTGTTTGAAACAAGGGTAAGGCTGTTTTTAAA
Organism: Ostrea edulis; assembly: GCF_947568905.1. Classification (NCBI taxonomy): domain Eukaryota; kingdom Metazoa; phylum Mollusca; class Bivalvia; order Ostreida; family Ostreidae; genus Ostrea; species Ostrea edulis. The sequence continues at coordinate 19,214,794 of NC_079170.1, read as the reverse complement.
TATAAAAAATTGTCGTGTTGAAATTTTTTAAAACTATTTTGATAGTTAAAGTTTGCATATTTATTTGGTATATTCAGGAATGTAATCCTATTAGAATATGAACGGATTGTGTCGCGCGCTGAAATTGGTTGGTTCATAGAGGAAAATGCGATTTGTAATATGAATATATTGACTATGAACGGATTATGAACGCGACTGAGAGAACGTAATGGTTGAAAAGATAGAACATCTGTTACAAAGATCTTGCAAGTGACACCTTTGGATTAACATTGTAAACTTATGTGGATTATCATCCCAATCTTGCGGTCTCCTACCTCTAAAATACAGTACTTCTTGCGCGATTCACAGAATTTGCCTTAAATCCAAACCCGTTCATACTGACCACGAACAGCTCAAAAGTGATGTTCATTTCTTAAATAAAATGCATTAAGATAATACTTCTCATTACCAACTCGTTAGAGTTATCACGCTTTGATGACTCTTGTGCGTCAGTGGTAAGAAAATGCACAAGTCTCGCGAGCAAGTGTGAAATTACTGGGACATAAACGAAACGGTCATAGCACCCCCACCCCTTTTAAGAGTTAAAATATATGGTGTAATTTTAAATAAAATAACCATTGGTCAAACTACATTTTTCAAATATTCTAACACAATCTTAATATGTTGTACGGTGTTACCGTTGAAGAGTGCGAATCCCATTACTTCTTGCAACACGACTTATAGGCATTTTATCCGCCTCTTCATTTAACGCGGGAAATATAACGCGGTGGATGTAAACAGTTACACTGTGACGTCATATTAGCTGCAACGTTTTTCTTCTTCTCTCAAACCAAGCAAATACAAAATGTTTGAAGCTATAAGAAAGCTTGTCTGAAATTTAAAAACGTTTATGGTACTTTCTAAACAATCTAATTATTTTAATTACGGATTTGTCAATGAAATATACCGCAGTGACGGCGACGTTTTTCCGGAAGCATTATGGGTAATACTCATCTTTTTTCAGCTGAAGAAGAGCAAATCACGTGACTCATATGTGTAATCATTGGAGCGAGCTCTTCGCGTTGCTTCGCTCGCTATTAAAATGCTACATGTTTTTAAAATCCACCACACCTATTTTAAAAATTCCAAACAATGATCTTCTCTGTCCTAAATCCATCAATATTTTGTAATTTTCAAAATAGCTTAAATACAGTTTGGAAACGCATTAGTTGTGTTAATTAGTGTGATAAACGTCTTAAAAACTGCAGTTTGGCATATATAATATGTATACGGTGTAACCGTTGGACCGAGCGAAGCATGTACGTAACTCCGTGTACCGAGTGGTAATCATAATTCCGTTAAGTAAGGTAGATTAATATTCAGTTATAAATATATATTTTGAATGAAACTTCCTTGCGCTAAACACCCAGTAACATCTCAATTAAAGGAGTGTATATGGGGACAACAGTTTTACATGATCCGCCTATTCATTGAACGCGGGAAATAAAAAGCAAGGCGACGTAAACTGTACATTGTGACGTCACATTTAGTCTTGACGTTTTTCTCTTTTTCAAAGCAAACATTTATAAACAACAATAATACATTCCGTATGCAATGAAAAGGGCCGTTAAAACCAAACAAAATTAACCAATAAATTCAAAATGGTAAAAAGGTGACCGTAATTTTATCGTATATTCTTATTCAAAGAAACTCATGAACTCGTTCATCTATTTAGTCGTATTACGGTTTTATATGTATGTATTTGCTAAAATATGTTACAATGATTATTATACTATTCATTTTGAACAAACTGCGTGTATAAATTACGAATTGCACGTTAGAGTTTTCTATTATTGGCATTCAAAATAAAACACGAATAACTGTTGAAACAGGTAATGAAAAAATAAATGGCGGCGCCCATATGGTTCACGAAAATTTCAGTGAACGTATATAGAGATTATCTCTTTTTCTTTTGCTGATTTTGACTTTTTTCTTTTACATACTTGTTACCTTTAGAACCTTGCTTCGCGGACGTGCCTTTGGCCCGTCCGAGCTTCGCTCGGTATAACTTGTTCTAAAATATGGAAATTGAGGGGGGAGGTGTTCGTGTACGATTACCAAGTCCATGTAATATGAACCTGTCCTAATCGTATGATAAAATAGAATGTCTTCATAGTCTGACATAATAACTTTAAAAACATATTAATCACATTAATTACAAGAAAAGTTCGTGTGTTGGATGTGCATATACGTTTTTCCCTTCGCAGTTCCTCCTGCGATTGATGCTTTATATCGGTCAGATTTGGCAGATTTAGTATCTGCACTCCCTCACATAGTTTAATAAGTTCATCTGTTTTCTTGTAAGAATAATCAATTCCTAAATTTGACTTTAGAATTTTAATCAGTGTTGTGGTTTGCAGTCGGTTATATATAATATGTATCCGATACCATAATTTATAATATGTTTTACGGTGTGACCGTGTTTGAGGGCGAAGCAAAAAAGTTTTGGCATTAGTATCTATATCCAAAACAGGACAAAACACAACCCGAAGTTAGCACGCGGACGGAGTTGTATCAAAGCATCCTAATTTTGGACATTTGATCCGCCTATATATTGAACGCGGGAAATATAACGCAATTGATGTAAACAGTACATTGTGACGTCATATTCAGCGTCGTTATTTAGCAAATTTACAAACATAGCATTTGAACCACAACAAAAAACATGGCGTTAATCGTGGAGTGATTATATATGATTAAGAAAATAAGATTTACATGCGTTTACGAATTTTATGTAACATCTCAGAACGACGTGAACTAGGGTAGACGAGATTCAAAATGGAGGAATACATGTGCACGCGCTAATATTTGAATCGACGCCATTGGTACCAAACTTTTCAAGTTCCATAGGTATGGTTTAATTTTTCATTATTTTCCTATATTTCCCTTTTAAACATGTATATACGTGTTACTTATAGGGAGAGCTCCGCTCTCACGGCCCTTCGGGCCGTGACAGGGCTTCGCCCTCTATTATATATGCCTAAGTAATGTTTACGTATGTTGTCCCGGTAGCACGACTTTACGCGCCTTTCATTTGAAGAGTTCCACTAATGGAAATGATAAGTATTGTCAGTTATGTTTGGGAAAATGTAAAATGTTATGATGTTCACGATGTACACGTACAATATTGAAATGTTGGTTGTTTGTTTTATGATAACTCACTTATTTCTAATACCTGGTGTTGCATGATTCCTAGTTTGTAACTGGGGAGCTACTTAAAGATTCAATTACATAATGACTTTGCTGTAGAACTGAACCTTTAGCAAAGCCAAGATGATTGTTTCTAATGGTTTCTAATTACACATCTGCAGGTGTAATGGGGTACCAAAAACAGAAGACAGAAGTACTGATAGTCCCTCGAAAGATAACATATACCTTCCATGGTTCGTTGTTTCGTTGGTATTGTTCTTCCTCTCAGCTGGGCTCAATCTATATCTAGGTTGGCAAAGTAAGTGCACAAATACAGGTTTTGTTTCTTCTATATCATCCTCATATTTTCCCCCTAGTTTTATCACGCTCGATGATAGAATCCATAAGACATGTAAATATTGCTAAAAATTAAGATAAACACCCCCTGTGATGAAGTCAGTTTTAGTAGATTCGTTTGCGAGGTGAAATTCTCAAACACTTAAAGATTTTCGAGCTGGCTCTTCCGGCTTACTGATAGTTCCTTGCTCCACGTGCTCTTTTAGGTTTGTCAAAACCATGGTTTTAGTAGAAGACATAAAATAGAACACCCTTCATTCACTTGCAACTTTTAAGCTTAAGGAAGTCCGCTCCTGACTGGATCTGTGAGAAAAAAATGCATGTATTTAAGAAAGGGTCCAATCCTGAACCAAAATCGAGGTCCAATCCGGCACGTTTATCGTGGAAACGACCATAGTCCAATCCTGCACATTAGCAAATGTTCAAGTCAAGATATCTATCTAACCAAGGCAATGTAAGGGACAAATCGCATACACTGGTTCAATTTTTCATCAAAAGATATGTGCAGAGTCTATTTTACCTAAAGTGTCTTTCTTAAAATGCATGAAAACATGATTAGAAATATCTTTGCCCGCTTCGAATTCTATCGAGGCAACATCGTCAACTTCGATCAATGAATTTAGAGTTGTACATGTACATGAGTAAGAATTCCAACAAACAATCAACTTAATGATGCCTCCCTGGCCAGGTAGTGTTTTAAATTCATAAATTCGTCGTCTAATAAGTCGGTAAAATGAAGAGTTTTAAGAGCCTTCCTTTGTTTGGAAATGCCGTCTACCATCTTGATTTGTCCAATCCTGCACACGATCATGACAGTGATAATTGTTATTGGCGGTACACCATGGGTGTGATCGGTCGACAGGAGATACTTACTCCTCCTAGACACCTGATTTCACCTTTGGTATGTCCAGGGGGTCCGTGTTTGCCCAACTCTTTATTTTGTATTCCTTATGGGAGTTATGAGATTGACACTGTTAGTTCTCTTTACCTTTCACAAAAACATGCCACATAAATTTGAAGTCGATGCGTTTGTTAGGTAAAAGCGTTTGAAATTAAACATGCAAACCAATAGAGAAATTCTAACTATCGTACAAGAATTAACGACAATCAACATCAATAACTATAAATTACTCAACAAATTACAAATGATTTGAGGATTATCAAAATTAATAGTTGGAAAACGAAGTCACGTCAATAAAAGAATTTAAAATTACCCGTAGAATATAAAGATTATGAAATGCAGGTTTCAGAAAGCATAAGATCTTTAATTTGAGTTACTTCTCCCACTATCTTTTATTTACGTATGGAGGCCATGATTTCTACACTATATCTATATATGTTTTGAACTTTCCTGGCCTAGTGGTTCTTAGATGAAGATTTTCCATTATATATCTGTCTGCAAAAGGAGCTAGGTACGTTTGTTATCATAACTAGGCCCTGTAAAATACTTCACAAATGAAGAAAATTATCAATACAAATCATTGATATATATGAAGTTGATGATCCCTAGTATTTATATGTACCAACATATCGGCGGATCTAGGAGTCTTGTAATGTTGAGTACTATTCAAACCTATCTGGAATCCTATTGTGGCTCCACCCTACTCCGGGGGGATTTTAACAAACTTGAATCTGGACTATATCATAAAGCTTTCATATAAATGTAGACTTTTCTGATTCAATGGTTCTTGAGAAGATTTTTAAATGACCCCACCGTATTTTTTTATTCTTGTAATTATTTCTCCTTTGAAGGGGACATGACTCTTCATATGAACAAACTTGAATTCCCTTCACCCTAGGTTTGGTTGAAATTGGTCCAGTAGATTTGAAGAAAAACATCGAAAATGTGAAGTTTACAAACAGAAGGAATACGGGTGATTTTGATATTTTAACTAAGGTGAACTAAAAAGGATTTTTTTCATTGCATAAATGTTTTTCTTAATCAATTAATTACGGACAAAGCTTTTTTTTTTTTTTTTTAGAGATCAATTAAAATTTATTTGCATCCAAATTGTCAATGTTTCCTAGTACTGCTCATGAAAAATGACACCAACGTTTCATTGAAATTAAATCATATTAAAATCAAGCATGATAGATCAATCTTACATAGTACAATACAGTACCTTTATTAAGTACATGCTTGTATGATTTGAATTTGTGTCTTTTGCTCCATAATCATATAATGAAAATGCACCTTGTAATATTTCCTAATACTGTGAAGCATTGCTGTGTACATTGACAAAATTTGAAAGACTAGTATGTCTTGATAAAATCATAGCTGAGTTGATCCACACTGACTTTTCAAATCTGAATATACTTTGTATTTCTTCTGACTATGCATCCTGGTTATGTATGTCTACCCAGTCGACGTTAACTGATGTAACCTAAATTACATAGAAACTGTATGTAGAATATAAATTAAAAATGAATTTGTTTGCAACTCCTTTACACAAATATATAATATCACACATGCAAACACGGACCCCTGGACACACCAGAGGTGGGATCAGTTGCCTAGGAGGAGTAAGCATCCCCTGTCGACTGGTCACACCCACCGTGACCACGATATCTTGATCAGGTAAACGGAGTTATCCGTAGTGAAAACCAGTGTACAAAGAACGGTCTAACAATCGGTATGAAACACGTCAGACAGCATTGACCCAATTAAAGATTGTATTGACCATAGAATTCGCGAAATGCTGATTTTAAACACGACTGTTGAAACGTCTGCACCATCAACTTTTTAGTCAGTAGCTTGCCTCGATTTAAAACTGATCATTCTGATATACTTGTAATTATACAGAAAAAAGTATGTATTCTAAATGCGCATTTGTTCATTTTGATATTTAAATGTAAAGTGTCTAATTATTTAAAACCTGACAAGCAAAATTTTTTGGGTACCATATAATAAAATCAATTGATCACCCCTCTTTAGTTGACATGCATATACACCAGAAAGTACAAATAAAACAAGTATAATTATGTCTCCGTGAAATTACTTTATTTCATTTTTGATATTATAATAACCCACATTTCCCGGATACATTATCTCCGTTGACCTACAAAATGTACATGTAAAGATGATCACATGGGTATTGCGTAATTTCGTGCCATTATCTATAAAATCCATACATGAGATTATTATACATTTATAATATTATATGTTGTATTTCAGGAATTAAATCTACAGAGGAAGAAAGTCATGAGCACGATAGACTTCTTGAAGGTGTGTATTAAACGTAATGTGTAATAATTAGTGCTGATCACCAAATAACTATAAATTCATGTAACTACCAACAAGCAAAGTATTGATATCGTACAATTTTCATCCGCTAGCGAGTATTGCACAAGTTCGATAATTCTATCCACAATACCATAATATGTTAAGCTCTCTCTGATCAGTAGAGAAAATGGATACTTTTGAGAGTAGATAATAAAATGGTATTTTATTTCATGTAGTAAGCCACAGGTTATCTATACTTGGATTTTTCAACACCTGAATATAGACTGAACTCTATGATTATGGATGTTACCAATCGCAGACTCTTTAAACCACCACGGGTCGTGTATGATATCCCTTCCAAATTGTGCCGTCAGTTCCTTAAGCTCAAATTTACAAACAAAGGAATAAATGCCGTCAACATCAGCAACATTCTTCGTCATAAAAAAGTTCAGACGTGTATTCCAACTTATTTCAAATTCAAGTCTACACCCAGTATTTCCTACAAGTATACTTCTACTACTATTTTATCCAAACTTTTCACTTATAAACAAACTTTGCAGTGTCTACATATAGGCCATCTTATACTTAGTTCACCTACGTGTTCTTCTTCTTCATCTTCTTTCAACTATAATCCAGCTGGACATGTCATTACTAGTGATGTTGATAAAGTTGAAAATGATGACCTCAAATCACTTATTCTAAAAAGTTCCTAATACAGAGAACCTCGGTCTTTCAATTGGCGACAGAACGTCATTTCCATTATGAATTCTGTCGAAGATTATGCCAGACGATGGGCTAAATATGAAAAAGAAGAACTTGATACATTGTTAAGATGGATTAAAAGCATAAGAGGAATATTAAAATCCCGAATTAGACATAATCCCAACATTAAGCACCCCTTTTCGTAGCCAACGAGAAGATCACTGGATGAGGACCCTAGGCATTGCATTTCCATATTGATTCAATGATAATGTATATGATGTGAGAAATTTGACTAGTCCACAAAAATAATGTGAATGTGACGGGGCTCTTTCCCAATACCCAAAGACCCAAAGACGGAAACGCAGTCATGGGCATCGTTCATATAAAAGACCAAGTATAAATAATGTCATGTTTGATTCACTTTTGCCTTACATCAACAGACAATTAGGTCTACATCATATTCGTACAAAACTTTACTCCATTGAGAGTTTTACACACGTTATTTGAAGAAGCTATGGCTAGTCTATACTTGGATTTTTCAACACCTGAATTTAGACTGAACTCTTTGATTATGGATGTTGCCTATCACAGGCTCTTTAAACCACCACGGGTCATGGATGATATTCCTTCCAAATCATGTCGCCAGTTCCTTAAACTCAAATTTACAAACAAAGGAATAGATGCCATCATTATAAGCAACATTCGTCGTCATAAAAGGGTTCAGTCGTGTATTCCCACTTATTTCAAGTTCAAGTTCAAGTCTACACCCTGTATTACCTACAGCTATACTTCTACTATTGCATCCAAACTGTTTAATTATAAACAGACTTTGCAGTGCCTAGATATAGACCATCTTATACGTAATTCACCAACGTGTTCTTGTTCTTCATCTTCTTTCAACTATAGTCCAGCTGGACATGTCATTACTGGTGATGTTGATATAGTTAAAAATGAGGACCTCAAATCACTTATTCTAAAATGTCCTAAATGCAGAGAACCTCGGTCTTTTAATTGGCGACAGAACTTCATCTCTATTATGAGTTCTGTCGAAGATTATGCCAGACGATGGGCTAAATATGAAAAAGAAGAACTTGATACATTGTCAGAATGGGTTAAAAGCATAAGAGGAATATTTTAAATCCCGCATTTATGTAGCAATATTCCATTATCACCTGCATATGGTGTTTCTATATCTCAACTGATTCGATATACAAGAGCTTGTTATGGGTATAGTCAGTTTTTAAATCGAGGTAAGCTACTGACAAACAAGTTGATGGTACAGGGATTTCAACAGTCTCGATTGAAGTCAGCATTTCGCAAATTCTATGGTCGTTATAACGATCTAGTTCGTCAATACAACCTCGCATTGGGTCAAATGTTGTCTGACGTGTTTCATACCGATTGTTAAGCCGTTCTTGGCACACTGATTTTGACTACGGATAACTCCGTTTACCTGATCAGGATATGGGGCTCACGGCGGGTGTGACCGGTCAACAGGGGATGCTTACTCCTCCTAGGCACCTGATCCCACCTCTGGTGTGTCCAGGGGTCCGTGTTTGCCCAACTATCTATTTTGTATTGCTTGTAGGAGTTATGAGATTGATCACTGTTCGTTATCTTCACCTTGCATATACGAAGACAAAAGTACGTACCATCTATCCTTTTGTGTTTAGTAAACCAGAATTGATAAAAGAATTAGATAGGTTACATGTGGAATATGTGTTGGTTCTAGCTGACAAAGTTGGTAACAACATTGTCTTTGTTTGTAAGGTCCATTATTACAATTGTATTCTAAACGAACTTGGCATCAATTCCACTTTTGGTAATCGTACTTGTACTCCAACTGCCCTTTCAAAAGATGAAATTCTTTAAAACCATGCTTCAGTTTTAGCCACAATTAGTATCCCAGTCAATGGGTCGAATGAATATGAGTTACCGTACCTATACTCGATTCCTAATGTACATAAAAACCCTTACAAACAAAGATACATTGCTGGATCCATTAAGTGCTCTACCAAGTCCCTATCTGTGCTTCTCACGAAAATATTAACAGCTGTGAAGGAGAAACTTCAAACTTACTGTGCGACTACATATGCCAAAAATGGTGTTAATCAAATGTGGATTTTTTAAAATTCTATAGAACTTTTAGTAAACTTGAAATGGCAGAATTTTTCCCAAGTCAATAACATTAAAACCTATGACTTTTCAACACTATACACGACCATTCCTTACGATAAATTAAAGACAAGATTTTTTGACATCATAGACAGTTGCTTCTTGAACAGAAATGGAAAACGGAAATATTCATATCTAGTGATCAGTCATTCAAAATCTTACTTTGTTAAACACCACTTTGATTCCACGCACAAGTACTCTGAAGTTGAAAAAAATATATGCTAGAGTTCCTCATTGACAATATCTTTGTGGTCTTTGGTGATCAGGTCTTCCAACAGTCTGTTGGAATCCCCATGGGCACGAATTGTGCTCCTTTGTTAGCTGACCTGTTTCTATATGGATATGTAGCAGAATTTATTAAAAAACTTCTACGTGAGAAGAAAAAAATCTCTCGCTGTGGCCTTCAATTCGACATTTGGATATATCGATGACGTTTTGTCTATTAACAATAATAACTTTCATTCATATGTCGATTTGATATATCCCTGTGATCTCGAAAGACACCACAGAGTCGCCAACTTCTGCTTCATACTTAGATATTTTATTGAGAGTAGACACTGGCGGCAAAGTGATAACTCAACTGTATGACAAACGGGATGATTTCAGCTTCTCCATCGTCAACTTCCCATATTTATGTAGCAATATTCCATTATCACCTGCATATTGTGTTTATATATCTCAACTGATTCGATATGCAAGAGCTTGTTCTGCGTATAGTCAGTTTTTAAGTCGAGGTTAGCTACTGACAAACAATTTGATGGTACAGGGGTTTCAACAGTCTCGATTGAAGTCAGCATTTCGCAAATTCTATTGTCGTTATAACGATCTAGTTCGTCAATACAACCTATCATTGTGTCAAATGCTGTCTGACGTGTTTCGTACCGATTGTTAGGCCGTTCTTGGCACACTGATTTTGACTACGGATAACTCCGTTTACCTGATCAGGATATAGGGCTCACGGCGGGTGTGACCAGTCGACAGGGGATGCTTACTCCTACTAGGCACATAATCCCACCTCTGATTTTTCCAGGGGTCCGTGTTTGCCCAACTATCTATTTTGTATTGCTTGTAGGAGTTATGAAATTGATCATTGTTCGTTATCGTCACCTTACATTCAGTATATAGTCATGTATATAGTTGAATATCCAATATATGATTTTAGTTTGAATATTGATAATCCTACTATCTATCTGATAAATTGGTTGGATACTAGAACTCCCATTCAAACACATTTATTGGCGGTGTCATATGATATTGATATATCATTCACTTTTGTATATGTAGAAAATACATCAGCAAAAAGTAGCAGAACTAAAGAACAAAGAAAGGACGAATATCGTGCTGGTAAGCATAAACTATCACATCATACATGTATGCCATGTGTTATGGTCAGAATTAACCCTGAGATCAGTAGAAATAAATCACAAATAATTCAAAGATTTACAAGTATTTACAGAAAATATACCAATGAAAATATTTCTAACTTACAGAAGTTCTAACCAGATTTCACCAAAACGTGTACCGTTGAGTTGAATTCACACTCGAGAAATTAAACTGTCAAAAATCGGCTGTTAAAGGTCATATGAAACGATATCATGAAGAAATTGAGTTATGTATGGAAATTCATTAATCAAGGGTTATTAAACATTAATTAATTTTTAATTTTTTTTTATTCAGTGTATTATAACGTCATAACAGCTGATCAAAAGTATTCGATCACGAAAATGATTTTTGATGATCGCGTCTGCTCTCCCTTGCTGATGACGTCAAAAAGACCCACTGTGATGTAAACAACTAGGCCTTATAACATGGTGTAACTAAGTATTAACTGCATAGCTTTGAAGCATGCCACAGTGTGCTGCATTTGATTGTAGTACCATGAAGACTGCACTTCAGTACATCCGTCAGTAGCCAACAATGTGGACACAAATAGATCAATTTCAAATCAGACGCTGTGCCAATATTTTTTTATTTTCCAAAGACTGAGACAAATCAAAATATGAATTAAAGTCAACCGCTTAGTTAAAGCGAAGACACTGGAAGTATGTATTACTAAATTACACAACGGTTGGTTATCATTGTAATGACCAAAAAAAAAAAAAACCAGCTAAAAAAACCAATTCATCAATGAACGCGAACTTCGAATAAATCTACTCAAAATGATATTATATTTTCCTATCTTATCTGCATTACAAACTCTATCAGTCAACGATATTCGTACAGTTTCATGTTTATTAGGCCTATACGTGTAATATAGCTATACGAGTATCACAAAAGTGTGTAATTTTTTATTTTCTTATTATTAATTGTAAAATTCAGTTGAATTAAAATTGTAAATAAACCTTTAATTCTGAAATTCAAAAAGAAAATCATGAAGTATCATTCAGAAATTATAATTTATTTTCCATATATACTATATCAGTACTGATAATACTAAACATGCTTATAAAAAAATCTCTCATTAAAATATTTGAACAGCGAGGATGTAAAGTGAGGAAGTAAATACCTGCTATAAAATTATAAACGTAAGCAATTTTTATATATAACTTACTTTTGAAAAATATAGAAGCACCCCCTCCCCCATTAAAACAACGATTTGTGAATTTTATACTTAAATTTGGACTCACGAGGAAACACTAGCTGATTATGAAGAACCGTGCGCCAGTACAACAGATGACATCCATGATACATTTGTCACATTTAGGGTACTCTACACTTACAAGAACATTTTAGCGCTATTTCAATATTGTGGTTATTCGTATCCCGTGGGGATCCGGGTTAGAATAGGTCCTTGAGCAGTACCCCTTTGCATGTCGAAAGAGGCGGTCCTTCGGATAAGACCACAAAAACCGAGTTTCCGTGTCACAGCAGGTGTGGCACGATAAAGATCCCTCCCTGCTCAATGACCCCGAGCATAGCCTAAATTTTGCAGCCTTTCACCGGCAGTGGTGACGTTTCCATATTAGTGAAAAATTCTCGAGAGGGGCGTAAAACTGTATTCATTCTCAATCAATCAATCTTATAAAAAGGAAAATGGGATTGTCATTACATATTTTAGGCTATTTCATAAATGAAATGTACACAAGTTCATACGACTAAACTTTTTAAGATTATAGTTAAACTTCAGTATCTGATGGCATGGGGTCTTGAAATCCATAGGCATCTGCATGATGTATGGGCAGTACTACCCCCCACCCCCCCCCCTTCCATTCTGATTTTTTTTTTTGGGGGGGGGGCGATAATTTCTCCACAATATGTGGATTCTCTGTCTAACCCATCCCAATTTTGATTTATGTAACTGTTTGACTTTCCCACTTTTTGTAAGATTTAGATATTGGCCTTCTACCGTCTATATTGTTACTGATGGAAGGCCAATCTCTAAAGCTTATAAAAAGTGGAAAAGGATTAGATAAATCGAAATTTGCATGGGATAGACAAGGAATCCATACATTTTGGAGGTTAAATTATCCCCGAAAAAAAGTCAGAAAAGGAGGGGGTAGTAGTGGCCATACTTCAGGTGCCTGTGCAGTGTTGACTTCTTCAATATCATTCATTCTCTGTTGTAAAATGTTATTCGCTTGCCGTGCATCATTCCTGACTGGTTTAAACTGATATTGTTGAACCACAAAATCGGGCAGTTCGTCAGAAAACAGAAATTAGTCCATATCCGTTAAATGCAGTTACATATTTCGTTGAACAAAACGTAAGGCCTATACTATTTTCATTGCGTTGTTTACATCGATGGGTCGTTGTGATGTCATAAACACACATAATCAAGAACGATAAGCGGATAACAAATTCATTCTATGTACAAATTTACAGCTTTATTTCTTATCAACCCAAAGACAATAATTTTTCATTAAACTCTATTTGACCTTCATTCATACCCATTTTTATGTTTTTAAAGCAAAATATCATTGTTAGAAATCGTTTCATATGACCTTTAAGTGGAATCAATTCACTTTCCAGATGTAATTCCGTAAATGGTTTGTCAAATGCTTAAAGAGTACTTAATACCACAAAATACAGTTTATTTATACTAAAATGAAGTTTCAAGACCTTTCCTTTTCATGACTCAAATAAACATGATTATATATTAATCTTTATATTGAACCGGCAATCATCGTTTTAAGAATAGAACGTCTAGAATCTTGTGTATATCACAGGTGTCAATCAAGTACAAACACCCCCCCCCCCCTTAAAAAGTTTGAATGACAATACGAAAACTTAATTCTCTACAAATCATAACCTAAATGGCATATACATATGTACATCAAATCAACGCACTGAAATAAAACAAAAAATGGAGTATATATATGATACTCTTGATAAGACAACTACAATAATATTGTCTTTGCCTTTGATATGTTTGATATCAATATCAATTTTGCAATAGTAAACTCCATCTTGTGAGTTTTTGATTCTTGTTTGGTATTTTATGCAAAACTGTGAGAGTATTGTGATCCGTAAAAACAAGAATTGGATGCACAGTAACATTCAAATAAACCTCAAAATTTTATAAATCTAACATCAAAACAAGACACTCTTTACCAAAGGCAGAATGATTTGGTTGACACTTTGTACGTGTAATGCTCACGGGTAGCTGTAAATCATCGCTAACCTAATAAGCTCTCATGTAGCACAGCAGTAATTGTAAGATGTTTAAACGATGCGCAAATAAATTAAACAATACCAATATCAGACGGACCTGTGCAGAACTCATAAATTCACCATTTCATTTCAATGAACAATCAAGATTAATCAAAGATTATATTAAGTTTATTCAATTACATAACATTTATAATTATATCTTCACTCACACCACTCATTCATACATTAACAATACATCTAATTAATTAAAAATATGATCAAAATATCATCAGAACTTAAACCTAAAACCACCCAAATGCAATAGGGTTGGGTAAAGGGGAGTAACTGTAATTAAATTAATAATCCCGTTATAAGAACATTTTATAGAATGTAAACAGGATTGAAGACCATGTTGTGAACTGAGTTAAATTACTCACTTATTCACTATGGTTAACTTATAATACACTTAAATATTTATTAAGTTCAAATCACCAACATGTGAACGTACAGTTCGATTACTGCATAGTCCATTATGGTTAACCTATTTCCATATGTAAATAAAAACTAAACCACTCGTGCACATCACAGTTTATTTACTGTCTTGATATACATATGGTTGATTCCTAACTTATTTATTAATAAATTCCAGAAAGAAAAATATCATTAAAATATAACCAAAAATTTACTAAAAAAAAAATATCTGAATTGACAATTAACTTATCCAAAAATAATTCTCAATCAAAAATACTTAAATTTCCAATCATTTCCAAAATTAATAAACTTCCGAAAAATTTACTAAATGAATAACTACTCACGGAAATAACAACTTAAATCACCGCATCGGTCGTTATACCGATCATTTAAATAAATAAAATCTAATCCTAAAGATAAAATAGATAAATAAATAAAAAGAAAAAAAAATTGGAACAACCAAACGTACCAACTATTCTCAATATACCAAAGGTGAAAAAGTAAGTCGCTGACGTCAAATCTGCGGTATTTATACTAATTATCAAACGATCAAAAGATCAGCTGGAAATATCGATAATCGATCTTGTGACTAAATCACGATACCTGATAGGATCACTATTTAAAAAAATCGCTTTTGCTTAAACGCCACCTATCGGATGATATAAAGACATCAATCAATAACCGATAAATTTAATAGCGAGCGCTGGCTCGTACTGCGAGCTCTAATGACTAGAGCGCGGGAAATAATCCGAGCTAAATCTCAACCTCTAACAAGAATTTTTTTTTGACGCCAATCCCATAAGTCCCTCGTAAAATAATAAAAAAAAAATCTTTGAAGTATTACAAACCTTTCTTATTTGAAAGGAAAAGATGACAATCATATTTTTCCCCCTTTCTTTTTCTTTTTAAAATATTGTCTAAAGAAATGTAAACAGTCACGTCACAACTATCAGGCCACGTCACAACTATCAGAATACGTCACAACACGCTCGTTGCATTTCCCGCTAAACTGGTTCCTACATTGGCGAGAAGAGCAAGACAGTAATCCTAATCAGTTTTCCTTGTTTTCAATATAAATTTTTTGAAAATGTATTCAGATATGCTGCGCTCGCCCCAACGGTCACACCGTAATCATATTATTTACATCACTTTTTCGTTCATAATAAGTAACATAAAATAGAATAAGTTTACAATCAAAATATTCAATGCTCTAAATACTAAACAGCTTTCACTCAATTATTTCAACAATACACCATGTTAATCTAAGTATTACCGACACCAAATCACCAATATTTAACACATCAGTCGCGTACTAAACCGGAAACGAGCAGACAGAAAAACAAGTGGTTACATACACATGACACAGACTTCAACATACAATTTCTCCGGCCGTATCACTTAGGTAACACATTAATACTTAGATCAAACATGCTTATACATCAACTACAACTAAATAATAGCATTCATATCATTAATCAAGTCGTAATAAAAAATGAACATGTATTCGTGCACAGTCCGAATTTCCTCGACATTGTTTACATACATACTTATACTCTAACACTAGCTTTCTAGGGTTCTACGCCATATCATCACTCAAAAATATTAAGTAAAATAAATTGTTAACATCTAATCTAGTTAATCATAAACGCCGGATGTATGAAAACTGCATCAACCCGCTCCAGGTCACCATAATGTACAATAACATAGTACAATCATTGACTCTATTCAATAGAAAAATCAACCCGCTCCAAGTATATACAAAAATAGTGAAATATTACAGTCATAGATTCAGTATGGCTTATCTACCACTGTTATGGATGAAACAATAAGTTACACTGCGTCATATAACGTTACTGTCATGAACTAAAAAGAAAATGGGAGTACATTCATTTGAAAGATAAGAAACAACTCCATCTACATTGTCATTATGTTCTTGAAACAAAGCAGCAACGAATTGCACATCACTAGGATCATAGACTGAATTCTGTGGTTTTGGATGTTTTTTGTCATCACAGACTCTTTAAACTACTACCGGTTATTGATGATATATGTAATCCTTCCGAATCATGACGCCAGTTCCTTAAACGTAACTTCTATTTACTGATAAAGGAATAGATACCGTCAACATAAACAATATTCTTCGTCATAAAAACTTTCTGTCTTGTATTTCAGCATATTTCAAGTTCAAGTTCAAGTCTGCACTCTGTATTTACAACAACTTTACATGTAATATATATTATATATGTACATCTACTATTGCATCCATACTTTTTTCAAAATTACAAACAATTTTACAGTGCCTAGATATAGACCATTATAAACATAATCCACCTCTGTGTCCAGCTGGATATGTCATTAGTAGTGATGTTGATATAGTTGAAAATGAGGACCTGAAATCACTTATTTTAAAAGGTGAAGATAACAGTGATCAATCTTATAACTCCTATAAGCAATACAAAATAGAGAGTTGGGCAAACACGGACCCCTGGATATACCAGAGATGGGATAAGATACCTAGGAGGAGTACGCATCCCCTATTGACCGGTCACACCCGCCGTGAGCCCTATATTTTGATCATGTAAACGGAGTTATCCGTACTAGATTCAAGACCCCAAACCTCGGCGACAGAACTTCATCTATATTATGAATTCTGTTGAAGATTAAGCGATGGGCTAAATATGAAAGAATGAAAAAACCTAATGCCCACCCCTCTCTCTATATATGATGCCCGGGCAGTTTTCACGAAAACATTTAAAACTTGCTGGCAAGTCGGACCTGTGAACTGTCTGAGTTTACTGGCCTACAATGAAATTTACTGGCCCCCTAAATTTTCATATGTTCATCACATATATTATGGAATGCATTGTAAAATTGTACAATTAGTTTACTGAAAGTATGGTTATTACTCGTATTCATATCCACCCTAAGACATCCTTTCTGTCGATACCAGAAAAAACAACACAGTACACGGTATTTTCTCTCTCTCTTCGACCGCAAACAACGACTACAAATTCACGTATTTTTCACAAACATAAAAACAGCCCGAGCGCACCTTCGGAAGTAGCCTTCTCTACGATTAATTAATTCTATAAACTATAGAAATTGCATAAAATCAGAAATAACTGTAATTGACTAAGTTCATTTTAATTGGACAATGCAATAAAGCAGCAATTACCGGTGTGCGGTGCGATACTGAACGCGGGAATTTTTGTTGTTTCAACAATTTGGTCGTTTAATATTCACGTGATAAACGTACAAATTATCTTGACAATTACAAGTATAGTTATCGTTCTTTACGAAATAAATAAACCACGATGTCCAAACACTTACTTTATGTGTTATTTTTTTTTTATTTTTTTTTTATTTTGATGGTAAATTTAAAGACCCCCCCCCAAAAAAAAACACCGTACGGTTGCTCCACGGATGACTGAATGTGGGCGGAGCTTATCTATGGTCAATGTTATTTACCTGGAATTTGCCTGGCCAAGAGATCAGTTGTTGTGTATATTTTTATGATATACACAGGAAATTTCTCAGGTTATTACAAATTATGCTTAGTGTCTTGATTTGTGCAACAACAAAAAATAATTAAAATTTCTACCTACATGCATACCGCATTTCTATTTCCCGTAAACCTTCAAACTTGGTCATATTTATGTATTGCAAATGACACGTTTAGCCCATTTCTAAACCTTTGCTTTTTAAAACTTCTAATTAAATTGTTATATATCGTATATAAATAATTTCCGAAATATAATATTACCCGGCGTTTCCAGGCACTTCCTGGTGTCCTGGGAGTTCGCGGTGTCGTGGGTGTAGTAGGTAAAATATCCATGTTTCGAGAGAATGAATAAATCCAAGTAGATCTGTGTACATGTACAACCATGAAGAATGGTCAAGATACCCCTCAATATGGGCCGTCTGTAGGGTTTCTGTAGCTGTAGTGTTTGCGTAATGGTGGTATCCCAAACAGAAGCTGACACGAAGTCCCCCCCCCCTCCTCTCTCTCTCTCTCTCTCTCTCTCTTTAGGGTTTCTGTGGACGTAGTGTTTGTGTAACGATGGTATCCCAAACAGAATCTGACACATAGCTAGTCTACCCCCCCCCCTTTCTCTCTCTCTCCCTTACTCTCAATCATTGACTAAATGAGTAATTATTGTCATACGTATGCAACACTATTGCCATGCCATATTATTTCATCTATATTATTGCTACAGTTTTACACATCTCTCTCTCTCTCTCTCTCTCTCTCTCTCTCTCTCTCTATATATATATATATATATATATATATATATATATATAAAACCATGATAAATTATAAATCTCAATAACTCTTTTACTGTTCTTTGATTTCTGATTGTGTAATTTATAATCCATGTGGTATCTCAAACAGAAGCATTTTTTAAACTACTGTAACAGTTTTACGCATGGGCAATATAACCATTATACATGTTGATGTGCTGCGCCAATAAAGAATTGTTCATGTTTTTATCAATATAACGCCACAATAAATCATCAATAGAAAATATTCCAATAACTTATGTTTGTTTGGTGTTTTTTTTTATTATTATTGTTTGATTTCTGATTGTTTAATCTATAATACATGTATAAAGATGGAGAGAGAAAATACGATGATAAATTGCATTGTATAGGGGACGTTAGAAATTAAAATATTCTAGGTGCGAGTCAATGCTATCAAAACTCAGGTATACTGGGGCTTTCCTCGAGATCTGAAGACTGCCGGTCATCATTAGCCATGATTGTTATCAAAACATCTTTCACAGGTAGCTGTAGACCACGGTCTCTGCAAACGTCAATCAACCTAAGCTCTATTGTTAAAAGTTTGATTGACCAGCAGCTTATCATTGATCGTGACACAGGTAAAATTTGGGGGCATTAACTTAAAGTTGGGTCTTTAAGCAAATAAGACGTTTAGGATATCTAAATCCAACATTATATGTTATGTGACTTCCAAAAAGTCTACAAGCCCATCGGACTTCTTGATTTTTAATTTTCACTGACCCGACCGTAAAATTCACTGGCCTTGGTCTTCGGACCACTGAGTTTTCGTAAAGACATATTATCGTGAATGTCAGTTTAACATAGACAACCGTTCACTAAATTCATTTTATTGTTTTCTTTTCTTCAGCATACATTGAGAAGGAAATTTTTTCTGACTATGCCGTTGAGGAGGCTGAGATATTTCAACTTTTGAAAAGGCAATGTCTAAATGATGAATATACTGGTTTTCAGTATCTTGTTAAAACAAGAATCAAGTCAAAAGGGGAAGGTTGTATAAAAATATTTTGTCAACGTGACGAATATGGATGTACTCTACTTCATTATGCTGCTCAAGGGGGATCGATATTCATCTTAAAAGAAATCTTGAAGAGTGCTCCCGCAGAGGTCAAATCCCACAACGGTCAAACTATTCTCCATTATGCAATTAGATATCAGCATAAAGACATGAGTCTATATCTGATCAACACCTACGAAACACTCACAAAAGATTACCTTGTAAAGGAATGTAATCCAAGTCCAGGGATTGGATCAGAAATGTGTTCCTCGGAAGAATATTGTGAACCTCTCCACTGGGCTGCATGGAATGGTGATATGAAAATTCTAGATGACTTAAAACAAGCTAATATTGACATACGGCGATTAACAAAGAATGGTCTTAGTATACTTGATATCGCATGCTTGAAAAGCAAACCCAATTTCTGTCTGCATATTTTAGAAAATGAAAAAGGAATAAATCTTGATAAAAAAGACGCATGTGGATGGAATATTGCTCATTATGCTGCAAGATCAAATAATGTAGAGGTGTTGGAACATTTGAGGACCAAGAAAGAAAGCTTGATCACAGACATAACGCACACAAAGAAAACTACTTTCCACATTGCGTGTGAATATGCACAGCTTGAAGCTGTGAAGCATCTTACCGAAACACAGGAATCACTTTTACTCTGCAAAGATGAACGCGAATGGAATGCATTGCATTATGCGGCGAAAGGTGGCAACTTACAAATTCTCAGATTCCTTGTGAAGGACAAGAAGATGAAGATCAGCTCTCGCACTAAGGAAAGTAAAAATCTTCTACATGTTGCATGTACTTATAAACAAGGGGATATCTGCAAATATGTAGCGCAAAAACATAAGCACCTAGTAAATGAGACGACTACAATGGGATGGTTGCCTGCTCACTATGTTGGAGTAGAGAGTAAAGGAGATGGAAGAGAAGAGAAGATTGTAGATATTTTATTTGATTGCGGAATGAATATAGAACAAATAAAGCAAAAAACCAAGGACGGATATTCTGTTCTCGGTGTAGCGATTTATCACCGAAATGGAAAGCTATTGAAATATCTTTCATCGATGAAAGACAAAATTGGCTTCCGTTTAGATATAAAATTTCTTCTGGAAACTTTGGAGGAAACAAAGGATAGCATTATGAGAAGTATTCTTGAAAAAGAAGTGAATGAAAGGCAGAAAAAAATGCAAAACTAGTGCAATATCTTTTGTCGAGAAAATACAGAGAAGTTCTCGATAAAACTAAAGAATCTCTTCTGAAAATTAAGAAGGAAACTAGGGATAGTGATATGAGATACATTCTTCAAAAAGCCCTGGATGAAATGTAGAGAGACGCTAAAAAGATACTCTATTAATAATGTTTACAAAGTAAAACTTGTATGAAATTAAGATGTGGATGGCTATCCGTTTTGTGCACTAATGACTTTCAATTAGGTCACCTGAGTCATCCAGGTGACCTATTGCTATAAGTTTGTGTCCGTCGTCGTGCGACGTCCGTTGTCCGTCGTGCGTTAATAATAAAACTTTTTTTCACTTCTTGACAACTACCGTTCCAGTTCTTTTCAAATTGGTATATATAAAGTATATTTGGGACAAGGGGGTATAAATTGTGAATTTGAGGTATCACGCGTCCAGGGGCCTATGGGACAGGGCAAAGAGATTAAAATACCCTATTTGCAAAACATTTTCTATATAACCGCACTTATGTATGACAGCCTAACTTCATAGTCATGTAGGTGATCCCAGGGACAGAGCTTTTGGTACCAGGGTGGGGTCAGAATGGTCATAGTGATTATATATCTTAACATAGCTCTTGGGGCTAGCGACACTTTAATTTATGCTCGGATGATCGATAAGACATGTGACCTTGTTATTTTGAATGAATAGTTGTTATCATAAAATAGTTATCGTGTCCCATGGGTAAGAAAAAAAAAACAAAAACAAAAAGGGACGAGCAACCAAAGAGCAGCCAATAGCAAATATCCACCTCTCTAGAGGTTTGAAACTCACAAATATACAAATCCATGGCATCTTCCATCTTCGCAAGCCAAGTGTCCGATTCGCATGATAGTAAGCGAATCGGACACTTGGCTTGCGAAGATGGGCATCTTCTATAAAAATAGAAACAATGGATATCAATCGCATGCCCAAATTGGATTATTAATAGACCGCTGACTTAACTGTTGGAATTAAAGAGATCTTGCCATGTCACGACGAGTGTATAGGTCGAGCTGCAATGGTGAGGAATTAGTGACACAGGACACTACATTGGTAAAACTAGATAATAACAGCATATTCTGTTCCGACTTACCTCGGGAAATACAGCTAACAATTTCGTGATATTGAAATGCAAAATGTTACCAGAATGACATTTCCTATTTGAAGATTATCTCGTGATATATCTTGCATATTCCACCTATGATGTTGCAGCTCAAGATACCTCAGTTTGTCCATGGGATACTGAGAAACCATAACGCCAATTTCTTGACACCTAAGCAGAAATTGGAAAGAGTTGTTCAATTTTACCAGTAAGCTGGAAAGACGTGGTATTTTCATATTGTGTAAAATAAAACCGGTTAATTTGATCAGACCTCCTGCTGTGTGACAAGTTTTGCATATTTCAATGTGCAATGTAATAATCGATCAGAGTCATCAAGTAATTATATTCATATCAAAATAGATATGTTATTTGATTTATATTAAAGATTGACGGTATTGCAATAATGTGGTTATGTGTGTGCATGTGTGTTTGTGTCCAATTGTTTCATTCATAAGGAAATATTGTATCGTACATGTAGACAGATAATGTAAATATTTTTTTTCAAATTTGTTTGTTCTTTGTCCCTTTTGATTGATCAAATAATTTGAGAAATCTTTATATGTTCATAATTACATTAGATCATCAGTTCATTCCGTATTATCTTGGGATATTGTGATAAGACTAGGATAACCAAGTACCTTTATTTAGAATAATCAATGTAGTATACAATGGATTTCAATAAATTCTAGAGTAATACGATTGACTTCTTTGCTCTCATTATCCACACCAATGATGTTAAGGAGGTATGCCACACCAGAGAAATTTCATGTAGATGAAAAGTGGAGGATATGTATAATATTTTGAAGTTCAAAGTCTTCAAATTTACTTTATTTTGTCAAAACATACAGATTTAGTAGAAGATAATCTGAAGAAAAAAAAATTAAAACCCTTGCTGGACTCGAACCTGCGACCTACAGTTCAGCAGTCAATATGCTTACCTACTAAGATACTCGGCAATGTATTTGAATTGAAAAGGAAAAGTCAAATATTGCTGATAGTGATTTTTACCTCTGTTTTTAAAGGAAGTCGGCCATTATGACGATGTAGAGTACAGAAATACGACGCGGTAGCGTAGTGGTTAGTACAGTCGACTGCGTTTCACTTCTCCCCAAAAATCGTCTGCATTTCCGGCAGTTTTTATTTTCATTTCCGTCATTTTCTTTTTTACACCTACGAATTGTTTTACTACATCTTCCGGCAATTTATTGTAACCTTTTTCGTTAGCCAGGAAAAAACCTGTTGTCCCCTTCTGAACAAGGGGGTGGGGTGAAAGTAGGATTTTAAGCGAATTAAATGTGTTAGTTATACCATCTACTAATCACCAAACTATCTTTATCCGTGCATAACTTATATAGGAGTCCTACTTTTACAGCCTTTCCATCGGAACACGGTCGCAATCCCGATGAATATAAATCACAGCAGTATAAGAATTAATTTCTTTCACACCTGTTGATCAAAAGTTATGAAACTCGAACTTGATCTTTAATAGTGTGTCATTCTGAAACTACACCGCAAGTTGCAATTAAATGAATCCTCTAAAGCATACCGAAAAAATTCTGGAAAACCGATGGGACAGACAGACTGACAGACAAAGGGACGGACAGGCAGATAAGAAACCTATAGCCCCATTCGGTTTTACAAAAGGGTAGGGGAGTAGTAACCTTACCAAATAGTGTTTAGACAGCGACCCATGTAAACGTTTACTAACAGTTGCCGATTTATAGTCGCTTTCCTCGCTACATTCCTAGGTATTTTTTACATCGTTATTAGTATACAATGGTGGCTAAAACATTATTATGCAGTTTTAATGTTAAGACTTCATCGGGAAATTTGTTAACTTCGAAATAAACAATGTTGTCCGTGATGAATGATGGTATTTTTTATTTCAAAGGTATCACTAACACTATGTTCATTATCAGCTGATTGAAGAAGGTCACATACCTGATCCTGACGCCAATGTACCATGTGCCTACCTAACTAATTAACAAGATATTTAGCAACCGGGGCTTCGACTTAATAAAATCCTTCTAGTGGCCAATTATTGAAGTATATTTCGGTGAACTAATTATAAGAAGTACTTACTATATGCATATGAAAGACAAATTGCATGTAATTTTGTGTACTTTGGAAACATACGATATTTGGAATTTTAATAAAGAAAGTCTCGGCTTCGATTATATTACTGGGAAATTGTCAATTAATAAATGCCAGATTTGAAAAGTATAACGTGCTGGGAGATTTCAAAAATACCGGAAATGAAATGCATCTTGTCCGCCGGTCTTGTTGCAGCGACTGGATAAAGAATCAAACACGTGACTTCCAGATTGCGTAAAAAAAAACAACATTTGTTTATTTAATATTGTTTAACAACGACCAAAAGCATTTCCTCGCTAGCAAAAAATAAGATTTGTCCGGAGTATGGCAAATATACGTGTTAATAAACATCAGCATACCAATATCTCACAGAATAAAGTTCTAGAGATGTACTGTTACAGAGAACAAAACTTACCGAAAAGTTTATAAACAGATTTTTAATGGAAATAACCATAAATTTAAGCATAATATCACATCTACTTTAGGACGGAAACTTCAATTAAACACAGAATCATCAAACATAAGAAAATTATCAATAAATATAGACTCACACTATTAAATATTTCATGTACAGTAGCATCAGTAATTTCATCCCTTACGTCCTTTGAAAGCTACGAGAAGTTCACGTGTTTAGGAGAAAACCATTACAATGAAATTAGTTGGTATTCTGTGGAGGTTGTCCCGTTACCACGTTCTCAGCATAGGTCGGCGGGGGCATTGGTTGGGATACCTGGGGTGGATACTGCTGTTGTCCATATCCAGGATAGCTTGGGGCACTAGGCTGTACATGCTGTGCGCCCCATCCTTGTTGCTGGGGATAATTTGGATAGGAATTGTATACTGCTGGAAGATAAGAATAAAATCGAAAATAGACAGGAAAGAAAGTGTAAAGTTTTGTTACATTCCCACTCCCATTTAGAATTATTTTTTTTACTCGTATAGAGACGTCACCAGCTTTTAGTGAAATGCCACAAAACAGTGCATGGCGCCCAAGGCCGTAGCAGTAGCGGTTCTTTATTGTATCCAAACGACCCGCGGTTTTTACCTCAATGCCAAGAGCTTGAAAAGGAACAGTTATCAATGTTAAACGTCTTGAATGACGTGGGTATGGGGTCAATATTCGAACCTGGAACCACTTGGGTCCCATCATAACCACGAGTCTGCAGCAACGGGTATATTATTAATAGTAAACTAGAATTTCATCGGTATAATGTCAACAAGACGCCATTTTCCTACTCGAAAAGACACATCATCCTTGATAAGGATTCGCTTGCATTAGAGATGCAATGCAAGTATGGAACCTCTTTCTCTCCCTACGTGTACGCTTCAAGAATCACGTAACAATCGTGTATATTCTACATATACAGGTACCTAGGCTTAAGTATGAACATGTATGACGCGCACCTCAAACTAGGAATGTACAATGTACAATGTACAAAAGGAATTGATCAATGCTTATTTCGGCCGGAATCTTTTACTTTACTGGAGTGAAATTTTGCATTCAGATAATTCACAGAATTCATTGAATTATTATAGTTCTTATCTTTCTTGATTGATTATTGTCACCTGCAATGTACAGCTTGTTACGGTATCCCCTTCAACATTCCTTTACTTTGGATATGTAACAATGTGAATTTCTATTGATTTTGAAACTTTGCTCGAGGGGGGATTCTGAAATGTTGTTTTTGTACTTTTTGTGTGCGTCAGTACCTTTATTGCTTAGATCTCAAGTATACCTGTGCATTTATAACGGACACACCATCATATGCGTGGAGTTGTTTTCAATTAGACTGATGCCTGATATCATGCTATAATTGTTTCCTTGATCTAAAGCACGTAATATAAACTACATGTAGTCAAATGTCGTCTTACACGATGTAAATGAAAATCGCATGACCTTTTCTCGATCTACATGTACATGCAAACTACATATATGTAAGTTAATGAAAATTAATTTTGTTTCGTTTCGTTCCATTCTTATAAAGACGTCACCAGCTGTAGATGATGCGCTACAAATCTACACGCGTGCATGTTGCTTAGGGTCGCAGCAGTGAGGGTTCTTTATCGTGTCAATGTCCCGAGTGAGGCAGTACTTTTCATCCAACATTCCCGCGACTCTGACTTCTTAACGTCCCGCGTGTGGTGACGAAGCTGTCGCTCCCTATCATTACATCATACACGAACATGTAGTAATGCCGCAGCTGAAGTACAAACAAAGCTCGAACTCACATCCTCCCTGACACAACATGGGCGCCTTAACCACGGAGACAACGCTATCGTATCTCCAGAAATACTTCGCAATCTTTGCGAAGTACATTCTAGGTAAAAACAGTTAGCATTAGGAATGTACATGTACATGAAATACATACCTGAATACGTCACTGTGGAAGTGACAGTCCCGGGATGAATGTAATACATACCTGAGGACGTCACTGTGGAACTGACAATCCCGGGTTGGATAACTGTTCCTGATGTTTTCTTTTTGCATACGCAAATACAGAGAACAGCAATTAAGACACACAGCAGGATGAATCCGACAATTCCTCCGACCACGGCTCCGATTATTGTTCCAACAGATCTAAAACGTATATGCTTAAATACAATATTCTGAAATTTAAAACAAAGTATGATGTACAGTATTAGTGACAATATTCAATCTAGAATTGTAAGAAAAAAATCAATCCTTGCAGGACTTGGGACTCATGATCTACAGATCGACATTCTTACGCCTTTCTTTCAAAGCTCTATTTATTCTACAACGATTAATAACCAAGCTCGACAACGTAAATTTGTGCTTCTTGTCGGCTCGAATATTGACATGAATGGGTCATTGGTGTGGGAGGAGACGAGAGTACACGAAGGAAACCCATGAGTCCGAATGGGTGACCATATTTACCCTCTCATACACAACCACTGCCGAACCTCTCACACACAACCACTGAACAAACAACCACTGCCGATCCTCTCAAACACAGCCACTGCCGAACCTCTCACACACAGCCACTGCCGAACCTCTCACACACAACCACGGCCGATCCTCTAACAAACAACCACTGCCGAACCTCTCACACACAACCACTGCCGATCCCGAGTATCGAATTCAGTGAGAAGTATAAGTGCATTAATCATTACGCTATTCGGACATCAACAAGCCGTACGTATGGTGTCCAGATAGGGCCATGTGCAAAAGCGTAATAGCGCGTTTCTTCAAATGCGCTATCACGCTAACAAACAATATACCGTCGCGCTATCACAAAACACGCCGTCGCGCTAATACACAACACGCCGTCGCAGTGTCACGCTAACAATCCGTCGCGCTACCAAGCTAACACACAACACGCCGTAACGCCATCACGCTAGTTTACACAACACGCCGTCGCGCTATCACAAAACACGCCGTCGCGCTAATACACAACACGCCGTCGAGCTGTCACGCCAACACGCCATTTTGCTATCACGTTAATATAAAACAAGTCGTCGCGCTGTCACGCTAACACAAAACACGCCGTCGTGCTGTCACACTAACACACAACATGCCGTCGCGATTTTGCACATTCAATCGCGTTTGATTGTGTATTAGCGCAATAACGCGACAGCGTGTTAGCTTGACAGCACTACAGCGTGTTGTGTGTTAAGCGTGATAGAGCATCGGCGTGTTTGCGTAACAACGCAACGGCGTGTTGTGTATTATCGTGATAGCGCGACGGCGTGTTTTGTGTCAGCGTGATAGCACGAAAGCGTTTTGTGTGTTAGAGTGATAGCGCGACGGCGTGTTTGCGTGACAGCGCAATGGTGTGTTGTGCATTAGCGTGAATGCGCGACGGTGTGTTTTGTGTTAGAGTGATATCGCGACGGCGTATTGTGTGTTAGCGTGATAGCGCGACGGCATGTTTTATGTTAGCATGATAGCACAATGGCGTCTTAGCGTGACAGGGCGTGTTGTGTGTCAGCGTGAAACGCACTATTACGGACACCGTACGAACGCCTTAATCTGCTGAGTCAACCTTTGAGGCTATGAAATAGATAGAACTACGGAATAAATAACTGATGTTGGAAATCAGTCATAATCAACGTTATAGTGTTCACGTAATTATTAAAAGTGTTTAGATATTGGGACTGCAGTGTAGCACTCCATAGTGAATACCACTAGACCTATGTTGTAGACATGGGTCAATGTAATGTTGCCACTGCTCCACTGTTTTCACAGCCGGTCAGGCTCCGGCATGTGCTCCATAAGAGACAGTGTAACGGGATCCAGAATACTTAATCTAAGTTTAACTCGCTTTTTCACAAACTATGCTTTTATAAAAGTGATTTAAATCAAAGAAGAGCTCGTCGCTTGAGGTTATTATCCCCGAAACCAAATCTCTTCTCAAAACTTACCTAAGCATTATAGGTATGTAAGTATTGTACAGTCGATTCTAATTGTGCTCAACAACGGCCGTTTTTGCAGTTGAATTCATAAATCCAGTTACTTATTACGTCACACTACATTCTAATTGCCAAAAAAAAGGAAAGGTAATTACAATGCTTTTCAGTACTATTTGCACTGCTTACAGATGTTCTATTGATCACTGTTAGACAATTTAATTATACTCAATCTGATAGCAGAAGACTGCTTATCATCGATTTGAATCCTATGTCCACAAATTCTCTCCGTTAAGAACATGATTTGTTTTTATTTGAAAAGTGTTTACTACTTCGTTAAATAACTCTTTTTGGAAGAAGAAGTTGTATATTGTATAAACAAAAAATGTGTGTTAGAAAGCTGGGTTTGAAAACTCATATTAGTTAACTGTGCTGTCCGCCGATTGTTTTCTAGACGGAATATTCGTTTAAAGTTCCATACTTGCACAGTTTAGTGATTAAGAAAATAACCTGCATTCACAACATACATTCATGTACCGATGGCTTTAGAAAAGCAAACGGATCATAAATCCTAAATTCAACAAAAATATAGAATTAGAAATAAACATATTGATCTACAGAGATAATTGTAAAGTTAAATTAGAAGTAAGAAATCATAAATAGAATGCTGTAGTTGAACATTGGAAGATTGTTAATCTCCATGGCTTCTATAACAATCTGAGAGTTACGAACGCCGATAGCTTTATTCGTTATGGTCATATGCGACGTTTTACAACTCTTTTTAATCTCCTCGATATGAAGAGTTGTTATATGATTTCCGAAATAGGTTTAAACTGTATATTGCAGAAATGATATGATAATTATACCTCGCATATCAACCTGGTTACCTCAGTGGTTAATAATGCAAGTGTCAAGGGTTCAATTTCTGATTGATTCGAAGATTTTTCTCAATCTAAGTAAAATCATATCTTCTTTGACTGTTACACTGGAGAAGGATCTGACAGGTCATGTTATTGACCCCGATCTCGTGAATAATTTTATAAATATTCGACCAATAACAATAGCTTGGCTAAGAATCACGGACCAATCAGGAATCGATTTACAGAAGCTTATATAGATTGTAAGTTCACAAAAATGACGTTGACCCATCAATTTGTTTTTACAAATTCCAAATATCAGCGTTAAAGGAAGAATAACGTAAGATCTTGGATATCATACAGCCGTAATCATTAATATATATGTTCTAACATCGCTCATGCCCGCCGCCATCTTTGATTATTCTCCCGTGCTTCTCGGTAGTTATTGACATGCGTATGATAAGTACCTGTATGTTCCGATATAACAGGTAAACGTTCATATTACTGAAAGCTGCCATTTGATAGGTCAAGTGTGAAAGGTGAAATAACACGACCTCAGACGCAATGCTGTCAGATCCTTCTCCAGTGTTATTTTAAATAGATTGAAATTTTTCTCCACACCTTTGCTACAACAACTTAGTAATGCCCATATGTACAATGCATATTAAGAGTAATTTTGAACTTTTACTTGCCGCAACTAGTAACGATCAAAATAAACTACCCAAATAAATAACCCCAATGTCACGAACAGTTTGCATTATAGAGAAAAGTCGCAAATGGCCTTAAGTTGCACATTGCTTACATATCGTCATAGTAACAGTAATAGTAACTGTAGCTGTAGGAATAGTCGTAATAACAATAACTGTCTGCGGCACCTAGTAAATGCAAAGCAAAATACATCATCCTGAAAGCCGACAAAAGTATGATGGAAAGATGCAAACATTATAGCAAATATGCACGAAAAAAACTTGTAAACTTATACTACATGTACATATTGAATATTGAAACTTTTCCGAATACCATGTATCAAACGATAAAAATTCAAGTTTACCTAAAATGATAAGAAGTATGATTGCAAAGTCAGAGTAATTACTAAAAAGAAAATGTAATCAAGGAGTGAAAAATGTCTACAATAACATGTAGGCACAGTTGTAGGTAGAGAGGAAATATACAATTTCAATTAGCACAGCAGTATCAAATAATTTTCGTACAAAGACAAAGAGTGAAAGCAGAGAGCAAGTGAACAGTTTCCAAAGAAACCTGAGCGACGAATACAACCAATCAAAATATATCAAAAAGGTATATGAAAACACTTTCCTGAGGTGGATGAATTATACATTGAGTTATAAAGATCTAGTTTGCCAATACAACCTATCATTGGGTCAAATGCTGTTAGACTTGTTTCATACCGACTGTTAGGTCGTTCTTTGCACACAGATTTTAACTACAGATAACTCCGTTGACCTGATCAATATATAGGGCTCATGGCGGGTATGCCCGGTCTACAGGGGATGCTTACTCCTCCTAGGAATCTGATCCCACCTCTGGTCTATTCAGGTGTCCGTGTTTGCCCAACTCTATTTTGTGTTGCTTATAGGAGTTATGAGATTGATCACTGTCACTTATCTACACCTTTCATTGAAGACCCAATATTAGTTATCGATTAAAGAAACTACTAGAGACTGTGCAACACGTTCGACGCGACAGAAGTCTACGTAGTCAACATGATAATAAATTAATGTATCGACGACCCATCACTGCCATGTAGGTTAATAACATAGCAGGGACATCGAAAATACATTCGTAAGATTTGATTTTTTTCAGGGGGGGGGGGGTTCCGGCAAAAACGACACAATGTGTTGCCAGCATGAATGTACTTAGCACACTCTATTTAAAACAATAATCAATATCAAGCATGCAAATCATTCATGCCCTCCTTTGTGAAATTTCAGATTTTATGTATCATATTTATTTTTTCAGATTTTAATTTTTTTTATTTTTTTTTTTTGAATTTGACAATATTTTATTATCACACAACAACAACAATATGAAAGAATATACATGTACGTACAATAATAGCAAAGTGATTGTTCTGATATTTCATTTGATACAGTATATATATTCATAAGAAAATTCGAACTATCATGCATATTATATAGATTACAAAGAAAAAGTTATATATTGATGGACATAAACATTATGATATCGATAGGCAGAACATATACATGTATAAAGAATAAAAAATAGATACACACGTATATTTCTGAATGCTGTCGTTCAGGGGTAACGCCTCACGAAGAATACAGTCCATTCACAACCCCCAGGGCAGTACTACAGGAGGACAGGTCTCCTCCTTTTAGTTGAAAGAAAAACATTTATAAGCATATTGACAATTCATAAAACAGTTTCACATTTAATCTAATTTCTTATAAATTTCGTAGTAATATAAAATATTGCTTTTTACGTACATTTTAATTTCCATATCTGTCTCTGGTCTCTGGTTAAATCTTATAAGGAAAGCAATATTAGACAACAAAAGATTGAGAAGCTGTATGTTTCGGTTTTCGACGAAAAAAAACCCATTAACAATATGTTTCCACTGAATGTTTAAATGGCATATATTTCGCGCGACTTCCCTTATTTGTTTAACATTTTTACAGAATCAGACAAGGATGTCCAGTTTCAGCAATAATTTTTCTTTTTGTTTTAGAAATAATGTCACTAAAATTAAGTCCGCTGAAAATACAAAAGGTTTTACAAACGACAATATGGGCACCGAAATAAATCTTCTACAGCATGCAGGTGATGCGTCACTGCCATTATTAGATATAAATTCTATGGAAAGCGCGATAGACTAGACTGGCTTCAGGAATACAATCAAGCATGAAGAAAACAGACGGGATTTTACTTGGAACCCTTAAAAATAGATATGAAACTATGTGCGATGTTAAAATCACAAATGACCCAGTCCGATGTCTTGGAATATATATAGGTCATGATATTGAAAAATGCTATGAGAAACATTGGAAAGATAAGGTTAAGACATTGGGAAGAAAAATTAACGTGTGGAAAAACAGAAAACTTACTCTCTTTGGAAAATGTACTATAGGAGTTTTACGAAGAGGCTTACTTTTAAAAATTTTACAGTTTAAAGGGGCCAACTCCAAATATGAAAAATTTGGAAGTGGTGTTTGCAAAATTGAAAGACTTTACCGCATTCAGTTGTTCTATACATTGCTTAACGTTCCACTCGATAATTTTTCACTCAGCTCAGTAAAACTCTCCACATTTAGAAGTGAGAATCACGGGTCTTTCAGGTATAACCTTAAAAACAGAGGCCCCGCCCGTGCAGCGGCATGCATTGGCACGATAAAGAACCCTCACTACTACTGCGTTGGGCGCTAAACATAGGCCGGATCCAGAATTTTTTTCCTGGGGGAGTCGAACCTTTTCACAAAATCGAACCCGTGATATAACTCATTTTTCTTATAAATCGTTATATTGTAATTTTTTTTTATCTTTGTACATTCCGGGGGTGTGTGTGTCCGTACCCCTCACCCCTTCTATATCCGCGCAGGGGTCTACATTTGTGGTACTTCACCTACAGATGATGCCCTCTCAATATGAGTGAAAAATCCAGGAAGGCAAGTAAAAGCAACCGATTAATCATGTGGAGACGTCTCTATTGCTGGTGAAGGGCTGCAAAATGTACGCATATGCTCCGCGCTTACGGCCTTTGAGCAGGGATGGATCTTTATTATGCCATATCTGTTGTGACACGGGACCTCAGGTTTTCCGGTCTTCTCGGAAAGATCGACCTATTTATTCGTCTCTTAAAACAAGCAAGGGGTATTGCAGAGGACGTATTCTAACCCGAATATCCACGGGGTATGGCATTTCTAAAGGACAAGCACATGTCAAATGTTTATATCGATAATGTATAGATTATACTAGTATACTAAGAGTAATCGATTTTCATGCGGGCGAATTTTTATGAGTCATTACCACAAACATTGTTGATTCTACTGTGTATATTGATATACATGTATACAATTGCACATCATTTATTGGTTGTCTTTACATTTAAACCTAGATATTCAATACGAAAGAGAGGGAAACAAGGACTTTTTTTTTCAAAATGAGAGGGAGGGGCTATGAAAAAATATATCTCGACAAGCCTATCCCTCGACTTTTTGGTCTAGTATAGAGCTGCCGTTCAAAAGTGTGTGTGTGGATGAGTAGGGGTTGCTTTGTTCCTTGCGGAGCCAGAATCATAAGATGTGAGGTATAGAGAACATTTAAGCGTTCTGGGCTGATGACACATTATTTAGAAATGGCAGGATAACTTGAGGTCGTCTGCTTACAATGAGTGCGCTGTGGTACACATATGATATACAGTAAAGCTTAAAAACACTCTTTTTATGACAATTTTCTGGGTCCCTTCATGTATTTCACAGCTCGTCATTCGCAGTTAATAAATTACATGTACATTTGAATATCGATAAATTTAGCTTAATGAAATATTAAAACGAGTAGTGCATTGTGAAAGTTTCGAACAAATGTAGAAAGAATAAGAGTTGCTAAAGAGTTTTCAATACTCTTGTAATAAACATAATTGTCGGTTTTGGTGTTTTACTAAAGCAGTCTTTACATTCATTTTGGTCCAATTTCTGTAGTTGAAGTTGACCCTTTTAAATTGTAAAAATCAGCCGTCGATTGTAAAAGTAAGCCTCGTAAAACTCCATTATAAATACATTAGCACTTACTCAATTATATTATAGTGCCACGACTCTAAATTACCCATCGGAAGAAACTTTGAAGAATATTCAAATCTTGATTTTTAATTTTCTATGGGGGAAACGCGATAGAATTAAAAGAAACACAGTAATTGGAAATATCGTTGATGGTGGAGTCGGGATTATCGATGTGGAAACTAAATTCAAATCGTTAAAAGCGTGGATAAAGCGCTTATCCCAAGATAATTCTACAATAAAAAAAATTTTCGAATCATGTATAAGTAAAAAATCAATAGATTTAATCTATCTCTTGAAAACTAGCAATACAAATATATGTGATCTTAAAAATGCTTTTAAAAACTACCAACTTTTTTTGTGAAGTTTAGTGTGCGTTTAGTGAATGCAAACTTAAAGGAAAAATATATGCATCAGCAGACAAGGCTCTATCACAACCTATCTGGCTAAATGAAAATTTCCAAATAAAAAAACATTCTTTATTTTAACCTCATTGGGCAAAAGGGGGGATTCTGTACGTAAACAATCTATTTGACCAAGAGGGAAACAAGTTTATCAATATAACGAATAATGACAAATTTTTATTGAGCAACAATGAAAAAAGTATCTTTAGATAAAGTTAGTTGTAAAACGTTATATAAGATATTCATTTCTAAAAAAATTCATTAAGCCCTATTTTGAGAAAACTTTGACAAAACTTTTTAATTACTTCAAAGAACACAGAAAATCAATTTATGCATCAAAAATAATAAAATGCAGATACAAACAACTTGCTGAATTCAATTTAAAACTTCTACATAATTTATTAAACAATAATAAATTTGTGAGCATCTGGAATAAAAACGTATCAAATTTATGCAATATCTGAAAATTGACGGAAGATATACAACACTTACTATTTGTTTGTAAAAATGTTAAACAGATTTTCATTCCCCCCCTCCCTTGTTTTGGCATATATTTAGGCTAGATACTGTTATCTGCATAGAGGTGCAAATTATATTTGACTTTATATTACGTAGTATCAGCAAAATGTGTGAAATAAAGACTGGTATACATTAGATGTTTTACCCGCTGAATCGACTTTAAAATTTCTGTTGATATTGGAAATGCATCATGAAAAAAAAATGGATAGTAATTAGGCCTACACTTTGTAAATAATCGTGGTTACTTCATGAGATTAAAGAACTAGTTCATTTATAATGAAAGGATAATTATAATTATAGATGAAAGGAATGATGCCCAAGAGAGGGTTTATAAACGCCCAATTTGAAACCAGATCCTAGAGAGACGACACTCATTAAACACACCCTTGAAAAGGAAATGTTCCCGGAGTGAGTTTTCTTTTGACGAGAAATATTAAAAAATGGCATGGGGTTTATAATCTGTTTTTTTTTTTCTTTTCGAAAGGTGGTTAACTTTAAAACGGTGTTATTTTGGTGCTAACTTCTCTGTTAAAGTTAACTATGAGATTAACTGTTTTTCAAAATTAAGCAAGTTTGCGTTAACAGTGTTAACACTGCTAATTTTAATCCACCTCCAGTAACTATGTTAAGTCGCAAATGTATCTCTCTATGATGTGTCCTTACAAGGCCTCAACATTTAGTGACTGGTACAATCTGGATCTATAGCTTGATTTTCAGGAAATGATAGACTTAATCTCCTGTTCTTGTATGTTTACATATTGTTTTTGTTATTCTATGTTCTACTTGATAACATTTATCACTGGGTATGGATGAAAAGCAAATTGTTTAGGGCCTCAATCTTTTCAAGTCCGAAAAGGTAAAACTAATGTTACCATTGTGGTCAGTATAATGAATGGGTGGTATTTCACTTGTTGGTATTGAAAGAAAAATCTTTAAGTGATTCCCAGTTTAGTTTGTTATCACTTCAGGTGAAAATTAATATTGTCATGATAATTAGGAATTGCACCCCCCCCCCCCCTATTGTTAACATTGTTCCTTATTTCTAAAAGACAATCCAATCATAGTCTCTCTTTGCTATTCGTGGTTTTTCTTAATCCGCTGCGATGGTGCACATCTTTTATTCTCTTTTTATAAATGAGAATTCATCCCCAGTTTGTCGTTAAGTCTTATAGTCACAGGGTTTTCTTGTTTAGATTGATCTATATGTATGACCGACATAATTTTTTCTGTAAAGTTTAGTCTTGCATTTTCTATGTTTTCAGTATTTTCGACAATGCATTGCCTGTCGCCTTGTTGAATGCGTTTAAGAGTTCTAAATCGACTTCCTTGTAATCTTGTAATTTCATACTTCACTTTTGTTGTTTCCGCATTGGAGTTATATTGAATGGATACGTAGGTACATGTAGCTATATGATAAATTAATTGTAGGCCTACAACAAACAACATCATGGACAGGTATTTTTCCACTTATGATTATCGGATCTATAAACGGGTTTATATTTCTGGTGCTCGTCGTGGATTGTTGCATTTAATATCAGTTAGACGACAGCTGTCCATGCTTGTGAGTACATGTGTCTCATGCACTGTACCTGGATTTCTATAATCATAAGAACAGGGCCTTTTACACGTAGATAATGCGCATTGCCTTATCAGCTCAGATAGGTGGTAAGTATAAGAATAGTAGTTATAATGTAGACGAAATGTTATGATATTCCTTGTTTCGACCGCCCAGTTCTAATTCCCCAGACAGTTTGTTAAAATGACATTTTGATGAAATATCTGAACTACTAATCAGTATGAAAAGTTATATATTTTAACACAAAAGGCCGACGTGACACACTACATATCCTTTCAGTTTAGATCAAACATGTTGAGAACTGCATGAACAAGCATGTGCAGATGCCATTTAAGATAACGTGAATAGTTGTATTTGTTTTTGAAAGTTCCAGTCTTCACGTAAGTATCTTATTTTTCACCTGTGGGCTTATCTCTCCATTTCCTTGTTTTACGTCGTAGAATTTTAATTACTTATTACACAAATCTTCCATTAGATAATATATGTAACAGGAAATACTGTTGACAATTTCGTTATTATCAGGGGCGAATGCAGGATTTCAATTGGGGGGGGGGGAGTGTGAACAAATCCCCAAAGGCGAGAGGTCTAGTGGCCACATGTGGGCCCCAGTTAATTAATGAAGGACAAAGCCCTGATTGGGGTCCCAGGGGCGTAACCCTGGAAGCTGTCGAATTGCAAAGTATTTTGATTGCAAAATCTAGTATATAATGAATTGCATATGAAAATGTACATTGGACTTGGAAATTGTACATAAATTCAAGTGTATATTTTTGTTATATCTAAGTAACTTCATTTGAGAGCTATGCACATTGACCTAGGTCTGTATGCTGAAACTCTCAGAATGGCAAGTTGAAGACAGCCTGGTCAAGGCTACACCATATAACTCCTTTATCTATCATGAAGTACATTCTGATATAAATATACAATACCCGCTGTAAAATGGCCGAGATATTGCCATAACAGTGTAAAACTGTATAATGAATCAATCATTTTAAAATTACAAATGATTTAAAGATACCAAAGGCCCTCCTATACCCAAGTTTGTTTGATGCCCGACACAGTATAATTTCTAACCAACAGTTTGAGCGTCCAGATCATGCATTTAGATAGAAAAAGATAAATCATTTATTTAATATAACATTTACTTTTGCTATACCACCCCTAGTAGAGGGTAGGAACTAGCACAAGTATTAAAGGACACAACGCATGTTTCTAAACGTTTTCATTTTTCAGCAAAATTAACTCTTTTTATGCCTAAAACTACTTTAAATGTGTTTTAAATGAAATATTTTGCGTAGTTTTCGAGTTTAAAAGCGATGAAATTAAAATCTTGCGATATGCATATTTTTTCCCCTCCAAGTTTTGAAGTGACGTAGTCAACCCCATAGTCAGCGTTCAATTGAAGATGGTTATTCGCCGATTTACTACGATTTTCATTTTACTAATTTTCTTGAATATTTACGAATCTTGTAGCTGATCTCCCACGAGATAATTAAAGACAATTTCATTATACTGATATCTGATATGGATATTATCGCAGTAAATGTTCAAAATGGGGTAGAAAATTTTCGATTTATGATTTGCTTACTGTTTATCCATGCGCTCTGAAAATAGGGATCATGGATGTAATGTAATGACCCCCTCCCCCAAAGATGTTTTCGAACTCAGAAATAAACTTAATAAACTTATGTCAGGGAAATGTCATGTGTTTAGAATCGTAGTACGCAACATAAATCGCTGACTGTTTGATAAATGTTTCGAAGTTATCGTCATTTATCGATTATTCCATTACCAAAAAATAAACAAAAACTAGATTGGATATCTGCTGAGGTCATATGAATGATCCGTAAAATATTAAGTTGACCAATTTGAAGTAGGTCGATATAGGGTATATCAGTTGCATATAGACGTTTCTTATCTATTACATAATGCCTGCATATATTGTTCAAAGCGACAATTTGCTGAGCTTGCTTTTAATTCAAAACTTTGGGAACAAGACTTTATGAAGAATATAAAAAAAAGGTCAGTGAAAAAATTATCGACCCTTTCGGAATTGGATTGTTTAAAACATGCTAACATTTTATTATTTCTTTATTATTACTTTTTGTTTTTTTAATTTCATGATCCCTAGTGTAGATGTTTTAACTCCAGGGAGGGACCA
The DNA here is from genome assembly GCF_947568905.1 of Ostrea edulis. Lineage (NCBI taxonomy): Eukaryota > Metazoa > Mollusca > Bivalvia > Ostreida > Ostreidae > Ostrea > Ostrea edulis. The sequence goes on along the minus strand of NC_079170.1, from coordinate 19,175,748 downwards.
AACTTGACGTACATAGTTACTATACAATATCTTTATAACTTCTTTAATAATGCTATCGATACTAGATAGAAACTGAATAGATGTTTATAAGAACAGAGGTCTCTTAAACAGTGTTTACATTTCAAGGAGTAGAAGTTTTGGTACCAGGATGGGACCAAAATCATCATAGTGATTAAATTTGTGCGATAATATTTTTAACTTCTATATAACTAATTTCAGGATATCCGCTCCTCCGAGGTTGTTACGGCACGTTTGGTCGTCTTAGCACGTTCGGTCGCTGATGACCATTCGTGCCGCACGTATTGTCGCCCGCCGACCGAATGTGCCGTGAGGGTGGACACGAATGGTCGTCAATTTTAGGCCATACCCGAGCACGAATGGTCGCCACCCAATCCCCCCTGTCCCAAACTCCAACCTTTTTCATGTGTGTCTGTGTTTTCGTTCATGCGTGTCTGTGTGTATTTGTGTGACGGTGTGAGTGTGTGTGCGCGTGTATGTGTGCATGTATGTGTGTATACATGCATGTTGGTGTATATTTGTGCGTGCGTGCGTATGTGTGTGTATTCATGTGTTATAAAGTTTGTTTTGCATTACACACGCATATACGTGCACACATTTGTGACACAACTAAAGTACGAGATAAAGACAACATAAACTCCGGGCATTTCTGGATGGAATTTGATATAAATTTATTTTGAAAACACACGGGTCGCAACATTTTAGTAACACAATACTCTTACATATCTAGCTGCAATAATGTAGCCATCTCCGATTTTATTTGGAAGGGGGGGGGGGTAGGGCTACAACTCCTTAAGATCTTCGTAATGGTGCAAATGCGGGAGACATTTACATGTACTACCGCAACATTTTCGACCATCCTAAACATTTGCTGACTTTCTTTTCGTAAATGAAATGATATTTTATGTTTCTTAGTCAATATAAAAATTTACAACCTGCAACTTACGATTTGTGAGACTCTATTTTAACGTTTTCAACAATTTCGATATATTCCAATTTCTCGATTCATATTTGTGCGCCATGTTTGATGTACTGAAGTTTTAACTTTCGATTGTCAAGTTATCTGCATATGTCATATAAGATAATATTTACATTAATGGACAAGTACGAAGAAAAAGCTATTTCGTCGGTATTAAAAAAGGTTTTAATTAGATTTAATATCAAGTAAAAAACGAACAACAGAGTGTAAATGTTTTCTGCAACCATATGGTTTTCCTTTCTTTGTCTGTTTAAGTTTTTCAGTAAATCCACCTACGAGATCTCACGATAACAAGCATGGCGGAACAGACGAAGAATTTCGCATGCTGTACATGATGTTTAATGAAAAATACCTTTTTTAGACATGCCCAAGCACAAAGTTGGTACTCCTTTTGATGTAAACAACATTTGGGACTAATACACGGAGCTTATTATCGGTTTTACATAAAATCATTTTTGCTCTATTACGAAGATCCTATGGAATTGTAACCCTATCCAGAAAACGTCAGAATAAAAAAAAAATCGGATAGGGCTACATTATTGCAGCTATTACATACCATCAATATGACACGCCGTTTTATTATTATTATTATTATTTTGTGTGTGTTTTAATCTTTTTATTTTATACATTTATTCCTCTTAAAAGATATCTCATGAATGTTATAAGACATCTTATAAAAGATATAAAACATCTTAATATGATTTTTTTTCTTTATAGGATATCTCATTTAATATATGAGATATCTGATATATTATATAATATATATCATAAACTTTATACGATGTCTTATTATAACGTTTTTGATTTAAGATATTTCATAACCTCTTATAAGATATTTTATAACTTTTATAAGGTATCTTATAAAAGAGATTTTATAAGATCTATCATATCTTATAAGATATCTTATAAAACATATAAGATAGCTTGTATCTTGGACCGCCCCATTTAGTCTCCTCTTACGACAAGCAAGGGGTACTTAGGATCTATGTTAATCAGGATCCCCATGGGACATTTAAAAAGATACAATCAAAACATTTGGATTATTTTGTTTATTTTTAATTCCAGACAATTTTGAAATGAGGCGCAGTGTGATAGTGGTGTTTTTGTTCTACCTTACGCAAACGATTAACACCGAACAAGTACAGGTAATCACGTTTTTGTATTTGTGTAGTTTTTATATTTTACATCTATAAACAAATAGGTTCATAAAAACATGTTTTTTTTCATATGAAAAGGAAGATAGAGAAAATGGCATATACAGCAAGTTTCTCACATTCTCTCCACAATGATCAGTAAATTTACTGAAAAATACAAAATAAACACGAAGACTTTTAGTAACACTTTAGCGCTTCCATTTCCAATCTTCAAAAATTGAAGCTTTACAAAACATCTTCGTGGTTTGTTTTCTAAACACACACAGACCCCCACCAACATTCATGATTAACATGGAAAAATAGAAAACTGATCATTTCTGTACCTCACTAGCAATCGCAGGTTGGATTGTGAAGGAATCTTGATTATGACGAATCACGTCTTTAGATATTCATAATCATTACACATTTATTTACATGTGATTGATATGTGATTCATATTTCTTCCTCAACTAACTTGTAAGATTTTAAATATTTGCACAAAACTTTGTTTTGTCATGGGTAGAACTATAGCTCTTTCGGATATTCCTTCCCGGTGAATTACGCAGAGAAATGTCCACGGACTGCAGAAGAGTGGGACAACTCTTCACGACGATTGAACTGTAGCAAAACGCATGTATATCATTGTGCTCCTGACAAGAATCTCTCATCTCTTATCGAATTCTGTTATCCAAGTAAAGGATATATGTTTCAAAAAGGTAATCAGGAATATAGAGTGGTAATGAAATCAACGAAAATGTAGAAACATTATTGTAATTTTCTCTGCTATTTCTTTAAGACAGAAATGTTTTTGTATTCAACAATTTTGAAATAGAAAACCCATATAAAAAAAAATACTTACAGCCTTTCGCAGCTCAGATTTGTTACTGAATAATCATTGAAGTATCTGATGAAATAACAAAACAGTTGCAGTGAATATGTATTGATGTGTTTCATATCGATTGTTAGGCCGTTCTTGACATAATGATTTTGACTAAGGATAACTCCATTTACCTGATAAAGATATTTTTCACGTTAAGAATTCTCTGAAATTATAAATTCTAGATAAAGTATTTGCTGTTGATATATTTTGGAGGAAATTGTCTAGAACTGGCTGACGTTGGAATCCTAAACCATGTCAAATGTGGACACTTTTCATTTGGCTGTCCAGACAAAGATTTCTCTGGCAACGAAATCTATAAATGTAAGAACTTGGCTACGAAATAATCAAGTTTTAAAATAAAGAAAAATAAAAATAAATTAAATAAAATAAAATTGGAATATGATATTTCTTGCTACAGTTCCAAGCTGTTTGTCCATCGCTGCCAACTGTTTTACAGCAGATGTTGAATGTCTTAACAAAAAGTGTTTGAAACAAGGGTAAGGCTGTTTTTAAATATAAAAAATTGTCGTGTTGAAATTTTTTAAAACTATTTTGATAGTTAAAGTTTGCATATTTATTTGGTATATTCAGGAATGTAATCCTATTAGAATATGAACGGATTGTGTCGCGCGCTGAAATTGGTTGGTTCATAGAGGAAAATGCGATTTGTAATATGAATATATTGACTATGAACGGATTATGAACGCGACTGAGAGAACGTAATGGTTGAAAAGATAGAACATCTGTTACAAAGATCTTGCAAGTGACACCTTTGGATTAACATTGTAAACTTATGTGGATTATCATCCCAATCTTGCGGTCTCCTACCTCTAAAATACAGTACTTCTTGCGCGATTCACAGAATTTGCCTTAAATCCAAACCCGTTCATACTGACCACGAACAGCTCAAAAGTGATGTTCATTTCTTAAATAAAATACATTAAGATAATACTTCTCATTACCAACTCGTTAGAGTTATCACGCTTTGATGACTCTTGTGCGTCAGTGGTAAGAAAATGCACAAGTCTCGCGAGCAAGTGTGAAATTACTGGGACATAAACGAAACGGTCATAGCACCCCCACCCCTTTTAAGAGTTAAAATATATGGTGTAATTTTAAATAAAATAACCATTGGTCAAACTACATTTTTCAAATATTCTAACACAATCTTAATATGTTGTACGGTGTTACCGTTGAAGAGTGCGAATCCCATTACTTCTTGCAACACGACTTATAGGCATTTTATCCGCCTCTTCATTTAACGCGGGAAATATAACGCGGTGGATGTAAACAGTTACACTGTGACGTCATATTAGCTGCAACGTTTTTCTTCTTCTCTCAAACCAAGCAAATACAAAATGTTTGAAGCTATAAGAAAGCTTGTCTGAAATTTAAAAACGTTTATGGTACTTTCTAAACAATCTAATTATTTTAATTACGGATTTGTCAATGAAATATACCGCAGTGACGGCGACGTTTTTCCGGAAGCATTATGGGTAATACTCATCTTTTTTCAGCTGAAGAAGAGCAAATCACGTGACTCATATGTGTAATCATTGGAGCGAGCTCTTCGCGTTGCTTCGCTCGCTATTAAAATGCTACATGTTTTTAAAATCCACCACACCTATTTTAAAAATTCCAAACAATGATCTTCTCTGTCCTAAATCCATCAATATTTTGTAATTTTCAATATAGCTTAAATACAGTTTGGAAACGCATTAGTTGTGTTAATTAGTGTGATAAACGTCTTAAAAACTGCAGTTTGGCATATATAATATGTATACGGTGTAACCGTTGGACCGAGCGAAGCATGTACGTAACTCCGTGTACCGAGTGGTAATCATAATTCCGTTAAGTAAGGTAGATTAATATTCAGTTATAAATATATATTTTGAATGAAACTTCCTTGCGCTAAACACCCAGTAACATCTCAATTAAAGGAGTGTATATGGGGACAACAGTTTTACATGATCCGCCTATTCATTGAACGCGGGAAATAAAAAGCAAGGCGACGTAAACTGTACATTGTGACGTCACATTTAGTCTTGACGTTTTTCTCTTTTTCAAAGCAAACATTTATAAACAACAATAATACATTCCGTATGCAATGAAAAGGGCCGTTAAAACCAAACAAAATTAACCAATAAATTCAAAATGGTAAAAAGGTGACCGTAATTTTATCGTATATTCTTATTCAAAGAAACTCATGAACTCGTTCATCTATTTAGTCGTATTACGGTTTTATATGTATGTATTTGCTAAAATATGTTACAATGATTATTATACTATTCATTTTGAACAAACTGCGTGTATAAATTACGAATTGCACGTTAGAGTTTTCTATTATTGGCATTCAAAATAAAACACGAATAACTGTTGAAACAGGTAATGAAAAAATAAATGGCGGCGCCCATATGGTTCACGAAAATTTCAGTGAACGTATATAGAGATTATCTCTTTTTCTTTTGCTGATTTTGACTTTTTTCTTTTACATACTTGTTACCTTTAGAACCTTGCTTCGCGGACGTGCCTTTGGCCCGTCCGAGCTTCGCTCGGTATAACTTGTTCTAAAATATGGAAATTGAGGGGGGAGGTGTTCGTGTACGATTACCAAGTCCATGTAATATGAACCTGTCCTAATCGTATGATAAAATAGAATGTCTTCATAGTCTGACATAATAACTTTAAAAACATATTAATCACATTAATTACAAGAAAAGTTCGTGTGTTGGATGTGCATATACGTTTTTCCCTTCGCAGTTCTTCTTGCGATTGATGCTTTATATCGGTCAGATTTGGCAGATTTAGTATCTGCACTCCCTCACATAGTTTAATAAGTTCATCTGTTTTCTTGTAAGAATAATCAATTCCTAAATTTGACTTTAGAATTTTAATCAGTGTTGTGGTTTGCAGTCGGTTATATATAATATGTATCCGATACCATAATTTATAATATGTTTTACGGTGTGACCGTGTTTGAGGGCGAAGCAAAAAAGTTTTGGCATTAGTATCTATATCCAAAACAGGACAAAACACAACCCGAAGTTAGCACGCGGACGGAGTTGTATCAAAGCATCCTAATTTTGGACATTTGATCCGCCTATATATTGAACGCGGGAAATATAACGCAATTGATGTAAACAGTACATTGTGACGTCATATTCAGCGTCGTTATTTAGCAAATTTACAAACATAGCATTTGAACCACAACAAAAAACATGGCGTTAATCGTGGAGTGATTATATATGATTAAGAAAATAAGATTTACATGCTTTTACGAATTTTATGTAACATCTCAGAACGACGTGAACTAGGGTAGACGAGATTCAAAATGGAGGAATACATGTGCACGCGCTAATATTTGAATCGACGCCATTGGTACCAAACTTTTCAAGTTCCATAGGTATGGTTTAATTTTTCATTATTTTCCTATATTTCCCTTTTAAACATGTATATACGTGTTACCTATAGGGAGAGCTCCGCTCTCACGGCCCTTCGGGCCGTGACAGGGCTTCGCCCTCTATTATGTATGCCTAAGTAATGTTTACGTATGTTGTCCCGGTAGCACGACTTTACGCGCCTTTCATTTGAAGAGTTCCACTAATGGAAATGATAAGTATTGTCAGTTATGTTTGGGAAAATGTAAAATGTTATGATGTTCACGATGTACACGTACAATATTGAAATGTTGGTTGTTTGTTTTATGATAACTCACTTATTTCTAATACCTGGTGTTGCATGATTCCTAGTTTGTAACTGGGGAGCTACTTAAAGATTCAATTACATAATGACTTTGCTGTAGAACTGAACCTTTAGCAAAGCCAAGATGATTGTTTCTAATGGTTTCTAATTACACATCTGCAGGTGTAATGGGGTACCAAAAACAGAAGACAGAAGTACTGATAGTCCCTCGAAAGATAACATATACCTTCCATGGTTCGTTGTTTCGTTGGTATTGTTCTTCCTCTCAGCTGGGCTCAATCTATATCTAGGTTGGCAAAGTAAGTGCACAAATACAGGTTTTGTTTCTTCTATATCATCCTCATATTTTCCCCCTAGTTTTATCACGCTCGATGATAGAATCCATAAGACATGTAAATATTGCTAAAAATTAAGATAAACACCCCCTGTGATGAAGTCAGTTTTAGTAGATTCGTTTGCGAGGTGAAATTCTCAAACACTTAAAGATTTTCGAGCTGGCTCTTCCGGCTTACTGATAGTTCCTTGCTCCACGTGCTCTTTTAGGTTTGTCAAAACCATGGTTTTAGTAGAAGACATAAAATAGAACACCCTTCATTCACTTGCGACTTTTAAGCTTAAGGAAGTCCGCTCCTGACTGGATCTGTGAGAAAAAAAATGCATGTATTTAAGAAAGGGTCCAATCCTGAACCAAAATCGAGGTCCAATCCGGCACGTTTATCGTGGAAACGACCATAGTCCAATCCTGCACATTAGCAAATGTTCAAGTCAAGATATCTATCTAACCAAGGCAATGTAAGGGACAAATCGCATACACTGGTTCAATTTTTCATCAAAAGATATGTGCAGAGTCTATTTTACCTAAAGTGTCTTTCTTAAAATGCATGAAAACATGATTAGAAATATCTTTGCCCGCTTCGAATTCTATCGAGGCAACATCGTCAACTTCGATCAATGAATTTAGAGTTGTACATGTACATGAGTAAGAATTCCAACAACCAATCAACTTAATGATGCCTCCCTGGCCAGGTAGTGTTTTAAATTCATAAATTCGTCGTCTAATAAGTCGGTAAAATGAAGAGTTTTAAGAGCCTTCCTTTGTTTGGAAATGCCGTCTGCCATCTTGATTTGTCCAATCCTGCACACGATCATGACAGTGATAATTGTTATTGGCGGTACACCATGGGTGTGATCGGTCGACAGGAGATACTTACTCCTCCTAGACACCTGATTTCACCTTTGGTATGTCCAGGGGGTCCGTGTTTGCCCAACTCTTTATTTTGTATTCCTTATGGGAGTTATGAGATTGACACTGTTAGTTCTCTTTACCTTTCACAAAAACATGCCACATAAAGAACATGACCCACGAACCATGAAAAATGGCCTAGCCTGGGATATTGATAATTTCCGTATATAATAATCTTCTGGATATAGGCTTTCTAGAAATGTTTTTCTTTTTTTCATATATTCTATACTTTTTTGTTAATATGACGTTGAATATTGTGGTATTTAATGTTAAAAAATTAACATTTCGGGATACACGTCACAACAATAAACCTGCAATGACCATGTACAATGTACATGAACCTATAAATCTCTGAATATATCAAGTTATATGCACTCAAATAGCTAGAATGGCTTATTCAATGATCATAATAAGCATTTTTGACCAAATATGGGAAATAGAAATAAGAAATATTTTGGAAATGATGTTCAAAGCCGTGATTGTTCAACTTTACTTTTAAATTATTTTTACTTGAATTTTGAAATACTGAAATAAGAAGAATAAATATAGTATGTAGTCTATTTACATGGTGAAAGAAGTGAATCATTGGAACAATTCTGTTTCATATCATATTCCATGGTTTTGGGGTTTTGTTTTGTTTTTTGGTTGGGTTTTTTTTTTTTTTTTTTTTTTGTATTAAAACGACCGAGTATCGATATTAATGGTAACGAAATAAGTTGACACCGCGTCTCGTCAAAACATGTTCAATTCGAATTTACTCGGAATTACACGGTCAACGAGCATTTGCTGTGAAACCTGATTAAAGGAAAATTACTGTAGACACCTAATAGTAAGTATCAAATGATCTTTTTTGTTACATGTACATGTAGATTTCATAGCGTGAATAATAACAACACAACACCGATATAGGGGATCAGAGTGTATATTATTGACCCTGAAAATACGATTTGAGAAATGATACTATATAAATTTTACTGTATTTGTCTTGATCAATAATTGCATATTCCTATACGTATTAATCATGTAAAGATACTGAGGTCTTTTAACCAACAATTTTAAATGCTTGTACAATACATTATTGACTGACAGAACGTAATTCATGAGCTGTGATCTAAAAATCTTCCAGGCATGAAATGGAATATATCCCAAGGCACTGTAGTTTTAAATTGTTTGGATTATATTGCATTTACATGTAATGTATACATGCTTGTAAATGCCACAGAATGAGAAATAATCTAAATTGGCCTATTTTCATAATGTTCCCAAAATAGAAGTATCATGTAGATCTATACAGGAAATAACATTTACAAATCATGTTTGTTGTTTGTTATTTGCCAGTTAAGTATCATAATGATAATACTAGAGTTCATAATAAGTAATTATTATGCTAAAATCAAATACCCTTTTTATTGTCAACAAATACATCACTGGTAGAAAGGTTATGAAGCTTTTATCTAGCACAAGTTTCCATATTCTACAGGTTTACATGTGTCAGCAAGTCCTCAAAAGCAGCTTTAGGGGTTCCCAGGAGATTCTGATGCTCACTGTTAGACTTTCACTGTTGTCAAAATCCAACCTTATTTTCTCTTTTCTCAAAACTTCAGCTCTCAAAAACTTGTTTGATTAATTATGTCACTCCTGTTTTGTTGAACATGGTGTTGTCAGCAATAGGTTCAAGTTCTTTTATGTCTTGTTGTAGGTGATTTGTACAGAAGCGAATGATGGCCTCTTTTGAAATTAAGATTTCATGCCTTACTCCTACTGGGACTACAACTAACTTTGGACCTGGTCACTCGCAGATACAGCATGAAGTGTGCCCTCTTGATGTACATGGGGATGGGAGTGATACAGAAGGGGGACTAATTGGAAGAACTGCTACTGCTGGTGGTGGTGCTGGACTGTCTTGAATCTGTTGACTAACCGACTTGATATTCTTCTGTTTAATATGGGAGCAAAACACACACTCTGGCATATATTGCACAGAAAATCATGATCAGATGGTGCCCTCCCTATCAGAGTGGTGATCACTGTCCTATATTTCTTTGAAATCCTGGATCTGTGTTTTGGTTTTACTCTCCATGGACAGTTGAAACAGAGAAAGAATTAGGGACCACTCCTTGGCATATCTGAAATATTTATGTCATATACATGTAATTAAAATATACAATTTGGGTTGGATGAAAATCTTATCTTCATGTTAAAACCCATTAGCCTAGGTTATTTTTCCTAAAATCTAATTATAAATCAATTAACTTGTTAATTAATGCTTGGTGAACCAATTAATAAATTGTATTCAAAAACTTGGAATTATTTTTTTTGCACTAATAAACTGAAAATGTGTATCTTCAAATGTTTTGTTGATTAATGTCTGTGAAATATAGAGGGGGTATGGGGTTTACAACAATGTATATTACATGGTTAATTTATTTCTATTATGTAGTCCATGTAAATTTCTGTGGAAACGAGGAAGTTATTTATATTCGGTCTTTCCTATCCCGGGGTAGGAAAGACCGAATATAAATAACCCCCTCGTTTCCACGGAAATTAAGTCCATGAGAGCCTGAAATCTCCCAACCTGGGTCTGTTTAATGGACCCTTCCAAAGTCCTTTTTTAAGGAAAAAGTAAACCATTTTCCTAATCCAAAAAGAAAACTGGTGCAAAAACCATGCACATCTCCATACATGAAATAATATAAATAATAGAAAAATTATCAGTAGTATTGTAATACATTTTCGGGGGGGGGGGGGAGGGGGGGGGTTGCCGTTTCACCTTTATAGATTGGTTTTTTTTCCTAACATTTAAAACATATCTTTTCAATATCAATTTTGTCTATAGCACAAAATAAAAATTCTAAAATCAATTAAAGCGTTTGATTTTCGTGTGTATATATAAAACAAAACGAAAGAAAAAAAAAACTAGGATCCTCCACTAGTAAACTATGTTTTCCATTTAGAGTTATTGCCCTTCAATTGAAAAAAAGTAAATATAATTAAATGAATACTTTAATTTCAACACAAGTTGTGTCAAATATTATTTAACAAGATATATTTTGATATGTATTTAAATTGACCTACTTCATTAAAAACAATTTTTCTGTGTGTTTTTGTAGGTTTCTTTCCACGTATATACAAGGGACTTATGAATTTACGAACTTAAATAGTTGAAATTGAAAACAAAACCATAATTGTTTCCTCTCCGTTCGATGTATGAAAATTGTACGTTCAAATTCTTAAGTACAAATGTAAAATAGATAGAGCTTACGGCCGTGTTTGACATTGCCGTAATATTCGGACATTTGTTAATGTAACACGTTGCAACAACTTTACAGTTACGATTGACAGACTTCATATTTTATAAGAAACTTTGAACTGTAGCCTATAATAATTAAACGTACAAAATTTGTAAAAATTGTGAGAAGCAATGGACAAATTCATACGATAGATCATACTGTCTGAATATATATCGCACATCTCCATGCGTAATACATGTGTACATGCTGGGCCTGTGTAATTGAAATCTATCGTTAAAATGATAATGTCCTACGGCACCGAATGTGGTGAGGGCCTGTCCCGAGACACAGTTAGATTATTCTAACTAGGGTATTCCGTATGGCCGTATAAGTTTGTACTGTACGTTTGATTCCAACATTCATTCTGTTTCGAACAATATCATTTTTAAAGTAACAAAAGGTAGGGAAATCGGTACTTTTAAAGCCATCGGAACGGACTTCGGAATCAAACATACACGATAGGTGTAAACCCCCCCCCCCCCGTACCTTTTTACCATAGGCCATGACTCTCATATTTACTCGTTTAGATATTGATTTTTTATTTTAAAAAATATGTAACAACATAAAAACTCACCTCTTTGCTGTTTCGTTTTGAGTCGTATCAACTGCGTTAGATGTATGTATTGACTTCCTTGGAATCTGACGTTTCCAGACGACACTTTTGTTATTATTATTTTTTTTTTCGACATGGCCGCATTGCTTACGAGTTAATTTTTTTGATGGAAAGTGTTAATCTAACTTTGCATTTTAATTTTAGTTTACAAAATTGAGTCGTGAGTAATGCGGCCCATGTGAATTTATAGACTGAAGTTGGCAAATTTATGCGATTTTCCCGGAAAACGTGAAACTGCGGTAGGTTTGGGCATTTACTTGAGTGCTTTAAACATCCGGTGTGAGGAAACGATTGCGCAATACAACTTGGCTCATGTTATGGATAAAAAATATAATCTTAGATTTATTCTAAAGTGTTCTTTAATTTTTCCAAATTTGGTAGGCCAAAAATGGCATATTGTGGGTCATGTTCTTTGAAGTCGATGCGTTTGTTAGGTAAAAGCGTTTGAAATTAAACATGCAAACCAATAGAGAAATTCTAACAATCGTACAAGAACTAACGACAATCAACATCAATAACTATAAATTACTCAACAAATTACAAATGATTTGAGGATTATCAAAATTAATAGTTGGAAAACGAAGTCACGTCAATAAAAGAATTTAAAATTACCCGTAGAATATAAAGATTATGAAATGCAGGTTTCAGAAAGCATAAGATCTTTAATTTGAGTTACTTTTCCCACTATCTTTTATTTACGTATGGAGGCCATGATTTCTACACTATATCTATATATGTTTTGAACTTTCCTGGCCTAGTGGTTCTTAGATGAAGATTTTCCATTATATATCTGTCTGCAAAAGGAGCTAGGTACGTTTGTTATCATAACTAGGCCCTGTAAAATACTTCACAAATGAAGAAAATTATCAATACAAATCATTGATATATATGAAGTTGATGATCCCTAGTATTTATATGTACCAACATATCGGCGGATCTAGGAGTCTTGTAATGTTGAGTACTATTCAAACCTATCTGGAATCCTATTGTGGCTCCACCCTACTCCGGGGGGATTTTAACAAACTTGAATCTGGACTATATCATAAAGCTTTCATATAAATGTAGACTTTTCTGATTCAATGGTTCTTGAGAAGATTTTTAAATGACCCCACCCTATTTTTTTATTCTTGTAATTATTTCTCCTTTGAAGGGGGCATGACTCTTCATATGAACAAACTTGAATTCCCTTCACCCTAGGTTTGGTTGAAATTGGTCCAGTAGATTTGAAGAAAAACATCGAAAATGTGAAGTTTACAAACAGAAGGAATACGGGTGATTTTGATATTTTAACTAAGGTGAACTAAAAAGGATTTTTTTCATTGCATAAATGTTTTTCTTAATCAATTAATTACGGACAAAGCTTTTTTTTTTTTTTTTAGAGATCAGTTAAAATTTATTTGCATCCAAATTGTCAATGTTTCCTAGTACTGCTCATGAAAAATGACACCAACGTTTCATTGAAATTAAATCATTAAAATCAAGCATGATAGATCAATCTTACATAGTACAATACAGTACCTTTATTAAGTACATGCTTGTATGATTTGAATTTGTGTCTTTTGCTCCATAATCATATAATGAAAATGCACCTTGTAATATTTCCTAATACTGTGAAGCATTGCTGTGTACATTGACAAAATTTGAAAGACTAGTATGTCTTGATAAAATCATAGCTGAGTTGATCCACACTGACTTTTCAAATCTGAATATACTTTGTATTTCTTCTGACTATGCATCCTGGTTATGTATGTCTACCCAGTCGACGTTAACTGATGTAACCTAAATTACATAGAAACTGTATGTAGAATATAAATTAAAAATGAATTTGTTTGCAACTCCTTTACACAAATATATAATATCACACATGCAAACACGGACCCCTGGACACACCAGAGGTGGGATCAGTTGCCTAGGAGGAGTAAGCATCCCCTGTCGACTGGTCACACCCACCGTGACCACGATATCTTGATCAGGTAAACGGAGTTATCCGTAGTGAAAACCAGTGTACAAAGAACGGTCTAACAATCGGTATGAAACACGTCAGACAGCATTGACCCAATTAAAGATTGTATTGACCATAGAATTCGCGAAATGCTGATTTTAAACACGACTGTTGAAACGTCTGCACCATCAACTTTTTAGTCAGTAGCTTGCCTCGATTTAAAACTGATCATTCTGATATACTTGTAATTATACAGAAAAAAGTATGTATTCTAAATGCGCATTTGTTCATTTTGATATTTAAATGTAAAGTGTCTAATTATTTAAAACCTGACAAGCAAAATTTTTTGGGTACCATATAATAAAATCAATTGATCACCCCTCTTTAGTTGACATGCATATACACCAGAAAGTACAAATAAAACAAGTATAATTATGTCTCCGTGAAATTACTTTATTTCATTTTTGATATTATAATAACCCACATTTCCCGGATACATTATCTCCGTTGACCTACAAAATGTACATGTAAAGATGATCACATGGGTATTGCGTAATTTCGTGCCATTATCTATAAAATCCATACATGAGATTATTATACATTTATAATATCATATGTTGTATTTCAGGAATTAAATCTACAGAGGAAGAAAGTCATGAGCACGATAGACTTCTTGAAGGTGTGTATTAAACGTAATGTGTAATAATTAGTGCTGATCACCAAATAACTATAAATTCATGTAACTACCAACAAGCAAAGTATTGATATCGTACAATTTTCATCCGCTAGCGAGTATTGCACAAGTTCGATAATTCTATCCACAATACCATAATATGTTAAGCTCTCTCTGATCAGTAGAGAAAATGGATACTTTTGAGAGTAGATAATAAAATGGTATTTTATTTCATGTAGTAAGCCACAGGTTATCTATACTTGGATTTTTCAACACCTGAATATAGACTGAACTCTATGATTATGGATGTTACCAATCGCAGACTCTTTAAACCACCACGGGTCGTGTATGATATCCCTTCCAAATTGTGCCGTCAGTTCCTTAAGCTCAAATTTACAAACAAAGGAATAAATGCCGTCAACATCAGCAACATTCTTCGTCATAAAAAAGTTCAGACGTGTATTCCAACTTATTTCAAATTCAAGTCTACACCCAGTATTTCCTACAAGTATACTTCTACTACTATTTTATCCAAACTTTTCACTTATAAACAAACTTTGCAGTGTCTACATATAGGCCATCTTATACTTAGTTCACCTACGTGTTCTTCTTCTTCATCTTCTTTCAACTATAATCCAGCTGGACATGTCATTACTAGTGATGTTGATAAAGTTGAAAATGATGACCTCAAATCACTTATTCTAAAAAGTTCCTAATACAGAGAACCTCGGTCTTTCAATTGGCGACAGAACGTCATTTCCATTATGAATTCTGTCGAAGATTATGCCAGACGATGGGCTAAATATGAAAAAGAAGAACTTGATACATTGTTAAGATGGATTAAAAGCATAAGAGGAATATTAAAATCCCGAATTAGACATAATCCCAACATTAAGCACCCCTTTTCGTAGCCAACGAGAAGATCACTGGATGAGGACCCTAGGCATTGCATTTCCATATTGATTCAATGATAATGTATATGATGTGAGAAATTTGACTAGTCCACAAAAATAATGTGAATGTGACGGGGCTCTTTCCCAATACCCAAAGACCCAAAGACGGAAACGCAGTCATGGGCATCGTTCATATAAAAGACCAAGTATAAATAATGTCATGTTTGATTCACTTTTGCCTTACATCAACAGACAATTAGGTCTACATCATATTCGTACAAAACTTTACTCCATTGAGAGTTTTACACACGTTATTTGAAGAAGCTATGGCTAGTCTATACTTGGATTTTTCAACACCTGAATTTAGACTGAACTCTTTGATTATGGATGTTGCCTATCACAGGCTCTTTAAACCACCACGGGTCATGGATGATATTCCTTCCAAATCATGTCGCCAATTCCTTAAACTCAAATTTACAAACAAAGGAATAGATGCCATCATTATAAGCAACATTCGTCGTCATAAAAGGGTTCAGTCGTGTATTCCCACTTATTTCAAGTTCAAGTTCAAGTCTACACCCTGTATTACCTACAGCTATACTTCTACTATTGCATCCAAACTGTTTAATTATAAACAGACTTTGCAGTGCCTAGATATAGACCATCTTATACGTAATTCACCAACGTGTTCTTGTTCTTCATCTTCTTTCAACTATAGTCCAGCTGGACATGTCATTACTGGTGATGTTGATATAGTTAAAAATGAGGACCTCAAATCACTTATTCTAAAATGTCCTAAATGCAGAGAACCTCGGTCTTTTAATTGGCGACAGAACTTCATCTCTATTATGAGTTCTGTCGAAGATTATGCCAGACGATGGGCTAAATATGAAAAAGAAGAACTTGATACATTGTCAGAATGGGTTAAAAGCATAAGAGGAATATTTTAAATCCCGCATTTATGTAGCAATATTCCATTATCACCTGCATATGGTGTTTCTATATCTCAACTGATTCGATATACAAGAGCTTGTTATGGGTATAGTCAGTTTTTAAATCGAGGTAAGCTACTGACAAACAAGTTGATGGTACAGGGATTTCAACAGTCTCGATTGAAGTCAGCATTTCGCAAATTCTATGGTCGTTATAACGATCTAGTTCGTCAATACAACCTCGCATTGGGTCAAATGTTGTCTGACGTGTTTCATACCGATTGTTAAGCCGTTCTTGGCACACTGATTTTGACTACGGATAACTCCGTTTACCTGATCAGGATATGGGGCTCACGGCGGGTGTGACCGGTCAACAGGGGATGCTTACTCCTCCTAGGCACCTGATCCCACCTCTGGTGTGTCCAGGGGTCCGTGTTTGCCCAACTATCTATTTTGTATTGCTTGTAGGAGTTATGAGATTGATCACTGTTCGTTATCTTCACCTTGCATATACGAAGACAAAAGTACGTACCATCTATCCTTTTGTGTTTAGTAAACCAGAATTGATAAAAGAATTAGATAGGTTACATGTGGAATATGTGTTGGTTCTAGCTGACAAAGTTGGTAACAACATTGTCTTTGTTTGTAAGGTCCATTATTACAACTGTATTCTAAACGAACTTGGCATCAATTCCACTTTTGGTAATCGTACTTGTACTCCAACTGCCCTTTCAAAAGATGAAATTCTTTAAAACCATGCTTCAGTTTTAGCCACAATTAGTATCCCAGTCAATGGGTCGAATGAATATGAGTTACCGTACCTATACTCGATTCCTAATGTACATAAAAACCCTTACAAACAAAGATACATTGCTGGATCCATTAAGTGCTCTACCAAGTCCCTATCTGTGCTTCTCACGAAAATATTAACAGCTGTGAAGGAGAAACTTCAAACTTACTGTGCGACTACATATGCCAAAAATGGTGTTAATCAAATGTGGATTTTTTAAAATTCTATAGAACTTTTAGTAAACTTGAAATGGCAGAATTTTTCCCAAGTCAATAACATTAAAACCTATGACTTTTCAACACTATACACGACCATTCCTTACGATAAATTAAAGACAAGATTTTTTGACATCATAGACAGTTGCTTCTTGAACAGAAATGGAAAACGGAAATATTCATATCTAGTGATCAGTCATTCAAAATCTTACTTTGTTAAACACCACTTTGATTCCACGCACAAGTACTCTGAAGTTGAAAAAAATATATGCTAGAGTTCCTCATTGACAATATCTTTGTGGTCTTTGGTGATCAGGTCTTCCAACAGTCTGTTGGAATCCCCATGGGCACGAATTGTGCTCCTTTGTTAGCTGACCTGTTTATATATGGATATGTAGCAGAATTTATTAAAAAACTTCTACGTGAGAAGAAAAAAATCTCTCGCTGTGGCCTTCAATTCGACATTTGGATATATCGATGACGTTTTGTCTATTAACAATAATAACTTTCATTCATATGTCGATTTGATATATCCCTGTGATCTCGAAAGACACCACAGAGTCGCCAACTTCTGCTTCATACTTAGATATTTTATTGAGAGTAGACACTGGCGGCAAAGTGATAACTCAACTGTATGACAAACGGGATGATTTCAGCTTCTCCATCGTCAACTTCCCATATTTATGTAGCAATATTCCATTATCACCTGCATATTGTGTTTATATATCTCAACTGATTCGATATGCAAGAGCTTGTTCTGCGTATAGTCAGTTTTTAAGTCGAGGTTAGCTACTGACAAACAATTTGATGGTACAGGGGTTTCAACAGTCTCGATTGAAGTCAGCATTTCGCAAATTCTATTGTCGTTATAACGATCTAGTTCGTCAATACAACCTATCATTGTGTCAAATGCTGTCTGACGTGTTTCGTACCGATTGTTAGGCCGTTCTTGGCACACTGATTTTGACTACGGATAACTCCGTTTACCTGATCAGGATATAGGGCTCACGGCGGGTGTGACCAGTCGACAGGGGATGCTTACTCCTACTAGGCACATAATCCCACCTCTGATTTTTCCAGGGGTCCGTGTTTGCCCAACTATCTATTTTGTATTGCTTGTAGGAGTTATGAAATTGATCACTGTTCGTTATCGTCACCTTACATTCAGTATATAGTCATGTATATAGTTGAATATCCAATATATGATTTTAGTTTGAATATTGATAATCCTACTATCTATCTGATAAATTGGTTGGATACTAGAACTCCCATTCAAACACATTTATTGGCGGTGTCATGTGATATTGATATATCATTCACTTTTGTATATGTAGAAAATACATCAGCAAAAAGTAGCAGAACTAAAGAACAAAGAAAGGACGAATATCGTGCTGGTAAGCATAAACTATCACATCATACATGTATGCCATGTGTTATGGTCAGAATTAACCCTGAGATCAGTAGAAATAAATCACAAATAATTCAAAGATTTACAAGTATTTACAGAAAATATACCAATGAAAATATTTCTAACTTACAGAAGTTCTAACCAGATTTCACCAAAACGTGTACCGTTGAGTTGAATTCACACTCGAGAAATTAAACTGTCAAAAATCGGCTGTTAAAGGTCATATGAAACGATATCATGAAGAAATTGAGTTATGTATGGAAATTCATTAATCAAGGGTTATTAAACATTAATTCATTTTTAATTTTTTTTTATTCAGTGTATTATTACGTCATAACAGCTGATCAAAAGTATTCGATCACGAAAATGATTTTTGATGATCGCGTCTGCTCTCCCTTGCTGATGACGTCAAAAAGACCCACTGTGATGTAAACAACTAGGCCTTATAACATGGTGTAACTAAGTATTAACTGCATAGCTTTGAAGCATGCCACAGTGTGCTGCATTTGATTGTAGTACCATGAAGACTGCACTTCAGTACATCCGTCAGTAGCCAACAATGTGGACACAAATAGATCAATTTCAAATCAGACGCTGTGCCAATATTTTTTTTATTTTCCAAAGACTGAGACAAATCAAAATATGAATTAAAGTCAACCGCTTAGTTAAAGCGAAGACACTGTAAGTATGTATTACTAAATTACACAACGGTTGGTTATCATTGTAATGACCAAAAAAAAAAAAACCAGCTAAAAAAACCAATTCATCAATGAACGCGAACTTCGAATAAATCTACTCAAAATGATATTATATTTTCCTATCTTATCTGCATTACAAACTCTATCAGTCAACGATATTCGTACAGTTTCATGTTTATTAGGCCTATACGTGTAATATAGCTATACGAGTATCACAAAAGTGTGTAATTTTTTATTTTCTTATTATTAATTGTAAAATTCAGTTGAATTAAAATTGTAAATAAACCTTTAATTCTGAAATTCAAAAAGAAAATCATGAAGTATCATTCAGAAATTATAATTTATTTTCCATATATACTATATCAGTACTGATAATACTAAACATGCTTATAAAAAAATCTCTCATTAAAATATTTGAACAGCGAGGATGTAAAGTGAGGAAGTAAATACCTGCTATAAAATTATAAACGTAAGCAATTTTTATATATAACTTACTTTTGAAAAATATAGAAGCACCCCCTCCCCCATTAAAACAACGATTTGTGAATTTTATACTTAAATTTGGACTCACGAGGAAACACTAGCTGATTATGAAGAACCGTGCGCCAGTACAACAGATGACATCCATGATACATTTGTCACATTTAGGGTACTCTACACTTACAAGAACATTTTAGCGCTATTTCAATATTGTGGTTATTCGTATCCCGTGGGGATCCGGGTTAGAATAGGTCCTTGAGCAGTACCCCTTTGCATGTCGAAAGAGGCGGTCCTTCGGATAAGACCACAAAAACCGAGTTTCCGTGTCACAGCAGGTGTGGCACGATAAAGATCCCTCCCTGCTCAATGACCCCGAGCATAGCCTAAATTTTGCAGCCTTTCACCGGCAGTGGTGACGTTTCCATATTAGTGAAAAATTCTCGAGAGGGGCGTAAAACTGTATTCATTCTCAATCAATCAATCTTATAAAAAGGAAAATGGGATTGTCATTACATATTTTAGGCTATTTCATAAATGAAATGTACACAAGTTCATACGACTAAACTTTTTAAGATTATAGTTAAACTTCAGTATCTGATGGCATGGGGTCTTGAAATCCATAGGCATCTGCATGATGTATGGGCAGTACTACCCCCCACCCCCCCTCTTCCATTCTGATTTTTTTTTTGGGGGGGGGGGGCGATAATTTCTCCACAATATGTGGATTCTCTGTCTAACCCATCCCAATTTTGATTTATGTAACTGTTTGACTTTCCCACTTTTTGTAAGATTTAGATATTGGCCTTCTACCGTCTATATTGTTACTGATGGAAGGCCAATCTCTAAAGCTTATAAAAAGTGGAAAAGGATTAGATAAATCGAAATTTGCATGGGATAGACAAGGAATCCATACATTTTGGAGGTTAAATTATCCCCGAAAAAAAGTCAGAAAAGGAGGGGGTAGTAGTGGCCATACTTCAGGTGCCTGTGCAGTGTTGACTTCTTCAATATCATTCATTCTCTGTTGTAAAATGTTATTCGCTTGCCGTGCATCATTCCTGACTGGTTTAAACTGATATTGTTGAACCACAAAATCGGGCAGTTCGTCAGAAAACAGAAATTAGTCCATATCCGTTAAATGCAGTTACATATTTCGTTGAACAAAACGTAAGGCCTATACTATTTTCATTGCGTTGTTTACATCGATGGGTCGTTGTGATGTCATAAACACACATAATCAAGAACGATAAGCGGATAACAAATTCATTCTATGTACAAATTTACAGCTTTATTTCTTATCAACCCAAAGACAATAATTTTTCATTAAACTCTATTTGACCTTCATTCATACCCATTTTTATGTTTTTAAAGCAAAATATCATTGTTAGAAATCGTTTCATATGACCTTTAAGTGGAATCAATTCACTTTCCAGATGTAATTCCGTAAATGGTTTGTCAAATGCTTAAAGAGTACTTAATACCACAAAATACAGTTTATTTATACTAAAATGAAGTTTCAAGACCTTTCCTTTTCATGACTCAAATAAACATGATTATATATTAATCTTTATATTGAACCGGCAATCATCGTTTTAAGAATAGAACGTCTAGAATCTTGTGTATATCACAGGTGTCAATCAAGTACAAACACCCCCCCCCCTTAAAAAGTTTGAATGACAATACGAAAACTTAATTCTCTACAAATCATAACCTAAATGGCATATACATATGTACATCAAATCAACGCACTGAAATAAAACAAAAAATGGAGTATATATATGATACTCTTGATAAGACAACTACAATAATATTGTCTTTGCCTTTGATATGTTTGATATCAATATCAATTTTGCAATAGTAAACTCCATCTTGTGAGTTTTTGATTCTTGTTTGGTATTTTATGCAAAACTGTGAGAGTATTGTGATCCGTAAAAACAAGAATTGGATGCACAGTAACATTCAAATAAACCTCAAAATTTTATAAATCTAACATCAAAACAAGACACTCTTTACCAAAGGCAGAATGATTTGGTTGACACTTTGTACGTGTAATGCTCACGGGTAGCTGTAAATCATCGCTAACCTAATAAGCTCTCATGTAGCACAGCAGTAATTGTAAGATGTTTAAACGATGCGCAAATAAATTAAACAATACCAATATCAGACGGACCTGTGCAGAACTCATAAATTCACCATTTCATTTCAATGAACAATCAAGATTAATCAAAGATTATATTAAGTTTATTCAATTACATAACATTTATAATTATATCTTCACTCACACCACTCATTCATACATTAACAATACATCTAATTAATTAAAAATATGATCAAAATATCATCAGAACTTAAACCTAAAACCACCCAAATGCAATAGGGTTGGGTAAAGGGGAGTAACTGTAATTAAATTAATAATCCCGTTATAAGAACATTTTATAGAATGTAAACAGGATTGAAGACCATGTTGTGAACTGAGTTAAATTACTCACTTATTCACTATGGTTAACTTATAATACACTTAAATATTTATTAAGTTCAAATCACCAACATGTGAACGTACAGTTCGATTACTGCATAGTCCATTATGGTTAACCTATTTCCATATGTAAATAAAAACTAAACCACTCGTGCACATCACAGTTTATTTACTGTCTTGATATACATATGGTTGATTCCTAACTTATTTATTAATAAATTCCAGAAAGAAAAATATCATTAAAATATAACCAAAAATTTACTAAAAAAAAAATATCTGAATTGACAATTAACTTATCCAAAAATAATTCTCAATCAAAAATACTTAAATTTCCAATCATTTCCAAAATTAATAAACTTCCGAAAAATTTACTAAATGAATAACTACTCACGGAAATAACAACTTAAATCACCGCATCGGTCGTTATACCGATCATTTAAATAAATAAAATCTAATCCTAAAGATAAAATAGATAAATAAATAAAAAGAAAAAAAAATTGGAACAACCAAACGTACCAACTATTCTCAATATACCAAAGGTGAAAAAGTAAGTCGCTGACGTCAAATCTGCGGTATTTATACTAATTATCAAACGATCAAAAGATCAGCTGGAAATATCGATAATCGATCTTGTGACTAAATCACGATACCTGATAGGATCACTATTTAAAAAAATCGCTTTTGCTTAAACGCCACCTATCGGATGATATAAAGACATCAATCAATAACCGATAAATTTAATAGCGAGCGCTGGCTCGTACTGCGAGCTCTAATGACTAGAGCGCGGGAAATAATCCGAGCTAAATCTCAACCTCTAACAAGAATTTTTTTTTGACGCCAATCCCATAAGTCCCTCGTAAAATAATAAAAAAAATCTTTGAAGTATTACAAACCTTTCTTATTTGAAAGGAAAAGATGACAATCATATTTTTCCCCCTTTCTTTTTCTTTTTAAAATATTGTCTAAAGAAATGTAAACAGTCACGTCACAACTATCAGGCCACGTCACAACTATCAGAATACGTCACAACACGCTCGTTGCATTTCCCGCTAAACTGGTTCCTACATTGGCGAGAAGAGCAAGACAGTAATCCTAATCAGTTTTCCTTGTTTTCAATATAAATTTTTTGAAAATGTATTCAGATATGCTGCGCTCGCCCCAACGGTCACACCGTAATCATATTATTTACATCACTTTTTCGTTCATAATAAGTAACATAAAATAGAATAAGTTTACAATCAAAATATTCAATGCTCTAAATACTAAACAGCTTTCACTCAATTATTTCAACAATACACCATGTTAATCTAAGTATTACCGACACCAAATCACCAATATTTAACACATCAGTCGCGTACTAAACCGGAAACGAGCAGACAGAAAAACAAGTGGTTACATACACATGACACAGACTTCAACATACAATTTCTCCGGCCGTATCACTTAGGTAACACATTAATACTTAGATCAAACATGCTTATACATCAACTACAACTAAATAATAGCATTCATATCATTAATCAAGTCGTAATAAAAAATGAACATGTATTCGTGCACAGTCCGAATTTCCTCGACATTGTTTACATACATACTTATACTCTAACACTAGCTTTCTAGGGTTCTACGCCATATCATCACTCAAAAATATTAAGTAAAATAAATTGTTAACATCTAATCTAGTTAATCATAAACGCCGGATGTATGAAAACTGCATCAACCCGCTCCAGGTCACCATAATGTACAATAACATAGTACAATCATTGACTCTATTCAATAGAAAAATCAACCCGCTCCAAGTATATACAAAAATAGTGAAATATTACAGTCATAGATTCAGTATGGCTTATCTACCACTGTTATGGATGAAACAATAAGTTACACTGCGTCATATAACGTTACTGTCATGAACTAAAAAGAAAATGGGAGTACATTCATTTGAAAGATAAGAAACAACTCCATCTACATTGTCATTATGTTCTTGAAACAAAGCAGCAACGAATTGCACATCACTAGGATCATAGACTGAATTCTGTGGTTTTGGATGTTTTTTGTCATCACAGACTCTTTAAACTACTACCGGTTATTGATGATATATGTAATCCTTCCGAATCATGACGCCAGTTCCTTAAACGTAACTTCTATTTACTGATAAAGGAATAGATACCGTCAACATAAACAATATTCTTCGTCATAAAAACTTTCTGTCTTGTATTTCAGCATATTTCAAGTTCAAGTTCAAGTCTGCACTCTGTATTTACAACAACTTTACATGTAATATATATTATATATGTACATCTACTATTGCATCCATACTTTTTTCAAAATTACAAACAATTTTACAGTGCCTAGATATAGACCATTATAAACATAATCCACCTCTGTGTCCAGCTGGATATGTCATTAGTAGTGATGTTGATATAGTTGAAAATGAGGACCTGAAATCACTTATTTTAAAAGGTGAAGATAACAGTGATCAATCTTATAACTCCTATAAGCAATACAAAATAGAGAGTTGGGCAAACACGGACCCCTGGATATACCAGAGATGGGATAAGATACCTAGGAGGAGTACGCATCCCCTATTGACCGGTCACACCCGCCGTGAGCCCTATATTTTGATCATGTAAACGGAGTTATCCGTACTAGATTCAAGACCCCAAACCTCGGCGACAGAACTTCATCTATATTATGAATTCTGTTGAAGATTAAGCGATGGGCTAAATATGAAAGAATGAAAAAACCTAATGCCCACCCCTCTCTCTATATATGATGCCCGGGCAGTTTTCACGAAAACATTTAAAACTTGCTGGCAAGTCGGACCTGTGAACTGTCTGAGTTTACTGGCCTACAATGAAATTTACTGGCCCCCTAAATTTTCATATGTTCATCACATATATTATGGAATGCATTGTAAAATTGTACAATTAGTTTACTGAAAGTATGGTTATTACTCGTATTCATATCCACCCTAAGACATCCTTTCTGTCGATACCAGAAAAAACAACACAGTACACGGTATTTTCTCTCTCTCTTCGACCGCAAACAACGACTACAAATTCACGTATTTTTCACAAACATAAAAACAGCCCGAGCGCACCTTCGGAAGTAGCCTTCTCTACGATTAATTAATTCTATAAACTATAGAAATTGCATAAAATCAGAAATAACTGTAATTGACTAAGTTCATTTTAATTGGACAATGCAATAAAGCAGCAATTACCGGTGTGCGGTGCGATACTGAACGCGGGAATTTTTGTTGTTTCAACAATTTGGTCGTTTAATATTCACGTGATAAACGTACAAATTATCTTGACAATTACAAGTATAGTTATCGTTCTTTACGAAATAAATAAACCACGATGTCCAAACACTTACTTTATGTGTTATTTTTTATTTTATTTTTTTTTATTTTGATGGTAAATTTAAAGACCCCCCCCCCCAAAAAAAAAACACCGTACGGTTGCTCCACGGATGACTGAATGTGGGCGGAGCTTATCCATGGTCAATGTTATTTACCTGGAATGTACCTGGCCAAGAGATCAGTTGTTGTGTATATTTTTATGATATACACAGGAAATTTCTCAGGTTATTACAAATTATGCTTAGTGTCTTGATTTGTGCAACAACAAAAAATAATTAAAATTTCTACCTACATGCATATCGCATTTCTATTTCCCGTAAACCTTCAAACTTGGTCATATTTATGTATTGCAAATGACAGGTTTAGCCCATTTCTAAACCTTTGCTTTTTAAAACTTCTAATTAAATTGTTATATATCGTATATAAATAATTTCCGAAATATAATATTACCCGGCGTTTCCAGGCACTTCCTGGTGTCCTGGGAGTTCGCGGTGTCGTGGGTGTAGTAGGTAAAATATCCATGTTTCGAGAGAATGAATAAATCCAAGTAGATCTGTGTACATGTACAACCATGAAGAATGGTCAAGATACCCCTCAATATGGGCCGTCTGTAGGGTTTCTGTAGCTGTAGTGTTTGCGTAATGGTGGTATCCCAAACAGAAGCTGACACGAAGTCCCCCCCCCCTCCTCTCTCTCTCTCTCTCTTTAGGGTTTCTGTGGACGTAGTGTTTGTGTAACGATGGTATCCCAAACAGAATCTGACACATAGCTAGTCTACCCCCCCCCCCTTTCTCTCTCTCTCTCCCTTACTCTCAATCATTGACTAAATGAGTAATTATTGTCATACGTATGCAACACTATTGCCATGCCATATTATTTCATCTATATTATTGCTACAGTTTTACACATCTCTCTCTCTCTCTCTCTCTCTCTCTCTCTCTCTCTCTCTCTCTCTCTCTCTATATATATATATATATATATATATATATATATATATATATATAAAACCATGATAAATTATAAATCTCAATAACTCTTTTACTGTTCTTTGATTTCTGATTGTGTAATTTATAATCCATGTGGTATCTCAAACAGAAGCATTTTTTAAACTACTGTAACAGTTTTACGCATGGGCAATATAACCATTATACATGTTGATGTGCTGCGCCAATAAAGAATTGTTCATGTTTTTATCAATATAAAGCCACAATAAATCATCAATAGAAAATATTCCAATAACTTATGTTTGTTTGGTGTTTTTTTTTTTATTATTATTGTTTGATTTCTGATTGTTTAATCTATAATACATGTATAAAGATGGAGAGAGAAAATACGATGATAAATTGCATTGTATAGGGGACGTTAGAAATTAAAATATTCTAGGTGTGAGTCAATGCTATCAAAACTCAGGTATACTGGGGCTTTCCTCGAGATCTGAAGACTGCCGGTCATCATTAGCCATGATTGTTATCAAAACATCTTTCACAGGTAGCTGTAGACCACGGTCTCTGCAAACGTCAATCAACCTAAGCTCTATTGTTAAAAGTTTGATTGACCAGCAGCTTATCATTGATCGTGACACAGGTAAAATTTGGGGGCATTAACTTAAAGTTGGGTCTTTAAGCAAATAAGACGTTTAGGATATCTAAATCCAACATTATATGTTATGTGACTTCCAAAAAGTCTACAAGCCCATCGGACTTCTTGATTTTTAATTTTCACTGACCCGACCGTAAAATTCACTGGCCTTGGTCTTCGGACCACTGAGTTTTCGTAAAGACATATTATCGTGAATGTCAGTTTAACATAGACAACCGTTCACTAAATTCATTTTATTGTTTTCTTTTCTTCAGCATACATTGAGAAGGAAATTTTTTCTGACTATGCCGTTGAGGAGGCTGAGTTATTTCAACTTTTGAAAAGGCAATGTCTAAATGATGAATATACTGGTTTTCAGTATCTTGTTAAAACAAGAATCAAGTCAACAGGGGAAGGTTGTATAAAAATATTTTGTCAACGTGACGAATATGGATGTACTCTACTTCATTATGCTGCTCAAGGGGGATCGATATTCATCTTA
The DNA here is from genome assembly GCF_947568905.1 of Ostrea edulis. Classification (NCBI taxonomy): domain Eukaryota; kingdom Metazoa; phylum Mollusca; class Bivalvia; order Ostreida; family Ostreidae; genus Ostrea; species Ostrea edulis. Next base: position 19,147,942 of record NC_079170.1, on the reverse strand, counting down.
AAAGAAATCTTGAAGAGTGCTCCCGCAGAGGTCAAATCCCACAACGGTCAAACTATTCTCCATTATGCAATTAGATATCAGCATAAAGACATGAGTCTATATCTGATCAACACCTACGAAACACTCACAAAAGATTACCTTGTAAAGGAATGTAATCCAAGTCCAGGGATTGGATCAGAAATGTGTTCCTCGGAAGAATATTGTGAACCTCTCCACTGGGCTGCATGGAATGGTGATATGAAAATTCTAGATGACTTAAAACAAGCTAATATTGACATACGGCGATTAACAAAGAATGGTCTTAGTATACTTGATATCGCATGCTTGAAAAGCAAACCCAATTTCTGTCTGCATATTTTAGAAAATGAAAAAGGAATAAATCTTGATAAAGAAGACGCATGTGGATGGAATATTGCTCATTATGCTGCAAGATCAAATAATGTAGAGGTGTTGGAACATTTGAGGACCAAGAAAGAAAGCTTGATCACAGACATAACGCACACAAAGAAAACTACTTTCCACATTGCGTGTGAATATGCACAGCTTGAAGCTGTGAAGCATCTTACCGAAACACAGGAATCACTTTTACTCTGCAAAGATGAACGCGGATGGAATGCATTGCATTATGCGGCGAAAGGTGGCAACTTACAAATTCTCAGATTCCTTGTGAAGGACAAGAAGATGGAGATCAGCTCTCACACTAAGGAAAGTAAAAATCTTCTACATGTTGCATGTACTTATAAACAAGGGGATATCTGCAAATATGTAGCGCAAAAACATAAGCACCTAGTAAATGAGACGACTACAATGGGATGGTTGCCTGCTCACTATGTTGGAGTAGAGAGTAAAGGAGATGGAAGAGAAGAGAAGATTGTAGATATTTTATTTGATTGCGGAATGAATATAGAACAAATAAAGCAAAAAACCAAGGACGGATATTCTGTTCTCGGTGTAGCGATTTATCACCGAAATGGAAAGCTATTGAAATATCTTTCATCGATGAAAGACAAAATTGGCTTCCGTTTAGATATACAATTTCTTCAGGAAACTTTGGAGGAAACAAAGGATAGCATTATGAGAAGTATTCTTGAAAAAGAAGTGAATGAAAGGCAGAAAAAAATGCAAAACTAGTGCAATATCTTTTGTCGAGAAAATACAGAGAAGTTCTCGATAAAACTAGAGAATCTCTTCTGAAAATTAAGAAGGAAACTAGGGATAGTGATATGAGATACATTCTTCAAAAAGCCCTGGATGAAATGTAGAGAGACGCTAAAAAGATACTCTATTAATAATGTTTACAAAGTAAAACTTGTATGAAATTAAGATGTGGATGGCTATCCGTTTTGTGCACTAATGACTTTCAATTAGGTCACCTGAGTCATTCAGGTGACCTATTGCTATAAGTTTGTGTCCGTCGTCGTGCTACGTCCGTTGTCCGTCGTACGTTAATAATAAAACCTTTTTTCACTTCTTGACAACTACCGTTCCAGTTCTTTTCAAATTGGTATATATAAAGTATATTTGGGACAAGGGGGTATAAATTGTGAATTTGAGGTATCACGCGTCCAGGGGCCTATAGGACAGGGCAAAGAGATTAAAATACCATATTTGCAAAACATTTTCTATATAACCGCACTTATGTATGACAGCCTAACTTCATAGTCATGTAGGTGATCCCAGGGACAGAGCTTTTGGTACCAGGGTGGGGTCAGAATGGTCATAGTGATTATATATCTTAACATAGCTCTTGGGGCTAGCGACACTTTAATTTATGCTCGGATGATCGATAAGACATGTGACCTTGTTATTTTGAATGAATAGTTGTTATCATAAAATAGTTATCGTGTCCCATGGGTAAGAAAACAAAAACAAAAACAAAAAGGGACGAGCAACCAAAGAGCAGCCAATAGCAAATATCCACCTCTCTAGAGGTTTGAAACTCACAAATATACAAATCCATGGCATCTTCCATCTTCGCAAGCCAAGTGTCCGATTCGCATGATAGTAAGCGAATCGGACACTTGGCCTGCGAAGATGGGCATCTTCTATAAAAATAGAAACAATGGATATCAATCGCATGCCCAAATTGGATTATTAATGGACCGCTGACTTAACTGTTGGAATTAAAGAGATCTTGCCATGTCACGACGAGTGTATAGGTCGAGCTGCAATGGTGAGGAATTAGTGACACAGGACACTACATTGGTAAAACTAGATAATAACAGCATATTCTGTTCCGACTTACCTCGGGAAATACAGCTAACTATTTCGTGATATTGAAATGCAAAATGATACCAGAATGACATTTCCTATTTGAAGATTAACTCGTGATATATCTTGCATATTCCACCTATGATGTTGCAGCTCAAGATACCTCAGTTTGTCCATGGGATACTGAGAAACCATAACGCCAATTTCTTGACACCTAAGCAGAAATTGGAAAGAGTTGTTCAATTTTACCAGTAAGCTGGAAAGACGTGGTATTTTCATATTGTGTAAAATAAAACCGGTTAATTTGATAAGACCTCCTGCTGTGTGACAAGTTTTGCATATTTGAATGTGCAATGTATTAATCGATCAGAGTCATTAAGTAATTATATTCATATCAAAATAGATATGTTATTTGATTTATATTAAAGATTGACAGTATCGCAAGAATGTGGTTATGTGTGTGCATGTGTGTTTGTGTCCAATTGTTTCATTCATAAGGAAATATTGTATCGTACATGTAAACAGATAATGTAAATATTTTTTTTCAAATTTGTTTGTTCTTTGTCCCTTTTGATTGATCAAATAATTTGAGAAATCTTTATATGTTCATAATTACATTACATCATCAGTTCATTCCGTATTATCTTGGGATATTGTGATAAGACTAGGATAACCAAGTACCTTTATTTAGAATAATCAATGTAGTATACAATGGATTTCAATAAATTCTAGAGTAATACGATTGACTTCTTTGCTCTCATTATCCACACCAATGATGTTAAGGAGGTATGCCACACCAGAGAAATTTCATGTAGATGAAAAGTGGAGGATATGTACAATATTTTGAAGTTCAAAGTTTTCAAATTTACTTTATTTTGTCAAAACATACAGATTTAGTAGAAGATAATCTGGAAAAAAAATTTAAAACCCTTGCTGGACTCGAACCTGCGACCTACAGTTCAGCAGTCAATATGTTTACCTACTAAGATACTCGGCAAGGTATTTGAATTGAAAAGGAAAAGTCAAATATTGCTGATAGTGATTTTTACCTCTGTTTTTAAAGGAAGTCGGCCATTAT